>NC_137009.1:34823505-35121005 GCF_032717465.1 Coenobita brevimanus
TGGCACACAGAACAAAAAGGATGACGAATTAAAACTGATCGATACACAGAACAATAGGTACCTGACTTTTTACCTGTGGCTTAACCTATGCACACCTGCAACAGGCAGTGGTACACAACAAAGGATGACCTGAATTTTAAAATGAGCGATGCACAGTACAACAGGTACCTGACTTTTTTTCCCTAAGGATGCACCTGACAAAGGGGGGTTAATAATACGGATTAACTTAAGACCTAGAGGCATAGTGTGCTAGGTGTGTCCCACACAGGTGTGACTGCACTACCAGGGAGATGACAAGGAACAATCAATTGTTAGCCTGGGGGGATACTACTTTAAAATTAATTCAGTTAACAATTTATCGCACTTAAAATGACTATAGCTCATGTTTACATTCTTTTCATATGTGCCACAAATTAGGCAAGATTCTATTACCTGTACATTTCTTTCATCAGAGCTTTTTGATTTTGCTAGAATTTTAGAGCCTGCCCAGTAAATACGGTGGTCACTGGATGCTTTGTGCTGAAATGAACTACTGCTCTGTTGGGCTGTCCTTACACTGTGTTCATGTTGTGAGATCTTCTAGTTTCCGAAGTCTTTTTCCAGACTGTCCTATGTAAAATTTGTTACAGCTTTTACACGGGATTTTGCTAAACAAAGCCTGAATAATTACTGAATGGGCTGTTCTTTGATGAAGGTTTATTGAATGGTTTTCTCATATCTGAATACTACGTGTACATTAAGTTTCTTCAGTATGTGAACAGTATCAAGAAAATTTTCATGGAAGCGGAGTACAAGGGTTCTTTGAATGTTCTGGCGATCTGACTTATTAGTTTTCCCTTCAAGGAATCATTTCTTGGCTGTATTGTGGCACTGAGATAGTATACTTGGTGGATATTTTAGCTTCTTTCCAATGCCCTAAATCATTTTTTCGATTCATCATCTAAAAATTCCGGGTATGCCCTCAAGTTCATGGATATGAACACAGATCTTTTCACATTAATATGATGGTTTGAATAATTATGCTCATATGACATAATATTTGTAGGTTTTCTGTATACTTTAGTCTTCAAAACACTTTTTGGTCCCTGAAGTAACTTTTACATCCCTGCTGCAGGTGTGCATAACTTAAGCCGCAGGTAAAAAGTCAGGTCCCTATTGTTCTGTGTATCGATCAGTTTTAATTCAGGTTTATCCTTTGTTCTATGTGCCACTCCCTACCTGCTGGGTGTGCATAAAAGAACCTCTACCCCTTTACGTTTCTGTCTTATTCTGTCTGAAGATGTATTATACAGAAAGTACCTCACTGTCGCTCCTTTCATTTCTCCTGTGGTTATTTCGCATATATATATATATATATATATATATATATATATATATATATATATATATATATATATATATACCACAGAATTTAAACTCAGTTCATTTTTTCCTTCCAGTCCATATCCCCTTTGGCCCTTTTCCTCACAGAACCACAAATCTTACCCTCTACCGGTATATCTCCATTTTGTTTCCCCAGTTACCATCTCCTTACACACTTCCGTAACAAGGGCGGCACCTATTCCTTACATCAAATCTCAATATGCAGTTGACACTATTTTAAACTTCACTTCATCCAGTTTTGATTACTCATTATATAAACTAAATTATCTAAATATTACCAAATACATTTGTGTAGTTTATCGCTCCCCCAATGCCTCTTCAGAACCCAGTGTATTTGATTCCATATCCACACAGTTGAGTAACCTTAACCTTGCCCTTAGCACCAGAAATTACCATTTTGGGTGAGTTTAACATACATAATGTTGAATGGTTATTGCATTCTGCCAGGACTGACGACGCTGGTCTAGAGTGCGAGAAGCTGTTTGCAGAATCGTTTAATCTCACCCAGCTGGTAAAGCAATCCGACCAGAATACCTGATAATCCCGACCATAATGCCCATCTCTTTGGATTTATTCTTGACAAATAATCCGGATCAATACAGGATAGAGGTACTGTCACCACTTGGATCCTCTGACCACAATCTCATCAAAGCCTCATTAGTTAACGCTCCCACACTTCCCCGTTCTAATCCTGTCTGGGTGACCCGATGGCACTTTGATAGGGCAAACTGGGGATGCATTTAGAAATTATATTGCTCACATTTCATAGCAGTCTTTCTTTTCTACAGTGATCCCAATTCTACCCAGTCCCAACATTTGCAATCTCTAATACTAGCTGGTATGGATTTATTCATGCACTCAAGTCAACAGTTCACTAAAAGGTCGAACTCTCCAAAATGGTTTGGATGGCAACTATGCCAGAGCAACAGCCCAAAAGTCATTAGCATATAACTCTTATTTAAAATCAAAAACATCTGAATCACTCTCCCATTTTAAAATTGCTAGAAATCATGCAAAAGCTGTATTAAATCTACCTAAAGCAAATTTTCATCAAAAGCAAGCATCAGAACTACTTAACCCTAATGACAATAGAATATTCTGGTCAACTCTTAATTCTTTCATTAATGACTTTAACAAGTCATCTTCCATTCCCCCACTAAAATCTTCAAATGGCAACATTACAAATGACCCGTGTGGGAAAGCGGATATTTTTTCCCGTACAATTTGCCAGAAACTCTACCATAGACGATACCAGCCAGATTGTTCCAGTACTAGAACTTGATTCTCCCGAAATTGCCCCACTTAAGAGAAATACAAGCAAGATACGTAAAATCCATCCTAGACAATTCACCTACCAGCAAAGCTCCAGGCCCACATGGAATTCCACCAATTACATTGAAAAAGTGTTCCCCTGAACTTGCCTCTGTTCTTAGCTAAATTAGTCAGACTATGCATACGCACTTCTTTATTCCCAAATTCATGGAAAGTAGCCAATATCCACCCAGCTCCGAAGAGAAGGAAGTTCGTCTGACCCCTCTGATTACAGACCAATAGCTGTCACATCTTCTCTTGGTAAGGCATTTGAAACTTTAATTAATAGGCACGATTGTTCAACATCTTGAATCCAACAACTTAATTAGTGATAGACAATATGGTTTTCGCCACGAAAGATCCACCATTGACATACTCAATCTCCTAACTCATACCATCCATCAATCAATTGATCTAGATGGAAAAACTCATGCAGTAGCTCTTGATATTTCTAAAGCTTTAAGACAGAGGATGGCACCGTTCCCTGCTGTCCTAAACTCTCCTTGCTATGGACTAACGTCTTTTGTTCCTATGATTTCTTCATATCTTAGTGACAGGAAAAATAAGTAGTAAAAGTAGATGATGTATATTCCAATTTTCACTCAATTAACGCCCGGCGTGCCGCAGAGATCAGTTCTGGCGCCAACCCTATTCCTGGTTCATATTAATGATCTCTTATCTGTCACCCACAATCCCCATTCTCACTCATACGCAGATGACTTAACACTGCATAGTTGATTCACACCTCAGACATCCATTTACAAAGTCTAATATCTCTGCCTCTCAACTCAGTACAGCGATCTCAATAAATCAAGACCTATCTACGATCAGTGCATGGGGACAAAAACAACCTTGTCTTTTTTAATGGTAGTAAAACTAAATATATACAATTTACTAATAGACAGATATTGCCAGATCCGTACATTACATTTCAGTGCTACTAATATTCCCATCTCCAAAAGTATTGAAATTCTTGGCGTCTCACTTAACAATGCCCTCAGCCTGGACCTCCTTTCATGTCAGATCACACTCTGCGAAAACTGCCTCAAAGAAACTTGGATTATTGTACAGAGTCCATAACTTCTTCGTTGATGAGCAGTTAGCTATCAATTTATTAGAGAGTAATGTGCGCTTTCAGCTTGAATATTGCTCACCCTTGTGGAATGGATGTGGAGAGGTTGCATTAAAACAACTAGACAAAATTCAGAACAGAGCTGTTAAAATTATTAACAACCCTGCCATTACAAATAAACTACACTCCCTGCAAGTAAGAAGGAATGTTGCACTCCCTTGCATTTATTTTACAGATGTTTTCTTTGGCAAATGCTAAGACGAAGTTGCGTCCATGGTGCCACCTCTCTCCATATCTTCCTTTCGTGCTACGCGGGCATCTGGTAGTGCTCATGACTGGAATGTCAGTCAGCCATATTGCAGAACTTCTGCCTATCAGAATTCTTTCATTCCCCGAATTGCATCTCTCTGGAACTCTCTTCCCCAGAGTTATTTCCCTCCAAATTCCAACCATAGCTGTTCAAGTCTAACTGTTACAGATATTTTATGAACAGAGGACACCAATAATCTGGTGTATGGATTATTTTTATTTATTCATACAGTAGATACATAGACAGGTAGATAGAGAGATAGATACAGATACTGATATAGATAGATAGATAGATATAGATATAGATAGATATAGATACAGATATAGATAGATAGATATAGATAGATATGGGATCTAGATCTAGATATATATATATATATATATATATATATATATATATATATATATATATATATATATATATATATTGTTACATAGCCTATGATTTCATCATCCTTTGTCTAATTTTAACGCACAGATGCTGCATGTTTGATCACGAGCGTGTTCTGCCTCAGTCCCCCCCTTCTACCGTTATAGTAGAGTAAGTCGACATCTCTGTTATACTTTGCGGGATTGTCATCTCTTTGTCCCCATGGCTTCATTTGCGCGTCCTCATTACAAGTTGTATCAAGCTCTCCTGGCCCCTATATAATGAGCTCAGTCTCTGCATCATTGCCACTTAGATCTGCTCCTCATTTTGTTCACATCTCTGTCCTCCCCTGTACAGATATTATTATTGTGAGTGCTCAAGAAGTCTCCAACCATCTAGCAGCTGTGTGTAATTTGAGTATAACTGTTGTTGCATTTTTTCTTGTACTGTATAGCATAAGTTTAATTTGTAGGCCTAGTGAAGTTTTTGTAATTCATGTAGGGTTCTTTATGTCAGTCATTTTTGATAATAGTTTGTATCTGTAATTATTTATCTGGCATTCACTGAGTATTATCTGGTATCTCATTTTATCAGGGCTGACTTAGATAAATTTACTCTTGCTAATTTCGTGTTAATAGAGGCTATTGCAGTTAACCATATATTTAACCTGTTTATTTGCCATTACATTATCCTTATGAGTCCTGAATGTTTTGTTGTTAATTTAAGCATTAAACTTTAACTTGTAATTTTACCTAACTCTTTTGTTTTGAACCTGGAACTTTACGGGACAGTAGTGATTTTTAGCATTCTCACTTAAAGTGTACATTATCTTTCTCTGTTCCGTAACAATATATATATATATATATATATATATATATATATATATATATATATATAGATATATAAAATGTGTGTGTGTGTTTGTGTGTGTGTGTGTGTGTGTGTGTGTGAAAAAGAGAGAAATAAAAGAAATTGAAAGAATAAGAGACGACAGAGAAAAAAAGAGAGAGAGGAGAGAGGAATGGAGAAGAGGGAGAGTATAACAAGGAATGGGAAGAAAGAAGGAACGGAAAAAAAGAGGGGGGGAAGGATGCGTGATGTGTGGGGGGGAGAGAAGGACAAATGGGTGTAGGAAGCTAGCAAATGAAGGAAAATAAATGGAGGGGGAAAGAAGAGAGGAATCGTGAGGGGAACGAGTAACGGATGAGGGATTAAGGATAGTGAGGAAATGGACGGGAAAGAAAAACAATGAGGACGAGAGGGGGATAACAAAGGGAGGAGGAGGTAAGGGAAGGAAACAGGAATAGGGACACCACAGGGGAGGAGCGAGAAAGGAGACGAAATCAGGAACGAGAGATGAGAAGAAAATAGAGTGGGAAAAGACATCTGGCGACAGACAGCAACACCTTAAAACCCGCGCTTTATGTTTATTTCTTCATCATTTTATTTTTTTTTAAATTTCCTTGTAGCGGACTGTCGTAACTTCGAGCTTAACTCAAGTCGGGGGTGACGTAACCTGGGACTTGACTGTACGTATATATATATATATATATATATATATATATATATATATATATATATATATATATCAAGAGGCTGTTTCCTTGCTCAGCCTGGAATCGAACTCAAGTAGCTTCAGACAAAAGAACTCTTTAGCCACTCAGGATCCTAATACTTTATGCCTGTACTCAGGAATTCACAAGTTTCAAAACGACTTTCACTTGTCCGAAAATACGAAAAGATGAGTAATGGGAAGACCATAGACAATAACTGATTTATTGTATGGAGTTTTTATAATGTGACTATAATACTGTTCTAGTGCTAGTTACTGAAGTTTGATTTAATGTTCAGAGACTGAAAAGTTCCAAACGGCTTTCAGTGATTTAAGTAGACAAAACCCAAGCTGTGTAACGAGAACACAGACATTATTTTGTTTGCATTATAAGCGGACTCTCCCAGGGACCAGACTACGAATGGTTGTCTCTGAGGCAGTAAATTAACTAGGAGTTTGTCACTCGTTTTAGATTATGCCAGCCAACCCCGTGCCGCACACTCAAAGCAGTCTGCACTGTCGTACTGTAATACTTGTTCACTGACGTAAAAATCGTGTTTACAGCCTCCAGACTTTTAACATAGATAAAGAATATATTGTATTCATATCTCAAGAAATGCGGTTAAAAGTCAAGTATTGAAATGAACATATACAAATGCGAAATATTTTCACTCTGTAGCTCTCAGGTATCATACAACCACATTCTCTCTCTCTCTCTCTCTCTCTCTCTCTCTCTCAGTGCGGTTTTAGAACTGAGTGGGGAAGCATTAACTGCTTCTCAGCCTTCCTCTCTCGTTCCCTAATCCCACCTAATGAGTGGCAGAAAATTATATGGAATTAATATTTTTATGTGGTTTAGTCGTTCATTTAGAGGGGCTGACTAGTACAGGGAGCTCTGTTCTAGTTTTTGGTTAAATGATTGCTATCTATTGCTAACCAACGACTGTTGAGTTATTGTACAGAGGAATGGACAGGTTACGAACGTCTTTCAGTGATTTAAACAGACGAAATCCAAGTTGGGAAATGAGAGGGGCACAGAGTCTCTCAACAGTGTGCAGCTGCTGTGGTGGGATGGTCTTGCGCCAGTGCTGACCCATGCTGACAGTGTTACGGTGAGTGCTGTACGGATCACTATTTATTGTGCCATTCGTGTGACTCAGCAGGAATCTGGAATAAATGGGATACTCAGCAATAGATAAACATACCGGTATGTTCCAGTATAAAAGTTCCTCTATTTTTCTACTGCGTCTACTTCACAAGACATGTCCGTCACTAGTATCCTTGGCAAATTATAAAAAGGAGTAATAACTATGCACAATGAACCATGCCAAGCCAATCTAATCTGAGGGTTGTTAGTAAAAACTGGAATGTGCGACGTGGAAGAAGTAGATAATTTAATAATAATAATAATAATAATTTAAAACTTTCGTCTGTGCACAATGCCCACAGAGAGTATCGTTAATCTTTCTTTTTTACTACTGTTTTATGTCAAGCATTTTTTTCATTGAATTACATATGAAATAATTATAAGCTCCATATTTGTGTTGTATGACAAATAAAAATCAAACATATATACTGGTATGAAATGTTAGTGAGGATTATTTTCGAAACTTCATCCCGTCTCAGAATGTAATGAGGGAAAACATATCGATAGCTTTGTAGGCAAGTTAAAGTATTAAAAAAAACTGGAGGAATACACATTCAGAGCATCAGTTCCTGAAAGAATATACCTCTGAAATATATGCATTATCCAAACCAATCGAAATATTTTTTCTATCTATCTGTCTATTGCCAGACGCCTCAATCCCATACGGGGTGGCCACAAACAAATCCCCTCCACGTCGCCCTGTCCCCCGTCATTTCACTGCCCTGCTCCCAACTTACACCCCCCTCTCTCACGTACCTCTCCACTCCACCCCTTCATCTCATCCTTGGCCTCCCCCTCCGTCTCTCTCTCTCCACCTCACTCACATACACTCCCCTCGTCAGTCTCTCACTCTCCATCCTCTCCACGTGGCCAAACCACCTCAGTGTGTTTCTCCTAATCTTCCTATCGCATCCTCATCCACAACACTACGTTCCTTTACATCCTCATTTGTCAGTCTGTCTCTCCATGTGACTCCATAGGCTCCTCTTAAATAACTCATTTCCACTGCTCTCTCTCTTGACGTGTGTCCCTCCAACAGCGTCCAAGCTTCACTTCCCTACGTTAGAGTTGGTATCACAATACTTTCATGTAGTAAATTTTTCACTTCCATTCTCACTACCATGTTCCTTATCACAGCTTTCGAGGAAGCATTTTTCCTTGATGTACCCTTTCAAGCACGTCACCCTCTAAACTTCTATCCTTACTCATCACACTACCCAAGTACTTAAACGTACTCACATTTTCCATTTCCTCATCATCCAACCTCATTGTACATTCATTGATTCACTTCTCTCAAAGACCATAACTTTACTCTTTCCTATATTCGCTTTTAGATTCCGTTTCTTAAACGCTTCCAAATTCATCCTACAAGCTTTGCAGCTCTCATTCGTCTTCACCTAACAACACAGTATCATCTGCAAACAACAGTACAGGGAGTTTCCAAACACTGCCCTCTCTTACTAGGGCCACTCCAACATCCACTGGCCTACCTTGTATCTCTTTTTTAACCCCATCCGTGTACAGATTGAAGAACCATGGAGACATGACACATTCCTATTTCAACCCAACCTTCACATAGAAAAATTTACTCAGTTCACTATCCAACCACACTGCAGCCTTAGCACCCATCATACATACTCTTCACAGCATTCAACAACTTCCCATCTACTCCATATATTCTTAATACTCTCCACAATCATTGTCTGTCCTCCCTGTCATATGCTTTCTCCAGATCCATGAAGGCTGCATACAACTTCTTTCCCTTCTCTGGAAGCTTTTCCACTAAAGATCTAAGAATGAATATCTGATCTACACAATCTCTTCCCTTCCCTAAAGCCTCCCTGTTTTTCTCCTAACTAAATCTTCTGTTCTTTTCCTAACCCTGTCAGTAAGTATCCTGCCATATTCTTTTCCTATTACACTAAGAAAACAAATGCCCATATGATTACCACACACTTCCTTTTCCCCTTTTCCTTTGTACAAGGGAATAAGAATACCTGACTTCCAATCCTTCGGGACTCTGCCTTCCTCCCAGGCCGATCTGCACATCTTCCACATCCCATTCTTCTACTACCTCTCCCCCATGCTTCAGCATTTCACCACACACTCCATCAATTCCTGGGGCTTTCCCCATTTGGACTTTCTTCATTGCTTCCCACAACTTCCATCCTACTGATTTCTTCCTGTCTTCTCACATCCCTCGTTCTCCCAGCCATTCCCTACCCACTTATACTCGTATTACTTTCACTCTCTATGTTCAACAGTTCATTAAAGTGTTCTCTCCCTCTGCTCACTTTTTCTCCCTTCTCCACTAGCAATCTACCACTTTTATCTTTCACTCCCTGACAAACTTCACTGCCACCCAGTTTAACTCTCTTTACCTCTTTCCAGAACATTTTCTTGCAGTCCCTCCACTTTACACTGAAATTCCTTCCAAATTCCTCATCCACTCTCTTCCTACTTTCTCTTACTAATCTCTTTGCCTTTCTCTTCCATTTTACTTACATCTCTCTCACTTCCGTCTCTCAACTTCTTCCACGCCCTATTTCTCATCCATTCATTATATGCTTTCTTCTTTTGTGCCACAGCCTGTCTCACCTTTTCATTCCACCATGGTGTTCCCTGCACCCCCTTTTGTCTTCTCTTCACCCCACAGAACACCTCACAAGCTGCACAAATTTCTTCTGTGAATATCTTGTACACACCTTCTACGTCCCCCATCTGCTCCAATTCATATTTACCCAATCGTTCCTCCACTTCTCTCTTATATTTTGCCTTTTTCTCATCCTCTTGTAACCTTTCCACACTCCTTGCATCTACTCCTTCCTCCCATCCTTCTTTTCTTCCATTTCTTCATTTTACTTGGACCTTGATTCTGACCACCATGTGGTGGTGGTCAGAAAGTCCACTCCTCCAACCTCTATATGCTTTTGCATCCATTACACATTTCTCATCCTTTCATCCACACACACATCATCAATCATTGCCTTCCTTTCATTCAGTTCACCACCCACTCTTCTCATCACTCGCCATATATACCTGTGGATCATTTTGTGCCTGAAAAGGGTATTGGTTATCACCCCCAGCACAAATGTCCACTAAAGAACTGCCATTCTCATCTCTCTCAGCAGGCACACCCCATTCACCAACTACTCCATCCACCTTCACATTCCCTACTTTACCATTCATATCACCAGTCAAAAACACTCTCTCGTTCCTTTCAAACTTTTCCATGCACACTTCTACATTTGTCCGGAACTCTCCTCTCAATCTGCTTGCACTATTTTGTGTTGGTACATACACGCACACAATCGCCCACATTTGTATTCCAACTTTCAATTTTACGCACACAATCCTTGAGCCAACTGATCCATGCTCTCTAATATTCTCCTTCCATCTATTTCTCATATCAATACACACTCCTTCTTTTGTGCTTTCATTCTCACCAACACCTGCACATATACCCCATCCATACTCCCATTGTCTCACACTCTCTCCTCTCCGTTTACTTTCAGTTAATCCACATACATCCACTTTCGCAACCTCAGGCACCTGGACAATCTCTCTCTCTCTCACCTCATCATTTGCACCCCTTACATTCCACGTTGCCAACCTTATCTTGTCCTTTGTTGGGCCTTAATCATCAACTTTTGGTCAGTCCTGGTCCGAGGCTTCCTGTTCGTATTTTTAGTTAGCTGTTTTCCGGGAGGGGCACTAACCCTCCGCCAACCCACTTACTGTCACGTAGGGAACACGTGTCGGTTGATTATAAGGTTACCACCCAGCGTTGTAAATGGTTTCCTGGTTTACAGGAAATCGTTTGGCTTGCCATTTGATGAAGAGCTACCCTAAGGACAGAGAACCACTACACTAAGTGGGTGGATGATGGGCTTCATTTAGACCCAGTCAAGTCCAGGTCTTGTTGACATTATTTTATCCTCAAATTAACAATGTCAACTACATGTATACCAGTACATATATATATATATATATATATATATATATATATATATATATATATAATACATTAATAATACGTCCTGCAGTCAAGATATTGGTGGTTCATTTTAATTTTTGGAACATTTTAGCCTTAAAGTATTTTACAGATTGATTGCACTGTAATGCCAAAGTGATGTTGTTAAACAACAGGTAAAAAATGACCACACAATGAACGCTAACCAACCACAAACAGTTTTTCATAGTTTAAAAAAAAAATCCTTGCAATACGATGACGTATTTACCATTCAACTCAGCGTACCACCTGACAATTTTTATTGAGGTTACGATAGAAGGACCTGTAACTGTGTAAGGGTTAATGAATATTATACTTAATTTCACCAGCTCGAAATGTCTGTCCTAAACTGAATCTAAACGGCAGGAGATAACAACTAAAAACTAAACTGAAAAACATCGTCCTAGAGAATGAGCAAGATGATCAGACTTGTGAAGGGGAAACAGTATTCTGCGGCTACGAGGGTGTGTGAATGTCCGTGTAGCCAATTCCTCTGGACATGCTGTTGATACTTCTCCCACGTTCACATTTACTCTCTCACTGTTTCTGGATCCAACCTTATCCCATCTTTAGGTGGGGAAATCGGTTAGGATATTTATGACTGAAATTTCAAACTTCTTGTTTCTAAACCCTATTGTACCCCATTTGTAAGTAGGAAAAACGGTCAGAATGATTATGATTATGATGATGATGATGGTTATGTGTGTGTGTGTGTGTGTGTGTGTGTGTGTGTGTGTGTGTGTGTGTGTGTGTGTGTGTGTGTGCTGACCTGTTTACATCAGAAGGCAGGGGATGATGGCCTAGGAAGTCAAATATGCGAGCTGCCTCCCCCCAGGGGTCCTCACACAGTTCTTCATACCGTACAAGCAGATACCTGAAACAAAACCACGATTATTAAACCTCACATGGTTGGAACAACTCTAGTACTTTTTCTCCAGTTAAGGTCAAACCATTGTATTCGCATGACAGGTCATTAAAGCTAACGTCAGACAAACGTATTCAGATGCGAGAGAGTCAGGAGACTGAGAATACTGATACTGCTACCAGTATTCCTTTCATGTTCGGAACTACTGTAGTAATATAGTCTATTCACGCCAATGCTAGACGATTTTACTGAGATGGAAACAGCCACTGCATACTGAGTTATTACTGCTACCAGTAATTCTTTCATGGTCGAAACAATTCTAGTACTTGATTGAAACTAAAGCCAGACGACGTTATTCAGAAAAGTGAGTCACAGGAGCTTGAGAGAGTTGATACATTATCACAAGGGACTCTTTTATGATTGGGGTGAGTCAATATTCCAGCCAATGTCAGACAGCTTTATTCAGCGGACGGTAAATCATTGTAATAGTTACCGGTACTGTAAGAGAACTTTTTTATATTTCAGGTTATTTTATATTGGTGGTTATTTGAATATTATGAATATAACCTTGAACATTAAATTTCAGCAAAATCATTCAGTTTGAACACTACACATAATCTAACGCTTGGTATAAAGTAATATAGTTATTACAATAATGATATAAGATGCTAATAATCCGATTTTTTCTTTGGGTTTAAGTTAAAGTTTCTTAGTGCAGAACATGCATTTCATTGATTAACATATACACAAATTTACAGTTTATACTCCCAATTTGTATTTATGGTATTATCCTCGTTTCAGCCCATAATCGGTCCGGTTATTTGGCGGTGTTCTAAAGTTAAATATCAGGTGTAAAAAACACTTTTTTCTACGACGCTTCCGTCGGAAATCGGTAATTTATAAAGATCCAGCATTGTTATAACTACCCGGTTGCCGGCCAGGGTGAGATACGTGATTTACTCAAGCCACCATAAGCTGATTTGATGCCTGTCAGTATCACCATGGTTAGGACTAAATCGCGTGGAGTCAAGGTAAGGTTAAGTGGGGTAATCGTAGGTTAATGCTTAAAATTTACTGTAATTCAACCATCTCGGAATGGCAAGGGACATAAATAAAAGGAAACTGTCATTTCCGACGGAAATGTAGGTAAAAATCGAAAGAACCTCAGAAAAATAAGGGGAAATAACACACAGTATATCTGTCTCCAAGTCGACTATGGTCTGAAACGAGAAACTTACCTCACACACACACACACACACACACACACACACACACACACACACAAATATATATATATATATATATATATATATATATTAGGGTGTTTCACTCCCGGGGGTAAAAAAATTAAATGTGTTGAAAGTTGTCAGCACGGGTGTCCCCTTGTTTCTTATGACCCATAAATAAAATATGCAAATATTTGGTTTGATTCGTCAATATTTACTGGTCGCACAGTTTGACAAGGTACCACATTTCAAGTGAAACTTCGAAAAAATCAAATGGAGAAGAAGACAAAAAATTTGCAACGAACGTTTATTGAACTGAAAATTATCAAACAAACTTATGAAAAAAATGCAAAACAAAGAAATGGAGAACAATTCTGCAAGTAGAGAAGGGCAATCAAATCGTTGGTGGATGGGGCTCAAGGAGCAGGAGGGAACTTAGCGGTCACTCCAGCCTTTGTTCTCTTGACGGTCTTGCGGTCATAATGAACAACTTTGAGGAGGAACTGCTTCTGTTGCTCGTCTTTGGTTCCGGGCTTGGAGTCTTTGTATCAATGCCACTCCTCTCTCTGCTGCATCATTGGCGACCTGCAGGCTTCGGACGGTGGCTCGAGTTTGTGGATCTTGCAAAACATGTTCCACGTTCTTGGTAGTGACCATCCTCCCAGCAAAGACGCCAATGGTCTCCAGTGTTCGCTTTGTCACCAATTCAGAAAGACAGTCAGGAGAGTGAAGTTCTTCTTTTGAAGTCTCTTGAGTGCTTTCGAGGTTGCTGGACGGCTTAGGTTCTTGACCATGGCCGCCTGGTCATCGCGAGACACTCGTTCGTCAAAGAATGCTAGGGCCACTCCTTGCTCTGAGAGGTACCAGAGGTGCCTTCGGAGGGCCTTCTCTGCCATTGACCCAAGTTCTCTATCCACAAACACCTGGAGAATCGCCAAGAACTCCAGGTCATTCTTCGGTGCAAAGTTTGGGACAACTGCCTCATGCCAGAATCTGACATAAATGAGACTGATGAAACAGGCCAGTCGTCGTACTCCACATTTTTCCGACCTCGTCAGCTTCAGTTGTTGCGAAAACAGGGCAATCTTGAGGATGTAAATAGCCTTTGCCATCCATCTTGCCTGATGGTAGGCTCCAGGGGCCCTAAATCGAGGCAGATCCCCACTCCATCCTCTCAGGTAGACAAGAGAGAGTTGAAGGAGTTCGAGATAGTCCTCCCTTGGGTGGGCTCCGTCATGGATGACTCTCCTGAGGAAATTTATCATCTTCAGCCTCTGTGATTCGCTCGACTCATCCAGGGGTTGTTCTTCGCTGAGGGTACCGACGGATGTCTTGTCCAAGAAGTCCCATTTTTCTCGGAATCGCTTGAAGAGGGGAATCTCGGGACCTGGAGGAGGGCCGAAGAGGAGTTCATAGGTGTTCTTCAGTACCACCTCGTGAATGTGATGTCGGCATGCCAGCCAAAGAAGAGGTCTTCCAAGGGACTGTTCAATTATGGTGCAGACTCCGCTAATCATGCCACTGTTGGACGCAGTCGTATCAAATGAGAGACCAATGATCTTGTCAGCAATCTGATACGTTTCCAGCAGCGAAAGGACAGTAGCTGCTATTTCTCTCCCGCTACCATCAATGGCGATAGGTACCCCAAGACGCTCCTCGAAGTTGGTCCCAATAAGCACAACAGCAATCCTCTCCTCTGAGATCCGAGATGTGGCAGCACTTTGAATCAGTTTGCCATCCCAGTGGAGAACAAGGGGAGGCGGATCACAGAAGGCTTCTTCTTCAATGCGCTTTGCTTCAGTTTCTCGATCCTTTCTCCTCATGCGATGCACCGTGGAGGCAGAGCAGGAGATCTCCGAGACATCATGCCCCAGGCTTGAGGCTGCAGCAATGAAGGACACAGCAGCTTGACGACATGAAAGGTTTTCCCGGTCCCAAGTCGTGGTCAGGCCTGGGGTCATTGGGTTCTTCGACGGCCTTCTCCATGGGATTTTTGCGGGAGAAGGGCAGCCTTGGAAGTCCTCATCCGACACAGATGATCCAGAAAAAACAGAGGATGAATCGGAAGTTTCTTCCAGGGCAACCTTCTTGAACAACTTCTCCACTTCCGCCTCTTGCTTCCTCTTCCTCATCTGCCCCTTCTTCAGTACATCAGCCTTCTTGGCAACAGCGGACGCATGGAGTTTATCGACACTACCCATTGAACAGGACTGTCTGTCCTCCCTCTGCAGTTCCAGAAAGGCCAAATCTTCTTCTGGGACATTGGTCTCCGCGATCTTACCACTTGCGATATCGAAGACATCTTGTAGGTCGCCCTTCCAAATCTCCCTCTTTGTCACGGCGGCAGGTGTCTCCTGCTTGGCTTCCTTCCTGAGGCTCACGTACTCGTTGTGAAGGTGCCTGATGTTACGACGGATCACGTGCTCTGCCTTGACAGGGAGATTTGCTTTCTCCCACACTTCCTGCAGCTTGAAAGAGGTGCTCTTGGCTGCCTCTGGGAGGGTCTCCCTCTGCACCTGATGGTAGTGGACGAAGACCAGGAGGACATCTTCCCGCGAGGGCAGGCGAGTTCCCAAGAAACCTGGATATGGTGACTGTCACGAATCAAATTCGCGACATTTCCCTTTTGTGAGAAGCCACGAACTGTTAGTGGAAGGCTCACTGTGTGTCGCTCAGTTGACCGTTTCTCTCTCCATTTCGGGGTATACTTTTCAAAACATTCGTCACTGTTTTCAAGGGTGACCGATTTAATGCACGTCACTAAGTGCTGTACTGAGCGATACTATTGTTTCTTTATTGTTCGCCCCTGCTTGCCTCGACCGTTAGAAAATGCGGCCTAGTGCTCCGCTTTTGTTCCCACGACTTAGTCAGTCCAGTTGTTGCTTTGACGGAGAGAGGTCCTGTGCTCCAGAAGTGTGAGAGGAGAGGTCAGCTAGCACCCAAGCTCCACAAGATCACAGTCTCCAGTGCTCCCACCTTGGTGATACAAAGCATTCATCGACTAGTATTTCCTTCTTGTATTTTTCTAGTCTTAAGAGTTTAATTAAGGTGTTTTTTTTTAGGCGTAAGTATTTAGCTTTTGCGTGAGTGAGTGAGTGCGATCTCATTAATTTGATTTTGAATTGTAACGTTAAATTTAATTTTTTTGTAATCAATAAATTTAACAGTTCTTTTCTTGAGCTTAATGTAAAGTAAACTCTTGTTTCATTTCTCCATAATTAAGCTTATTCCTCTTATAGCTCCTAGCTTGCATAAACGTTTGCGTTTCATAACTGGTACTTAGACCAGTTTTGTATTAAACTTAAAATCCGTTGTGCCTCCTAGGAGTTAAGCACCAGCAAGAACCTGATACCATTGTTAGTATTAGTTATTGTCAGGGGTGAAGTAACTTTCTCCAGAGGCTACAGTACTATTGAACAGCAATTGAGTGATTAGTCTCTGCTGTGTACTGTCGAGAAAGTTTATAAATTCTCGTTCTTAGAGAATCGTTGCTTGATTTAGGAAGACAATCATTGTCCCTGCTCTTTAATATTATTGAATATTATTATCAATTAAATAATATTTAAGCATTTATTTTAAAAACACCGATATATTTAAAAAAAACCGTGACAATTGGCGACCTCATTCCAGGATATTAACTCCTAGCTATAAAGCTATTCACGAGATAGTGCTCACTCGTTCATATTTAGGAATTTATCATTAAAGTTTATAGGCACAAGTTTACTGGTGGTTACCGTTGATTTAGCAAGTGAATTTTTGCTTTATTAATCAATTGAGTACTTAACTCTAGTTTATTCTTGGTAACGCCAGACGATTTTATTCGCTCCTGGGAAGTCGCCGTACCCATTGTGTTTATTATTGAGTCTTCCCAGTCATTTACATTTTTGATTTATTCTTTGCCAGTTAACTAGATAAGACTAGTCACCATTAGCTTGTGTCTGTATTCTTTACTTGTGTTTATTAGTATTCGTCGCTAAGCAGTCAGTACTCAATTTCGGTTTGCTTAGTAAATTGAGCTAGCATCATGGCAGCCAGTGCTTATGTACAGGAAGCCAAAGATATGGGTCTCACAGACCCAGAGAAAATACAGAGTTACATTCTCTCACGGTTTAATTACGAGCAAGAACGTGAGAAAGATGCTCGATAACGTGAGCGAGAACAGCGCGAATACGAGCGAGAACAGCGCGAATACGAGCGAGAACAGCGCGAATACGACCGACAACAGCGCGAACACGAGCTAGTACAAGAGCGAGAACAGCGCGAATACGAGCGTGAACAACGAGACAGAGAACGAGAACACGAATGTGCCGAGCGAGAAGCGCGCGAAAAACATGAACTTGAAGTGCTGAAGCTCAAGCGAGATTCCTTGGCTTCAGACACGTCTGGTGCAGTTGGTCCAAGCTCCACGAGCGTTTCCCCTGCACATGTCCTGGCGACCCCACGCATCAAGCTTCCTTCATACAAGGAAAGCGAGCGAATCAAGCCGTACATAGCTCGTTTTGAGGACATGGCGGACATGTATCAACTGGATAAGGCAGCTAAGCGGCTTCAGTTTCTTAGCCTATTTGAGGGCCCTGCCCTTGATATTCTCCACAGAATTCGTGGAGACAATCTCACATGAGACGATGAAAGCTGCACTCATTAAGGCGTATGGTCTCACAGTAGACGACGCCAAAGTTCGGTTCATGCGAGCTCATCTCCAAGACAAGGAGACAGCTGTTCAGTTCCTTGATCGTCTCACAGCTTACTTAAATGAGTGGATGGAGAAAGATGAAACTCCTTCCAGCGTGAGGGGATAATTGACCTTATGCAACGTACACAGCTAGAGAGGTCGTGGCCTGCTGAGCTCATAGCACAGCTTAAGATCTGCCAGGTGAAAGATGCCAGCCAAATGGCAGAAAAGGCTGACGCATTCTTTACTGCATACGGGTATCAAACTCGTAAGCAAAACACCTGGAGCAGAAAAGATACTGCCAAATCTGGGACGCCGTCTCAGACTGAACCCCAGCAACAAGGCCATTCTCAGAATAATGGCCAAGGTCCAAAACCGCAGTGGAAGGACCAGGGGCAAAACACTCAGAAACTTGAGTTGAAGATGTACAAGTACCCTAACGAGCAGCAGTATCAGCCACGCAACCGACCTTCGGGACAAACTTTTTCACCACCAGCTCAAAAGAGGCAGGAAGCGAATGCAGCCTTCATTCCTCAGCAGCAGCACGGTGGTCACGTCCCTACCAGTGTGGGTACTTCCCCACAGTTCACTAGTCCCACAGTGACAGTGAACCCCCCTCCACAGATGGCCAATGTTCCATCTCCTTATAATTCTCAAGGCACAATGTTTGCCGCATCAATTCAGCAGCCTCATGAGTGGCTAGCTGCTTCCTCCACAGGCCCTCCCACAGGTGACAGTACCTTCCTTGTTCAGCAAGGGTTTGTGGGAGACATTCCTGTGAAGGTCCTGAGAGATAATGGTTCCTCAGGTTGCTCTGTCAAGCAGAGTCTAGTTCGGCCTGAGCAGTATACAGGTCGACAGATCCATGCAAACCTTATTGATGGATCAGTGAGATTGTTCCCTGAGGCATGTATCCAGGTGGCATCTCCATTTTATACTGGTATGACACTCGCGGTTGTCATGCCAGAACCTTTATTTGACCTCATCATTGGCAATATTTATGGAGTCAAGGATAGTTGCTCCGATGATGATGCTACTCAGACTTCGGCTGCTGCGGTAACAAGAGCCATGGCTGAGGCTCCAGACTGTGTCACCCCAGTGATCATTGAATCGCCGCAAGATCTGATGTGTAGTCAACTTGTTGTACAAGGACAACATTCTGACCCGACACTTGCTACCATGCGGAACAAACAAAAGGGTCGAGTGATTAAGTATTCACGGGAAGGTCGAGCCAAGTTCCTTCGCAAACAAGGACGGCTCTACCGTGAGTCACGAACACCCGAGGGCGAGGTTCGACTGTAGTTTGTCGTTCCCGCCAAGTACCGCCTAGCAGTGTTAGAATGGGGTCATTGTTCAGCCTCAGGAGGTCACATGGGCAAAAGGAAGACCCAGGGCCGTATCCGAGCTGACTTTTTCTGGCCAGGGATGGGACGAGACATAGATAGTTTTGTCCGTTCCTGCAGTGTGTGTCAAAGTAACACCACTAATCAGGGACATGTCCTTCCTGTGCCATTTGTAACCACACCTGTAATCTCTGAGTCAGTTGAGAGACAGGGTAGTGGTGAAGTGGGTGCAGACCTGATGTCTCGCCTACTAACTGCTGACTAACATGAGCAGTTGTTGTATGCTGGGTTCCGTGATAGGCATCCTCTGTCGGAAATTTAGGAATAATTCCTCCCATTTTCTATTTTAGTTGGTGATGGGCGAATAAAATTTCACCAGGGTTTCCAGCTTTTATTTGAGTAATCCAAGGACCAGCCTGGTTCCCAGTCAAAAGTGTAGACCTGACGTCTCACTTATTGGCCCCACAGGACACAGTATGTCCAGGGCCTGTACATACACGTGTACTGTAGGTTAAGGGGGAAGTTCGAGAGAGAACTCCGCAGAGGCGACTCGAGGCTATGGAAGACCCGAGTTTGCACAAGGATTCTCAGCTCCCCGATACTAATATAAGCACTGTAGGTTAAGGGGGAAGTTCGAGACTCCGCAGAGGCGACTCGAGGCTATGGAGATCCGAGTTTGCACAAGGATTCTCAGCTTTCCGATATTAATAAGTACTGTAGGTTAAGGCACAGGTTGAGGACCCGTGTGCAGTTCGAGGCTATGGAAGACTCGAGTTTGCACAGGGATTCTTAACTTGCCGACCATAATCGTGTGCTATAATTAATGGCGACCTCGAATGTACGTCGTAGCACTGACTGCTAGGCAGAGAAGGTAATTGTAACATAATAAAATTTTGTCTCACTGACACTTTTGATGCTCCACCTTAATTGGTTTTGCAGGTTCAGCAATGGGTGTAGCAGTTTTGCTGTGCGGACCAGCTGATCGTCTGCCGCACGCTGCCGCCTCTTCTCCTCTGCCTTCGTCATTGCCATATATTATTTACTGTGTCATTTTACACATAGGTACAGTTACACTACATCTGTCACACCTACACCATGTATTACATACACCACGCTACACAACAATTAGTTGTCAGTGTAAATGTAGCGACTTTTCGCTCAGTTTGACCTGAGTACAGGATTTTCACCGTCGTCACGGAGTTTTTCCCTCAAGCTTGCTTCTATTAATGTAAATACGAGGTTTTTTCGCTCACTGGCGACTGCGACTTTCTCCTGTAGCAGGATAGCACACACACCACAGTGTGAATCTTGTGTGACTGAGTTAGGATGTGTACATATATATATATACAAAAATTTTTTCCCATAAGGAAAAAATTTAATTTTGTAGGGGTGTAATGTCACGAATCAAATTCGCGACATTTCCCTTTTGTGAGAAGCCACGAACTGTTAGTGGAAGGCTCACTGTGTGTCGCTCAGTTGACCGTTTCTCTCTCCATTTCGGGGTATACTTTTCAAAACATTCGTCACTGTTTTCAAGGGTGACCGATTTAATGCACGTCACTAAGTGCTGTACTGAGCGATACTATTGTTTCTTTATTGTTCGCCCCTGCTTGCCTCGACTGTTAGACAATGCGGCCTAGTGCTCCGCTTTTGTTCCCACGACTTAGTCAGTCCAGTTGTTGCTTTGACGGAGAGAGGTCCTGTGCTCCAGAAGTGTGAGAGGAGAGGTCAGCTAGCACCCAAGCTCCACATGATCACAGTCTCCAGTGCTCCCACCTTGGTGATACAAAGCATTCATCGACTAGTATTTCCTTCTTGTATTTTTCTAGTCTTAAGAGTTTAATTAAGGTGTTTTTTTTTAGGCGTAAGTATTTAGCTTTTGCGTGAGTGAGTGAGTGCGATCTCATTAATTTGATTTTGAATTGTAACGTTAAATTTAATTTTTTTGTAATCAATAAATTTAACAGTTCTTTTCTTGAGCTTAATGTAAAGTAAACTCTTGTTTCATTTCTTCATAATTAAGCTTATTCCTCTTATAGCTCCTAGCTTGCATAAACGTTTGCGTTTCATAACTGGTACTTAGACCAGTTTTGTATTAAACTTAAAATCCGTTGTGCCTCCTAGGAGTTAAGCACCAGCAAGAACCTGATACCATTGTTAGTATTAGTTATTGTCAGGGGTGAAGTAACTTTCTCCAGAGGCTACAGTACTATTGAACAGCAATTGAATGATTAGTCTCTGCTGTGTACTGTCGAGAAAGTTTATAAATTCTCGTTCTTAGAGAATCGTTGCTTGATTTAGGAAGACAATCATTGTCCCTGCTCTTTAATATTATTGAATATTATTATCAATTAAATAATATTTAAGCATTTATTTTAAAAACACCGATATATTTTAAAAAACCCGTGACAGTGACTTCTCCAGGAGCCAGAGAAGGTTCTTGCTTCGTGTGGAAGACATCATCTAAAAAAAAAAAAAAAACGTCAACACTCAACATGTTATTCAGAAGGGAAAGTTACTACCCTCACCAAGAAACTCCTTTCACTATCAAAAGTGTGCGACCTGTTAACATGGTCCGATTTCGCTAAGATTTTGCATGAAGCACTTTTTATAGAAAAGGTTCAAAGGCAAACCCGTGCTGATAAAATTATTGCACTTCACAAAATATGAAACACCCTAATATATATATATATATATATATATATATATATATATATATATATATATATATATATATATATATATATATATAATCAATCAATCAATCATTTCCTGTGGCACCCCACGGGATGCATAGGGCCTCGATGAACTCTCTCCACCAATATTTGTCTCTTGCCATGTCCTTCAGGTCCCACCAACACTCCTCTCCTGCTTCTCTTTTCATTGTAGTCAACCATGTTTCCCTCGGTCTGCCTCTACTTCTTCTTCCTCTAGCAGTCCAGTCTGGCATATCCTGTATTAAATTGCCTTCTTTTCTATATATGTGCCCCAGCCACTTCCAGCGAGACAGTCTCACATATTCATTAACTGGTTCCTCTAACGCAAAATCCCTCACTCTTTCATTTCTAACTCTGTCTTGCCACTTTACCCCAATAATCCTTCTCAGTATTTTATTCTCAAATCCTAATACTTTCTGATCTGTTGCAATTGTACTGTACCATGACTCATGCCCATCAATAAAAATTGGTCTAACCATAGACTTTTAAATTTTCACTTTAGAATGTACCGAAAGCATATTATTTTTCCAAACAGATTTCAACATTCCAACAGCTCGCTAAGCCTGTCTAATCCTCTCCTCAATTTCATTATTTAATGATCCATTTGATGATACAATCGTTCCCAGATAAATAAAGTGTTCTACATGCTTCACAACATTATTCCCAATTACACAATCGATTTGGTTCTCCGCGTTCATATTAATAATTTCAGTCTTTCCACAATTTATTACCAATCCCACTTTTTCTCCTTCCTCCACCAGAAAATGAAGCACCCTCTGCATCTCGTAAATACTTCCGCAAAATAGCACATCATGAGCATAGTCCAAATCCATCAGCTTCTTATTTTCTTTCCAGTTAATTCCTGTACCTGTTCTCCTTACAACCTTTCTCATAACGTAAGCCATAACCAAAACAAACAGCAATGGCGAAAGAACTCCTCCTTGAATCACTCCTGACCTAACTTGAAATGGATCACTCAAAAAACCACCCACCATTACCTTACAAAAAGCACCTTCATGCAGGCTTCTAATAATATTTACAAACTTTTCTGGTATACCATAGAATTTCATAATTTTCAACATAGCTCCATGTGAAACACTATCAAACGCCTTTTCAAAATCCACAAAACACATACTAAGTGGGATTTTCATCTCATTAGCTTGTTGCATTAGATGCCTTACAATAAAAATCTGAACATTACAACCTCGACCCTTTCTAAATCCTACTTGTTCTTCTCTTATAATTTTATCAATTACTGGCTCTATTCTGTTCAACAAGATTTTGGAAAACACTTTTGCAACTATAGGTGTCAAAGTTATCCCCCTCCAATTGCTACACACACTTAAATCTCCCTTTTTTTGGTATTTTTATAATCACTCCATTTTTCCACTCTTCTGGAATTCCACCATTATCCCAAGCCACATTAAAAAGTTTCAAAAGCGCATTCATCAACTCGTCATTTTCCATCTTAAGCATTTCAAGAAATATTCCATCCTCTCCTGGGGCCTTAAAATACTTTAACTCCTTTATAGATTTTGCTACCTCTTCCAAAGCATATCCCCTGTTCCTATCTGCAAATCTCTCTCGGCTGGCAAAATGTCCTCTTCAGCTGGGATTGGTCTGCTTAGAACAGATTCAAAGTGCTCTTTCCACCTTCCTTTTACATCCAAATCTTTAGTCATCAAATTACTATTTCTGTCCCGTACAGGTATTTCCTTCCTTTTCTTTTCAGTCCAACTTAACTCCTTGATGGCCTGATACGCTGCTTTTTGTGCTCTGACCGTCATTTTAATTTCTGTCTCTGTTGCCTTTTCATCATATAGCCTCCTGTTATCACGCCTAACGAGTCTTTTTACTTCAGAATGTAAACTCCAGTACTTTGCTGTAGGTACTTCAACTACCTGGCCATCATCATCAGCCGTTGAGTGTCCACTGCAGGGCCGGCCTATCCCTACCGAAGCAGGGACGATACAGCCAATGTACAGTACAGTCGTGGTCATAAATAATCACCTATCCTCCGGTACCCCGTGCCTCAGGCTGGTTCCTTTATGCGTGGCAAGTCACAGTGGAGTGAGAGGGGCTGAGAGGAAGGGGCCAGAGAGGGAAGGGAAGGTGGGTGGGGGAACGAGTGATGGTGCGAGGGTGGAGTGAGAGAGGGAAGGGAGAGGAGGTAGGGAGGGAGAATGTAATGCTAAGTGGTGGTAATTTGTCTATTTTCTTTCATTCAGGGCATGATATAAAGGAGTTAATATTCGGTAGATATTGCTGCATTACACCATGTACAGTGGCGTCAGATAACAAGCTTTAGATACGTGGTGATATCAAGAGCTGGCTCATGAGAGAAATATACTGACCTGACAAATCAAACATTAGTACGGAGCCAGATAATTGTGTTTATCCGTGTATTTGGACTTCGGAAGCAGAATGGAAGACTTCCATAAATGTATATATATGAAACGTCCCCTGCCATTATCTGTGATTAAATTTTTGGAGTATATATATCATATCCAGCCTTTGACAAGGCTGTGTCCACAGTAAATATGATCATCTTCATCTATATACTCCCTATATACAGTCACTATCATTTCAACTAGTTTATGGTATCTCTATATGAAAAGGCAATTTAAAATTATTGTGCATAAAATGGTAAATAAATCTGATGTCTGTTCACATGGATGGATATAATAGTGACATCTCTCATAATCTGCTAGAAGGAAAAATGAAACAAAATCCTATCCAAACTCCCAAATATACTTATGTCAATGTTCACCGACATTGGTCAAGCCAAAGTAACCAAGAAAGCCTTAATCAGTAGTCCAGTGGCCTCCTGTCTCAATAACCTCTTGCAGTCTTAGCAGTACCGAGGAAACAATGTTGATGGTTTGCTGGTTTCGTCTGAACAACTCCCACTCGTCTTTGGTGTGCTGGAGGAGGCGGGCCCGTGTCCTCTCGTTCTCTGGTTCCTACACATTGACAGTTTGGGCCCACACAGTCTCAATGGCATTGCACTAATGTTTGATCTGTCACGACAGATTATTCCTCTCACAAGCCAGCCCTTGATTTCGTCACTTATCTAATAAAGTTTGTTATCTGACGCCGCTTCACAAGGTGTAATGCAGCATGATCTTCCGAATATTAACTCCTGTATATCATGCCCTGAATGAAAGAAAATAGAGACATAATTAAATGTGATCACCACTTTGCACAACATATTCCCTCCCCTACTTACCGTCCCTCCCCTCCCTCTCTTCACCCCCACCCGCCTTCCCTTGTCTCTCTGGCCTCTCTCTTTCAGCCCCTCTTTCTCAAATGTGACTTGCCACTCATAAAGGAGCCAGCCTGAGGTTTGGGGTACAGGAGGATAGGTGATTATTTATGACCACGACTGTACTGTATCTCTACCCAGTGGCTTAGGCTGTCTAGTAGAGAGTGTGTGTAGGGTGTTAAGTGCTTGTGAGTGTGATTGTCATGTTGGAGTGGATTTGGATGTGTATGTAGTCTGTGAACCACAAGTAATTGGCCCGCCTTAAGCCGACTGGGTGCAAGCATACTAGTATGCGAGACTGGTTCAACCACAGCACCCCTTATGTCCGCCAAAGAAGTAAAGTGACTTGGTGAACACTTCACAAAGTTTTTACAACTTTGGCGGGAGGCAAACCCGCATCCACCAGTTTGACAGACACAATATAGCACTGTACCACAGAGGCTCCATATATATATATATATATATATATATATATATATATATATATATATATATATATATATATATATATATATATGTATATATATACAGCAATCCCTTTATCATCTGGTCGTCCCCAATCCCGACTCCCCACTACCCCGACATTTTGGGCCCAGGACTTCGTAACCCCAAAATTGCCTAAAAAAAACGTATTTTTTTTAAATCCTTTTTTTTTTTTAACCCGTAATTTGAACTTGACGTGCAGCATGGACCAGCTGTGTTTTACCGCGTAGTTCCGCTGACGTCCGGCAGGGCAACGCTGCTTCCTCTCCATTTCCTACCCATCCATCATCGTGAGTGCATGCCCGTCACCATGGCTGCCCGCGTGCTTGCTTTTGTGATGGTGCCCTACCTGCTGCTGGCTCTGCTATTCCTCTCCTGCCTCTTCCTCGTGTGTGTGATGATGGCCCTGCTGCCCGAGAAAAGGAAACGAGTGGTTCTGACTCTGGAAAAGAAGAGGGATATATTGGACAAGGAGAACACATGATGGTCGACGTCATGCATCCTCTGTGAAATCAACCTGGCCCACTCTACACTGTTTGATATCAAGCAAGCCCAGGACAAGCTTACGCAGTACACAGCTGACTTCGCATTGAAGACCAAACGCAGCATGGAGAGGAAGGTTATGTTCACTCCCTGGTTTGCAGAAATCGATTGCTCCACACTGATTTCATATCATCAACAATGTGCTGCTGGTGTGCTGGTGCATGGTATGGAGCTGAAGGTTGCTGCTGAGAAGTTCGTAAGGTTACACGACACACCAGACTTCAAAGCATCCAAGGGTTGGCTCTTTGCTTTCAAGTTACGGCATGGCTTTATGAACTGTAAGGCCCATGGCAAAGCTTTGGATGCCAATGAAGAGGGAGTAAAGGAGTTTCAGCAAAAGGTGGATGGCTTGATCAACAGGGGCCTCACTCTCGTTGTCACGAATCAAATTCGCGACATTTCCCTTTTGTGAGAAGCCACGAACTATTAGTGGAAAACTCACTGTGTATCGTTCAGTTAACCGCTCATTCGGACGGAAGCTTTGTCAAATCAATTTTTCATTGTCATACGTGATCGTCTTTGTGTGAGACATTAGCGCTTCCGCTGAGCGATTTGTTTTGGGCGCGTTTCGCTGACTCGACAGTTAAAAAATGCGGCCTACTGCTCCCTTTTTTCCCACGACTTATTTAGTCGAGTGTTTGCTCTGACGGAGAGAGGTCCTGTGCCAGCAGTGTGAGAGGTCAGCTAGTACCCAAACTCCACTTCACAGTTTCTCCAAGCTCCCAGCCTTAGCTCTCCAGCTTTGGGTGATACACCGCATTCATCGACCAGTATTTCCTTTTGTGTTTTCCTAGTCTTAAGAGTTTAGTTAAGGTGTTTTTCCTAGGCGTAAGGATTTAGCTCGTGAGTGAATGAGTGAGTACGATCTCTTTATTTGAATTCATTTGAAGTGTAACGTTAAATTTATTTTTGTAATCAATAAATTTAACAGTTCTTTTTCTTGAGCTTAATGTAAAGTAAACTCTTGTTTCATTTCTCCACAATTAACCTTATTTTCCATATAGCTCCTAGCTTGCATAAACGTTTTGCTATTCATAACTGGTACTTAGGCCAGTCTTGTATTAAACTTAAAATCCGTTGTGCCTCCTAGGAGTTAAGCACCAGCAAGAACCTGATACTATTATTAGTATTAGTTATTTATTGTCAGGGGTGAAGTAACTTTCTCCAGAGGCTAACAGTAACAGCAATCGAGTAATTAGTCTCTGCTGTGTACTGTTGAGAAAGTTTATAAATTCTCGTTCTTAGAGAATCGTGCGACGATCATTGTCCCTGCTCTTCAATATTATTGAATATTATTATCAATTAAATAATATTTAGCATTTATTTTAAAAACCCCGTGATATTTTAAAAACCCCGTGACAATTGGCGACCTCATTCCAGGATATTAACTCCTAGCTCTAAAGCTATTCACGAGATAATACTCACTCGTTCATATTTAGGTATTTATCTTAATTAAAGTTTATAGGCACAAGTTTACTGGTGTTTACCGTTAATTTAGCAAGTGAATTTTTGCTTTATTAATCCATAGAGTATTTAACTCTATTTAGTACTTTATTTTTGGTAACGCCAGACGATTTTATTCGCTCCTGGGTAGCCGCCGTACCCATTGTGTTAATTATTGAGTTCTCAGTTATTTGCATTTTTGCTTTAATCTTTGCCAGTTAACTAGATAAGACTGGTCACCACTAACTTGTATCTGTATTCTTTATTTGTTATTAGCATTCGTTTGCGAAGCAGTCAGTACTCAGTTTCGGTTTACTTAGTAAATTAGCGCCATGGCTACCACCATATTTTTACAGGAAGCCAAAGATATGGGTCTTACAGACCCAACCGAAATTAAAGAGTATATACTCTCACGGCATAATCAGGAGCAGCAGCGTGAGAATGATGCCCGTGAAGAGCGTAAGATTCAGCGCGAATACGAGCGAGAACAGCGCGAACAACGTGAAAGAGAGCGTGCATATGAACAAGAGCAGCGTGAGAAAGAGCGCAAATACGAGCGCGAACAACATGAATGTGAGCGAGAACAGCGCGAACACGAGCACAGCGCGTACTCGACTTAGAACACGTGCAGGAACAACGTGAATATAAACGTGCCGAACGTGAGGCACGAGAAAAACATGAATTTGAAGTGCTGAAGCTCAAGCGAGATTCCTTGGCTTCAGACACATCTGGTGCAGTTAATCCAAGCTCCACTAGCGCTCTTCGTACACATGTCCTGGCCACCCTACGCATCAAGCGTCCTTCATACAAGGAAAGCGAGCGAATCAAGCCGTACATAGCTCGTTTTGAGGACATGGCAGACATGTATCAACTGGATGAGGCAGCTAAGCGGATCCAATTTCTTAGTTTATTTGAGGGCCCTGCCCTCGATATTCTCAACAGAATTCGTGGAGACAATCTCACATATGAGATGATGAAAGCTGCACTCATTAAGGCGTATGGTCTCACAGTAGACGACGCCAAAGTTCAGTTCATGCGAGCTCGTCTCCAAGACAAGGAGACAGCTGTTCAGTTCCTTGATCATCTCACAGCTTACCTAAATGAGTGGATGGAGAAAGATGAAACTCCTTCCATGCGTGAGGGGATAATTGACCTTATGCTGCGTACACAGCTAGAGAGGTCGTGGCCTGCTGAGCTCATAGCACAGCTTAAGATCTGCCAGGTGAAAGATGCCAGCCAAATGGCAGAAAAGGCAGACACATTCTTTACTGCATACGGGTATCAAACTCGTAAGCAAAACACCTGGAGCAGAAAAGATACTGCCAAGTCTGGGAAGCCGTCTCAGACTGAATCCCAGCACCAAGGCCGTTCTCAGAGTAATGGCCAAGGTCCAAGCAAACCGCAGAAGGACCAGGGGCAAAATACACAGCAGCCTGAGTGGAAGAAGTACAACAAGTACCCTAACCAGCAGCAGTATCAGCCACGCAACCGACTGTCGGGACAAACTTTTTCACCACCAGCTCAAAAGAGGCAGGAAGCGAACGCAGCCTTCATTCCTCAGCAGCAGCACGGTGGTCACATCCTTACCAGTATGGGTACTTCCCCACAGTTCACTAGTCCCACAGTGACAGTGAACCCCCCTCCACAGATGGCCAATGTTCCATCTTCCCAATATAATCCTCAAGGCACAATGTTTGCCGCATCAATTCAGCAGCCTCATGAGTGGCTAGCTGCTTCCTCCACAGGCCCTCCCACAGGTGACAGTACCTTCCTTGTTCAGCCAGGGTTTGTGGGAGGCATTCCTATGAAGGTCCTGAGAGATAATGGTTCCTCAGGTTGCTCTGTCAAGCAAAGTCTAGTTCGGCCTGAGCAGTATAAAGGTCGACAGATCCATGCAAACCTTATTGATGGATCAGTGAGATTGTTCCCTGAAGCATGTATCCAGGTGGCATCTCCATTTTATACTGGTACGACACTTGCAGTTGTCATGCCAGAACCTCTATTTGACCTTATAGTAGGCAACATTCACGGAGTCAAGGATAGTTGCTCTGATGATGACGCTACTCAGAATTCGGCTGCTGCGGTAACATGAGCCATGGCTGAGGCTCCAGACTGTGTCACCCCAGTGATCACTGAATCGCTGCAAGATCTGATGTGTAGTCAACTTGTTGTGCAAGAACAACATTCCGACCCGACACTTGCTGCCGTGCGTAACAAACAAAAGGGTCGAGTGATTACGTATTCACGGGGAGGTCGAGCCAAGTTCCTTCGCAAACAAGGACGGCTCTACCGTGAGTCACGAACACCCAAGGGCGAGGTTCGACTGCAGTTTGTCGTTCCCGCCAAGTACCGCCAAGCAGTGTTAGAATGGGGTCATTGTTCAGCCTCAGGAGGTCACATGGGCAAAAGGAAGACCCAGGGCCATATCCGAGCTGACTTTTTCTGGCCAGGGATGGGACGGGACATAGATAGTTTTGTCCGTTCCTGCAGTGTGTGTCAAAGTAACACCACTAATCAGGGACATGTCCTGCCTGTGCCGTTCGTAACCACATCTGTAATCTCTGAGTCAGTTGAGAGACAGGGTAGTGGTGAAGTGGGTGCAGACCTGACGTCTCGCCCATTGGCCCCACAGGACACAGTATGTCCAGGGCCTGTACATATTATGTACCGTAGGTTAAGGGGGAAGTTCGAGAGAGAACTCCGCAGAGGCGACTCGAGGCTATGGAAGACCCGAGTTTACACAAGGATTCTCAGCTCCCTGATATTAATATAAGTACTGTAGGTTAAGGGGGAGGCGACTCGAGCCTATGGAAGACCCAAGTGCTCCCCGATATTAATAAGTACTGTAGGTTAAGGGTGTTAAGGGTGTTAATAGGTTTTTGGTGTTGGAAACGTTGGAAGAGGGGGAGAGAAGTGTAGATGAGATGTGGGAGGATGTGAACAAAGTTTTGCATGAGACTGCTGAATGTACGATTGGAAGGAGACATAGCTTCAGGAGAAAGAAATGGATATCAGAGGAAACATGGGATATGATAAAAAAGAGAGGTGAGGCTAAATTGAGGAGTGAGATGCAATGCGTTGATGAACAAGAGATTGAATTAGCAAGAGCTGCGTACTGGAGTTTGAATTCAGAAGTAAGAAGGTTAGCTAGGAGAGATAAAAGAAGATGTGTGGATGGAAAGGTTGCAGAGACTGAAATCTTAATAAACAAAAATGATGGACAGAGTCAAAGAATAGCATATGAATCGATTAGAGAACTGAGTGGTAATGCAGGTAAACGCAAGGAAATACCAGTTAGAGACAGGGAAGGAAATTTATTGACCAAAGATGGAGATATTAAAAATAGATGGAAAGAGCATTTTCAGACAGTTCTTAATAGACCAATACCACCAGAAGAGGATATACCGTCTGCTCAGGAAGATTTAAATATAGAAACAGGAGAGCTGAGGCTTCCAGAAGTGGAGAAAGCAGTAAAACAATTAAAGAATAATAAGGCACCAGGGGAGGATGGTTTATTTCCGGAAATGTTTAAAGTGGAGGGGGATAGATTAATAATGATCTTGACCAAGCTATTCAATAAGATATGGGTGACGGGGTTACTACCATCAGTTTGGAAGAATGGTGTAATTGTTAAAGTTCCGAAGAAGGGAGACCTGAGTGAATGTGGTAATTGGAGGGGAATCTCTTTGTCACCGATAGCTTTGAAAGTTTTCAGTAGAGTGTTGTTAAATAGGTTGGAGCCGGTGGTTGAGGGTATTCTGAGGGATGAACAGGCTGGGTTTAGAAAGGGACGTGGTTGCAATGATCAGATCTTTATAGTTAGGCATTTGATGCAGCAAGTTAATGAAATGAGAGTACCGTTAAGTCTTTGTTTTGTTGATTTTGAAAAGGCTTTTGATAGTGTTTCGAGAGAGACTATGGGGAAGATCATGAGACATTACGGAATACCAGAGGAGTTTGTGAGGGTCATTATGAACATGCATGAGGACACATTTTGTAAAGTGATGGTTGATGGTTGTCTGAGTGATTCGTTTGAAGTCAAGTCCGGAGTAATTCAAGGTGGTGTTCTATCGCCTTTACTATTTATATTGGTCATTGATTACATTATGAAACGCGTTGGAACAGAAACCGGTGCAGGTATACTTTGGGGAGAGAACAGGAAACTTTTTGGATTTAGATTATGCAGATGATATAGTTTTGATTTGTGATGGTCCAGAAGAGATGCAGAGAGTGTTGGACTGTTTGGTGAGTGAAGGTCGCAAGGTGGGTTTGGTTATTAATTGTGGAAAAACTGAAATAATCAATATGAATATGGAAAATGCGCAGGAATGTGTAATTGGAGGTATGGTTGTAAAGCAAGTTGATAGGTTTAAATATTTAGGTACTTATTTAGCCAAGGATGGTTCTTTGAACTTTGAATTCGAGGAAAGGTTAAAGAAGGCTAATCAGGCAATGGGAATGCTTAAAAATATTTGGAATAATAACAATTTCTCTGTGCATACAAAAATCAAACTTTATAAGGTAATGGTTAGGAGTATCTTAATTTATGGACACGAGTCTTGGTACAGCACAGTGACTATGGAAAATAAATTCTTGGTGTTTGAAAATAAAGCACTTAGAAGAATATTAGGAGTTAAGTGGTGGGAAAGGATACCAAATAGTAGAATTAGAGAAATAACGGGAGTGCAGCCGATCGATGAATATTTTAGATTCTCACGATGGAAATGGCTGGGACATGTGTATAGGAGACAGGGAATAGTACGAGGTACACCAGGGTGGGTGGCACTTGGTAGGAGAGGTAGAGGAAGGCCAAAAGAGACGTGGGTGAGGACAATGAGACGGGAAGCTGGAGATGAGTGTTGGGGAGATCTTGAGGAGTTAGCACAAGATAGGATGTGGTGGTGTGAGTTCATCGAGGCCCTATGCATCCCCGAGGGTGCCACAGGAAATGATTGATTGTAGGTTAAGGGGGAAGTGAGAACTCCGCAGGCGACTCGAGGCTATGGAAGACCCGAGTTTGCACAAGGATTCTCAGCTCCCCGATACTAATATAAGTACCGTAGGTTAAGGGGGAAGTTCGAGAGAGAACTCAGCAGAGGCGACTCGAGGCTATGGAAGACCCAAGTTTGCACAAGGATTCTCAGCTTCCCGATATTAATATAAGTACTGTAGGTTAAGGCACAGGTTGAGGACCCGTGTGCGGTTCGAGGCTATGGAAGACCCGAGTTTGCACAGGGATTCTCAACTTGCTGACAGTAATCGTGTGCTATAATTAATGGCGACCTCGAATGTACGAAGCTTAGGCTGTCACTTGTATTTTTCAGCCAGAGCGTACTTTTCGTAGCATGTACTGATTGCTAGGCAGAGAGAGTAATTGTAACTTAATAAGAATTTTGTCTCATTGACACTTTTGATGCTCCACCTTAATTGGTTTTGCAGGTACAGCAATGGGTGTAGCAGTTTTGCTGTGCGGGCCAGCTGATCGTCTGCCGCACGCTGACGCCTCTTGTCCTCTGCCTTCGTCGTCACCATATTATTATTTACTGTGTCATTTTACACGTAGGTACAGTTACACTACAACTGTCACACCTACACTGTGTATTACATACACCACGCTACACAACAATTAGTTGTCAGTGTAAATGTAGCGAATTTTCGCTCAGTTTGACCTGAGTACAGGATTTTCACCATCGTCACGGAGTTTTTCCCTCAAGCTTGCTTCTATTAACGTAAATACGAGGTTTTTTCGCTCACTGGCGACTGGGACTTTCTCCTGTAGCAGGATAGCACACACACCACAGTGTGAATCTTGTGTGACTGAGTTAGGATGTGTACATATATATATATATATATATCCACAAATTTTTTCCCATAAGGAAAAAATTTAATTTTGTTGGGGCGTAATGTCACAAATCAAATTCGCGACATTTCCCTTTTGTGAGAAGCCACGAACTATTAGCGGAAAACTCACTGTGTATCATTCAGTTAGCCGCTCATTCAGACGGAAGCTTTGTCAAATCAATTTTTCATTGTCATACGTGATCGTCTTTGTGTGAGACATTAGCGCTTCCGCTGAGCGATTTGTTTTGGGCGCATTTCGCTCACTCGACCGTTAAAAAATGCGGCCTACTGCTCCCTTTTTTCCCACGACTTATTTAGTCGAGTGTTTGCTCTGACGGAGAGAGGTCCTGTGCCAGCAGTGTGAGAGGTCAGCTAGTACCCAAACTCCACTTCACAGTTTCTCCAAGCTCCCAGCCTTAGCTCTCCAGCTTTGGGTGATACACCGCATTCATCGACCAGTATTTCCTTTTGTGTTTTCCTAGTCTTAAGAGTTTAGTTAAGGTGTTTTTCCTAGGCGTAAGGATTTAGCTCGTGAGTGAATGAGTGAGTACGATCTCTATTTGAATTCATTTGAAGTGTAACGTTAAATTTATTTTTGTAATCAATAAATTTAACAGTTCTTTTTCTTGAGCTTAATGTAAAGTAAACTCTTGTTTCATTTCTCCACAATTAAGCTTATTTTCCATATAGCTCCTAGCTTGCATAAACGTTTTGCTATTCATAACTGGTACTTAGGCCAGTCTTGTATTAAACTTAAAATCCGTTGTGCCTCCTAGGAGTTAAGCACCAGCAAGAACCTGATACTATTATTAGTATTAGTTATTTATTGTCAGGGGTGAAGTAACTTTCTCCAGAGGCTAACAGTAACAGCAATCGAGTAATTAGTCTCTGCTGTGTACTGTTGAGAAAGTTTATAAATTCTCGTTCTTAGAGAATCGTGCGAAGAAGTCAGTGTAAAGTAATTGTTGCTTGATTTAGTAAGACGATCATTGTCCCTGCTTTTCAATATTATTGAATATTATTATCAATTAAATAATATTTAGCATTTATTTTAAAAACCCCGTGATATTTTAAAAACCCCGTGACACTCGTCAAGTCTACAATGCTGACGAAACTGGTCTATTCTAGTGCTCGATGCCAATGAGCACTCTAGCTGAGGGGATGGAGAAGCGTGTACCTGGCCACAAGCTTTGCAAGCAGCAGATATGTGTTTTGTGTTATGCCAATGCTAACGGCATGCACTGGGTCAAGCCCATTATTGATGGTCATGCAAAGCAGCTTCGGTGTCTTTGTGGGATGATGGATGTCCTTCCTGTTGTTTGGTACCATTCTGGGAAGTCTTGGTTCACAACCAAGATCTTCAAAGACTGGTATCGCCACCACTTCATCAAGGAGGTCATCCATTACCAAACGAACACACTGGGAATCCCACGTGACCAGGTAAAGGCTCTCCTTCTTTTGGACAATGCACCTGCACGTCCATCCGACAAGGAGTTGGTGGCTGAGAATGGCCACATTAGGTGCATGTTTTTGCTACCTAATACTACTGCTCTCATCCAACCAATGGACCAAAATAACCCACAAGGATTCTCATGTGCGGTTGTGAAGAAACTGAGGGATCAGTAACTGAATGTGAATCATGTGTTGTACACAGACAATTATTACACATCTCCAGCACTGACTCAGTATCTGCTACAGCACGATACAGGCTCATGTGGCACAGTGCACACCAACAGGAAATATTGGCCAAAATTTAAGGGAAATCTAGGACGTGATGAAGTGCAGTTGAAAAAAGCACAGAACATGTTAGCAATAAAATGGCATGATAAGCATGATGTGAACATGCTTACGGCAGTGCACAGAGGTCGCATGGTAGATAGTGGCAAAGTAGATAGAGCAACAAGGGAACCTATCATGAAGCCTGATGCTGTAGTGGACTATACCTACAACATGCGCCTCGTGGACAAAAGTGATATGCAGATAGGGGCTGTGGAATGTGTACGTAAGTGCGTGAAGTGGTATAAGAAAATGTTCTTACACCTCATTGACATCTCCATCCTAAATGCACATAATTTGTACCTGGCCAAAATGCGCAACTGCATGTTGTTGAGGCTATTTAGCAAGGTAGTCATAGAGCAAATATTTTCCTCATACGGAACTTTGACCTCGACAGTACCTGGCCGTCATCCTACAGCTGGCATGCCAGACTGCCTTTTGGCCCGGGACTTCATTTCCGGCCATTTTCTAGAAGACATTCCCGGTACTGGTGTTAGAGCACTGGGACAAAGGGCATGCTTTGTGTGTAAGCACACCGCCAAATATCCACAAAAATGCAAGGATATCAGCTCTTGGTGCAAGGAGTATGGTGTTGCCCTATGCCTGCCTTGCTTCAGGGAGTACCACACTGTCAAGAAGTACTGAAAATAGTGAAATAATGTGCAAATAGTGTGTAAATAATTGTGAATACCTGAATAATATAAGTTTATTAGAAAATAAGTATCATGGGAAACGTAAAGTAAGGCATCTTTATTAGTTACGTTATTGTTTTGTTTTTTGTGCTATTTCGGTTGTAATATTGTGTTCATACGGCATTGTGAATTAGTGAGAGAGACAAAGACACACTCCAACACTTATTTTGGCATGAAATAATCCTCCCTCCTTCCTCCACCATCACCACCAACACACCACCGCGACCTTGAACACGCTCAGCCCAGCCGCCAGGCACCGGCTCCCTCACACCACACTACCACCTCCAAATAGCCAACAGAGAGTAAGTACGCGCTTATTATGCGCTTTTGTCATTTGTGATTGATTTGTAATGAAAAAAAAAAAAGAATTGGGGGGAAAATCTATTATCCTGAAAATAACCCGGTACTGGGTCGTGGATAGGTCTACCCATGCCTGGCACCTAGGGGTTAAATTACCATGTTAATATGAATTAATGGACGTCCAAAACCACACAACCTGCCTTAACGACAAACAGCCATATGTCCTTGTAACACGAGGTCCAACTTGCAGTGCGTATAAGGTGCTAAAGCATTCAACAGAATGAAATGGTTTGGCTGGTATACCGGAGGGTTGAATGTTATTTAACTGTTGGTGCTTAATGCAGAGGTGTATGATAATATAATATGATTAATACCTGACGGATCATTTCATCATTATCTTTTTTTATGTTGGTTAACAATGGGTGAGACTGGGGGACGATAGGGTATGAGAGGCGTTTGATGGAGACAGCAACCCAGAGCAAAGGGTGGTGGAGGTGGGAGTGAGAATGTATGGTGGAGGTTGGAACAAGAATGTATGAGAAAAGACATCATATCTTTCAACAGATGCTCTACACTATACTATACTTATTTGTTACATTATAACAGAGGATGTAAGTATAAAGACAGTAACAAATAATACATTATAGGTCTTTCATTTTTGTACCTTTCTCCTATGTTGTGGATAACAGCACAGTATTACGCACTGGATGCCTTTAAATACTTAACCCAATTGTTATGACTGTATATAAAAAAGATCATGACACACTGTAACATCACCAGCTCTGGCCGTTCCACATCTATCCAACAAAACTTTCACTGGGTTTGGGGTAGGGGCGGTAGATGTGGGGGTGTTCGATCGCCTCGTCGCTCACTGGCCGAGACTCCGGCTACTAGGGGGGTGAGAAATTAGTGCTTTCGGGTGTACAGTCGTGGTCATAAATAATCACCTATCCTCTGGTAGGGTACTCCGTGCCTTAGGCTGGCTCCTTTATGCGTGGCAAGTCACGGTGGAGTAAAAGAGACTGAGAGGGGGGGCGGGCAGAGAGAGATGAGAAGGTGGGTGGGGGGACGAGCGATGGTGCGGGGGTGGAGTGAGGGAGGGGAGGGAGGGAGGGTCGGTAGGGGAGGGAGAACGAAATGCAAAGTGGTGGTCACATAATTTGTCTATTTTCTTTTGTTCAGGATGTGATGTAGAGGAGTTAATACTCGGTAGATAATGCTGCATTACACCTCCTATGGCGGAGTCAGAAACAGGCTTTAGATAGGTGGTGATATCAAGGGCTGGCTCATGAGAGAAATATACAGCATGATTGATCAAACATTAGTGCAAATCCAGAAGCTTCCAGCACAACACACTATTGTCTCGTCCACCAATGTGTAACTAGCTGTTGTTTGTCGGAGGAAATTATCATTCTGAGGTGATGAGAGGGTGTTGGGGTTCCTGGACGGCCATTCAAACCTATAGCGGCATGGAGCCCAAGCAACAGATTATGAAAGATATCGTTATTATATCCACCCTTGTACACAGACATCAAATTTATTTACCGTTATACACAATTACTTTAAATAGCCTCTTCATATAAATCTATCTATCTATCTATCTATAGCCTGACGCCCTAATCTCGCAAAGGGTGGCCGCAGACAAAACGCCTCCAAGTCACTCTGTCACCCACCATTTGATTACCCTCCCCCCAACTCACCCCCCCCTCCCTCATATACCTCTCAACTCCATCCCTCCACCTCATCCTTGGTCTACCATTCCCTCTCCCTCCTCCCACCTCACCCACATACACCCTCTTAGTCAGTCTTTCATTCTCCATTCTCTCCACATGTCCAAAACACCTCAGTGTATTTCTCCTAATCTTCTCAACCACATCCACATCCACCCCACAGCGTTCCTTCACTTCTTCATTTGTCAACCTGTCCCTCCACGTCACTCCACATGCTCCTCTCAAGTAACTCATTTCCACTGCTCTCACACTTGACTTGTTCCCCTCTTGTAAGGTCCATGCCTCGCTTCCATACGTCAGGGTAGGGATCACAATACTATCATGCAGTGACTTCTTAACTTCCATACTCACCTCCCTATTTCTCATCACTGCTCTCAGTGTACCAACAACCTTCCTTCCCTGCTGTACCCTTTCACGCACTTCATCCCCCAAAGTTCCATCCTTACTCATCACACTACCCAAGTACTTGAATGCACTCACATTCTCCATATCCTCACCATCCAACCTCACTGCACACTCTGTGACTTCATTCCTCTCAAACACCATAACTTTACTTTTGTTTACATTAACTTTCAGATTCCTCCTCCTACACACTGTCCCAAATTCATTCACCAAACCTTGCAACTCCCATTCATCTTCACTCAACAATACTGTATCATCAGCAAACAGCAACACCGGAAGCTTCCAAATCTCACCCTCATTCATTAGAGTCACCCCCACATCCACTGCCCTACCCTGCACCTCCTTTACAACCCCATCCATGTATATATTAAACAGCCATGGAGACATCACACAACCTTGTTTCAGTCCCACCTTGAGATCAAAGAACTCACTCAGCTCACCATCCATTCGCACCGTAGCCCTAGCTCCCTCGTACATACTCTTCACAGCACTCAACAATTTCCCCTCCACTCCATATATTCTTAATACCTTCCACATACCTTGCCTATCTATTCTGTCATAAGCTTTCTCCAAGTCCATGAAGGCAGCATACACTTTCCTTCCCTTCTCTAGATACTTCTCCACTAAACATCTTAGAACAAATATCTGATCTACACACACTTTTCCCTTCCTAAATCCCCCTTGTTCTTCTCCAACTAGCTCCTCTGTCATATGCCTAACCCTATCAATGAGTATTCTACCATATATTTTACCAGTCACACTAAGTAGGCAAATACCCCTATGGTTACCACATACTTCTCTCTCTCCTTTTCCTTTGTATAAAGGAACAATTATACCTGATTTCCAGTCCTCTGGAACCCTTCCCTCTTCCCAAGCCAATCTACACAACTTCCATATCCACTCCACAACAATCTCACCCCCATACCTAAGCATTTCACCACACACTCCATCAATTCCTGGGGCCTTTCCCAACTTAATATTCTTCATCGCTTCCACGACCTCCGCCCTACTGATCTCTTCCTCCCTCCTCTCATCTCTCCTTCTCCCAGCCATTCCCCAACCACTTATACTCGCACTGAGCTCACTCTCCACATTCAACAAATCCTCAAAGTGCTCCTTCCATCTCTTCAGTTTCTCTCTCTTCTCCACCAACAATCTATTATTCCTATCTTTCACTCCCCTACTATTTCCCCTTTCACACTGCCTTACTTTCTTTACCTCCTTCCAAAACAATTTCTTACTTTCCCTCCATTTCACACTCAGATTCCTCCCAAACTCTTCATCCACTTTCTTCTTATTCTCCTTCACCAGTCTCTTAACCTCCCTTCTCCTGCTCACATATACCTCTCTCTTCTCTCTCTCATCTTCTCCCCTACCTCTACTCGCTAACCATTCACTATATGCCTTCTTCTTTTGTTCCACAGCTCGTTTCACCTCATCATTCCACCATGCTGTCCCTTGCACACCCTTGCATCTCCTCCTCACTCATATAAAGATGCCATAAAATAGTTGACATAATAGTAACTGTATAGAGAGAGTGTATACAGAGAGGATGATCGTATTTACTGTGGATACAGCCTTGTCAAAGGTTGCATATGATAGTCAGCTCCAAAAATCAATTACATATAACAGTAGAAGACGTTTCTTACACAAATTTACGGAAGTCAAAGCTATCAAAGGCTGTAGGAAATACAGACACAGGAAGGCAGTTCCAGAGCTGAACTGTTGCATTCATGAAGGACTTGGAGTAACGACTGAATCTTGCATTGCAGAGTTGGAAAGGGATATGAGAGGTATGCACCCACCATATTGGTGGAAGAATGCAGACAGAGGGGTCAGAGGAGCAGTGACCATTAAGGCCCTGTTCACATGAGGCATTTTTAAACACGGCATCTACTGCCAGGGAAACACGGTGTCTAACGCTGTGTTTCCCTGGCAGAAATAGTCAGCCACGTGAAAACCTCGAACCATTGAACAAACGCGCAGTAGGAAGGGAAATGTCAGATCACGCATTTGGACCAGTGGTTGAGAAAAACGCGTGGTAATGTGTGTTCAGTCCAGTGGACTACCAGTGTCTTTGCTAACGTGCCCCATGTGAACAGGACCTAAAAGAGACAGATGCAACAGTGCGGTGATGAGACAGAGGTTGAGAAGGGGGTGCTATTGAGACGAAAAGCCTTTGACTTCAACTTGTTGAGAAATCTGCATGTGGAGAGTCGTTCGACTCGTGAGAGTTGTACTCGACATGGGCGAATAAAACTGCTGTGTAAAGTGACCAACTGTGCCGGAGTAAAGAAGATATGGAGTCTGATTAGCACATGTAGACTCATGGAAGCAATGTAAAGCTTTCGCCAGTCTCGAAAGGAGGATGATCAGGAGTCTGAAAGACAGCTGAGACGATCACCAATGGAGCGTCCCTGCTGGAACCTATACCGGCGATCGGAAAGGCTCTGAAAGGAAAGACACTTTAACCCGCTCCGTCCCGAGGACGTACTTCCATGTCCTCACGTTTTGTCACAGCCAATCCCGAGGACGTACTTCAACGTCCTGCAATTGCAAGGTTCATAATTTCCACAATTTTCAAAATTCGTGGGAGATTTTCGTTTCGCCCGGGTACCCAAGCCTCCTCTACCTGCCGCCAGGCGGGCAGCATCCTAGACCCCGCGTGACCCGCGCTCGCCCTTGTCTCGGTCACTCACCTGCCAGCAGTGACCCAGGTCAGACATGGCGCGGAAAGGTCTCTCAGACGAGCAAATTGCATCCGTCCTGGAAGCCTTCACTGGAGACAGTGATTCTCCACTCGATGATGATGTGGTGGATCACGATTACGTCCAGCCAGAGGAAGAAATAAGTAGCAGTGATGAGGAGGTCCCTTTGCCCCGAAAAACGCGGTATGTGACATACCGTAAGGCAAGGGAAGGCCAGCCTGCTCCCCAACCACGTGCACAGCTATCTCTCCATCACGATTCTGATCAGGACGAGGATGAGGACGATGAGGATGACGGAGGCCTAGGACGTGATATCGCCGCGTGGTTTGGAAAGGAGAAAATATCACCACGTGGATCAGAAGGTGGGGCGAGACGACACCTAAGGTATGGTCAAAGTACTTTGTCTGGGGAAGTAGGAAGTGGTGTGGTGGGATTGCTGGGAGAAAGGGAAAGTGTTGTGGTGGCAGCGCGGGGTGAAAGTGAGAGTGGTGTGGGGGTAGTGCGGGGTGAAGGGGCCAGTGGTGTGAGGGAGGCAGCACGAGCACGTGGTGCTCATAGGCCTAGGGGAGAGGAGGTTGAGTCACTCCCCAGCACTTCTTTCGCCCCTGAATATTCACAAACTTCCTCCCCACAGCCCCAGGATGTGGGGAAAGGAAAGAAAGGGAAGGGAAAGGGTAAAGGAAAAGGGAGAGGGAAGAGAAGTGCGAGTGATGAGAGGCGCCGCTCTCCACCTCCCCAACCTCCCCCACCACCCTCACCTCCCCACCCTGACGAAGGGGAAGCTGGTGACGTGGCTGGAGACGGTGGTGTCACGTGGAACTGGGAGGATGGGAGTAATTTTACTCCCATCATTCACCCTTTCACTGAGGAGTGGCGGTCAGGTTGCTCGGCTCCAGGTGTAAATGCTGGGTCGTCACGGTTAGATTTTTTCAACTTGTTTTTTGGTGAGGCGTTTGTTGGGCGCATAGTAGAACAGACAAATATATTTTCACAATCCCAGCGCCTTGAAAGTGAACGCCTAGGAACCACAAGCAAGCATGCAGAACAGTATGACTATCCCGTGACTATATCAGAGATGTTCCTATTTTTGCCCTGGTAATCTTGATGGGTGTGGTGAGGAAAAATCAAATTCCTGCCTACTGGACAACGGACCCAATCATCCTAACACCTTTCTTTGGAAAGGTGATGGGTCGTAATAGATTTCAGTTTATTCTCGGCCGCCTCCACTTTTTTGATGCAGATGATCCAGCCAATGCAAATAACACCGATAAAATGAGGAGAATTAGGCTGGTATTTGATCATTTACGGGAAATGTTCCGCTCCTCATTTTATCCCTACAGAGACCTCGTCATAGACGAGAGTCTTGTGTTGTGGAGAGGCAATATTTCCTTTAGGCAGTACATACCCAGCAAGAGACACCGTTTCAGGTTCAAGATCTTTGTTATGTGTGACTGTAAGACTGGTTATGTGCAAGACATAGTCTTGTACACGGGCGCACAGACAGATATAATAGAAGATCGGAGTATAGGACTCTCTGGGGCCGTGGTGAAGACAATGATAGAAGAGTACCTTCATCGTGGTCATGTGTTGTACCTGGACAACTGGTACACTAGCCCTCTTCTCGCTAGGTTCCTCCACCAACACGACACCGGAGTCTGTGGTACAGTCAAGAGAAACCGTCGCCATATGGTCAAGATAGGGAGGAAACTTGACAAGAATGAGGTGGTTTTCTTCCAGGCCAATAACATCCTTGCAACCCTGTGGAACCACAACAGGGAAGTTTGCCTCCTATCAACTGTTCACAGCCCCCTGATGCACCGCACAGACTCCGTGGATCACCGTGGCGAGAGGAGGCGCAACGTATGAAAACCAGAGTCTGTACTTGCCTATAATCTGAACATGAGGCAAGTTGATCAGAGGGACTCGATGATTTCAAGTGTTGACTGTGTCAGGACCACGATGAAGTGGTACAAGAAACTCTTTTTCCACTTGCTCGACATCACAGTTCTGAACGCCCACTACCTGCACGCAATGACCACCGGAGTATCCGAGACCTTTGAGGGGTTTGTGAGGGAGCTGGCACGTGAAATAATCGCCAAGCATGCCCAGGAAAGACCCCCACACCGCCCCCGCGCCCCCCGTGCTGCTCAGACTCCCCTACGTCTTGCAGGCCGCCACTACCCCAGCGCAATCCCTTCCGAACCAAACCGTCGTAAACCCCAGCGTCGCTGCCATGTATGTAAGCACTCGACAGTCAGACCATCCACGCAGAGAAAAGACACAAGATACGAGTGTGTCGAGTGCAATGTTGCGTTGTGCCTTCAGCCTTGTTTCAAGGAATATCATAATTTCCTACACTACTGAAACTGTGTGGGAAGGCGAAATGACGCTCATGATAATGGTAAGGCCAGTCAGTAGGTGCTAAGTCAAATATAAAGTTGAAACGGGTGTTATTTTTTCAGAAAAGTAATGTATAAGATGAGAATTAGTGTAAGTGGAAAGAATTGTTATCAAAACTACACCCACTGTGTAAATCTGGTCAGTAAATATGTGATAGCAAGGAAATAAAGTGGAAACGGGTGTAATGTTAGCATGAATAAAAAGTATAAGTTGAACATTACTGTAAGTTGTCATAATTGATGTCACGAGTACACACACATTCTGGTCAGTAAGTATGTGATAGGAATTATATACAGTGGAAGATGTTGTAATGTTAGTAGTAAGGTATTTTATAAGTTGATTACTAGTGTAAGATGAAACAAATGATATCGTGATAACACTCCCTGTGTAAGTACGCGCAAATATGACGCTAAGTTCCATCGTACGTTCAGAAATGATGTAATATCAATTATATCAAGTGTTTACATGTGCAATGTTAGTGTAGAATTATTATATAAGTACAAAAATAGGTTGTAAGTTGAATTAGTTGTCATAGCAACTTCACCGTGTGTGTTACTATGCGCTATTATTATGCTATATATTTACGTAAGGCCTGAAATAATCTCAAAACAGTTCTATAAAGTTGAGAAGTGTATAATAATATTAGAAAAGTATTATGTAAGTAGAAAAAGCACAATACGAGTTGAAACAACAGTCACAGCGAGTTCACTCACTAGGTAAATAAGCGCTAGCATTACGCTAAATGTTATCAAAAGGCCTGTGAATATGTAAAAACAGTTCAATAAAATGTAAAATGGTATAATGTTATTGTAGAAGTATTATGTAAGTAAAAAAAATTATATGTATCATGATTTTAGAATGTTAGCGATTCATCGGAACCAAGTTGGCCGATTTTGCTCGTTTCTCACGATGGTACAATGCTTATTTCTGCTCTATTTTTGTATAAAATCCAATATACTCTTTTATCACATGTTTTTATGTTTGTAATAAATTCATTTCTACTTACTTTCATTGGTTTCCCAAACTTATAATACCATAGAAAACGTTTGATGCTCACACCGCATAGGGAGAACATGGGGCAAGGTGGGACCAAGGCATACCTGGTTAAGCTAATTAGGGACCCCGGGGACCACTTTCTTTGCCACCGGCCATTGTTTCTAACCAAAAGCGAAAGTTTAAGCAAAAAAAAAAAGGGTCGAAAAATGCCCGGGATTGGGGGGTACCAGTGGTCGAAAAGTGGCCGGGACGGGGCGGGTTAAATTTGCTTTGTTAGGTATAGAGCCAAAAAATTTTGAAATAAAGGATATTAAAGCAATTTGGCTTTAGTTAGATGGTTGGGAATGGTCACCCTTCGTAGGGACAGGCTGAATGAGAGCAAATTTCCAGCAAGAAAGAAAAGTACAAGTCGATAGACTACGGTGAAAGAGTTTGCCTAGACAGAATGTAAGCACAGAAGCATTGTTCTTGAGGACAACAGGAGGGCCTCCATCAGGCCCACAAGCGTTTTTTAGTACTGAGGCCAGTGAAGGCAGAAAATAAGCTGAAGAAATATTAATGTCAATTATGAGGAAGTCAGTGTGAGGAAGTGATGGAGGAACAGCACTGGATTCATCTAAGGTGGAACTGGAGGAGAGAGCTGAGCAAAAAGTTCTGCTTTTTCAGTAGAAGAAACAGCTACAGAGCGATAAGAGAGGAAAAGAGGAGGGAAGGGGGATGAGGCAAGGGTGTTGGAGAGGTTTTTGGCAAGGTGCCAGAAGCAGTAGGATGAATCTGAGTTTGTGAGTTCTGAGTACTCAAGTATCAATGAAATTATTTCTTAGTAGAGCGGAAAACTGACTTAGCATGGTTCTGGAAAGAGACATAAAGGAGATGAGATTTAGGGGTGGGTTAGCTAAAGTACTTTTTGTAGGCCTTGTCCTTGTTGTGTATAGCATTAAAACAAGCAAAATTATTATTATTTTTTTTTTTTGCTTTCGTCACAAGGAAGAAGAAAGCATGCATCCACCCCTGAGAGAATAATCTCCATAATATCCAATGCACACTCAGGTGGCTCTCCGTCATGGCAGAAATAATCATTCCCGGGAAAATCAAAGTACTACCTGAGACCCTCCCAGTGAGCTTCTCCAAAGTGTCACAGCCGCCACCTCTTAGGAGGGTCTCCAGGCCTTACTGGAGTGTTATGACAGGTTAAGGTGATAAGGTTGTTAGAAACCCAATGGAGAGAAAAGATTAACAGAGTGAGCGAATGATTAGGTGTAAGAAAGAAATCATTTATGATAGAACTCTCTCTGAGGCGGTTAGGGATACGGATAGGGTGATGTACAAGTTGCTCTTGGTCATTAAGGATAGAAAAGATGTGTGCTTGTTCAGAAGATGCATCATTGAAAGGAGAGAAGAGGCAATCAATGGTGGTGAACATTGCAATCACCTACAGTGGAGATTTCAGAGGACGGGAAAATTTACATTATGTGTTCCATCTTAGAAGTAAGATAACCAAGTAATTTTTCAGTCATTAGTAATGGGTGACAAGTACACAAAACAAATATTTTTATTCAGATAATAACAGGACAGCCGAAGTGAAAGGATAAAGACTTCAGAGGATTCGTGTTCGGCAACACGAGGGCAAGATGTGTTGTTACGTGCATGAACACAAGAGCCACTCTTAGCTTTGAAGTAAGTATAGACAAGGTACGCGGATGCAGAGAAGGGTTTGCAATGAGTTGCTCCAAACAGTTTAGCCTCATGAAGGAATAGAACATGAGGTTTAAAGGAAGAGAGGCGATGTTCATCAGAGAGAAAATATGATAAAAGACCATGAATGTTGCAGAAATTAATAAAGAGTCAGTCAGACAATTGTTCCCTGCACATCACTTGGTCGTCACCGGGAGAAGGGCAGATGGTCGGGGCTTTCCCTGTCCCTCTCCTCCCTAGGCTGGGTAATGTGAAGCCATTTTTGCCGAATTTAAAATAGGAAGTGTGGTGTGTTATGTGCATGTAATGTAGTGTCGACAATTTGAGGATACCTTTTAGGAGAGAATACTAGCCTACTCTCAGCGTTACTGAAACACTGAAAAGGCTCAGAAAAGGTACCGCAAGGAGGAGAGGGGAGGCAAAATTTGAATGTACCTCATTTTCAGATATATGTAAACACATTCAGTGACACAAATCATCATTTAAATGATGATGACGAAAGTCACATAAGCCAATCAGAGGCAACTGTTGCGAGGGGGTGTGGCTTACAGTTACAATCAAGCTTGTTGGTTTGGGTTATAGACATACCATCTAACATTCTCTAATCAAACCTTAGTAACCTAACCTTTGCTAAGCTAATAAAACTAATCTAAGCTAACCTTACCTATCCAAGCCTAACCTACCTAACCTAACCAACCTAATATTAGGTAACATAATCTAACATAACCAAACTAACATGAGGTAACATAATCTAACTTATTCTAACCATCCTAATCTACCAAACATAATCTAACCCAAGGTAAGCTATTCTGACCTAACCAACCATACCTTACCTTTCTGAGTAGCGACTTTCCAAAACCGTGCCTTGGTGCAGATCGTCTTGAATATTTTCACAGAGTTCGCGGATGCTCTCTATATCGTTTTGAGGAGTCCATCTTCTGTTAAATCTGGAGTGTAAAGTTCCCCGGGGATCCCGCACGAGGTGAATAATCTTAAGGTCAGGAAGGGAGTGTAGGAGAGGTTGTAGCCATGCCACACGTGTCCTAATGGTCTTGATTACCTTGGTGTCTTTCATGCGACAAGATTCTATCAGTGTGTTATTCAATTGGCAGTGTGGCTTACATTTATTCAAGTTTACCCCATTGTTCACAGTATGCCACTGCAGTATGACATTTTTCAAAGAGATGGATATGTTGCAGGTAAGAAGATCATTCAGCGTTTGTCTGACGAAACGATCATTTTGAATTTGTATCGTTTGACGGTACTTGTACAGCGGCTCGAAGAAGTAGAAGACCCATGACGGAGCAGAAACCAACTCAGCAAGAAAGGATGACCCACAACGACCCACTGAAATCACTATCACCATCTTGTGGTCTGGAACACCTGGAGAAAAATAAAAGATATTATTTAACTCCATCAGTAGATTGATGGTATTTACACAGTATTTCATTTCTGCTACCTTGAAACAGTTTTATACTGCACTGGAGAAGATTTCAAATAGTCGTGTTTACATAGTTTAATTATAACCTTCATGAAACCCTTCAGCATAACAAGTTCCTGAGCTGCATCTCTCCTGTCCGGTTGAAAAAGTCTGATTGAAATCGTTTGTGTGTCCTTGAACCATTCTGTCACCGTGTTAGATATCAGAGATGTGTTTGCAGGTTGAAGTAATACAAAACTAAAATTTGCTCATCTCTAAAACGTGGCCCATTATTATTTACTTAGTTTGTCGGCTTCCATTCGTTCAGTCTCTTGTCCCCCCTCCTACCTAAATGATTTTGTAATCTCCATCTTGCATACCACAGTCAAATGATTAGAAAATCATCCACACCATGCTTTCTCAATTCTTACGTCTATAATACTCGTACACTGAAGCATCCTTCTCTCTGGTATTAGTAGGTGCATCCCCAGGCCGATCCGGACGTGGACCCCGTGGACCAGAGGAAAAGAAAGCTGCAGCCCATTGTCCTTCGTAGAAGTGAGGTGGGAGCTGGGGTACATTTTGTGCATACGAGCAGACCCACCAGTTAGGCACATGTCTACACAGTCACATAATGGTTTATGCTTTTGTCGACGTTCTCTGCAGCCGCTCTATACCACGTGCACGTTGTTTAATATTATTCAAAAATTTTCCCGACATCTTTTTAGATGTTGGTCGAGTGTTTGGAGCAGGGTGACCACTCCTTGGCATTTTTCCCAAGATCTTGGGAATTCAGACTTCATCTTGGGGTCTTGGCTATTTGTTACAAAAGTAGATCTTCGGATATTTTGAAGATCTTTATTTTTAATACCTTATGTGATATTACACAATGTACTGAGTGAAATGCAAACTTATCTATTTTTCTTTTTGGACCTACACACTGGCGTCCAGTTTCTGCTGACAGCTGCTTTTGGCAGTTGGAATTCTGGACTTGTCTGAATCGCGCCAGTCCTCACTCGATCCCATTATAATGTGTTCCCTGAAGCCTGGACAATGTATTAGCTTAAAATCTTTATACAGAAATTCTAATTCAGACAGATACTGGTGCTGGATTTTATATCTGCATCATTTCTCTACGATAAAATAGTCGTAAGAGTCAAGGTGTTGTATATTACTAAGTGTGGAGACTGTGGACGCGTACTGCTGGACGACCGACGAGTAGTCCCCCTAAACCTCCCACGACTTGTTGATGTAACCGTCTTCAGTACGCCTAAAACCTCACAGGGGATTACACTAAGAATAAAGAGTATGGATTTATTAAACTGAAGCAACAATTAATTATTTGGATGATCCTGTACCAGGGAGTAGGGTCAGTAGTACCCCCCGTAGAAAGTGGTACCCTCATCCTCACTCACCTGAGACGTCAAAAATGGGCATTGCCACCAAAGGTATGCTGACCGAAATGAACACAAGAGGAAAGGGGTTGCCGGCAACACTGCATTCAGATGTCAAGGTTGCCAACGATGGCGAAGCTGACGATACACCTCGTCTAGTATTTCTACAGTGACTCCCCGTACTGCTGTTTGCAGATGATACTGTGTTGTTAAGTGAAGTGAAGAAGAAGGGGAGCTGCAAGGCTTGGTGGATGAGTTTGGGAGAGTATGTAAGAAATGGAATCTAAAGGTGAATGTAGGGAGGAGTAAAATTATGGTCTTTGAGAGAGGTGAAGTCAGTGAATGTACAGTGAGGTTGGATGAGGAGGAAATGGAAAATGTGAGTACGTTTAAGTATTTGGGTAGTGTGATGAGTAAGGATGGAAGTTTGTAGGGTGAAGTGCTTGAAAGAGTGCAGCAAGGAAGAAACGTTGCTGGTTCCTTGAAGCTGGTGATAAGAAACGGAAGTGAGAATGGAAGTGAGAAAGTTATTACATGACAGTATTGTGATACCAGCTCTAACGTATGGAAGTGAAGCTTGGACGCTGTTGGAGCGACACAAGTAAAGAGAGCAGTGGAAATGAGTTATTTGAGAGGAGCATGTGGAGGCACATGGAGAGAGAGACTGACAAATGAGGAAGTGAAGGAGTGTTGTGGTGTGGATTTGGATGTGATAGGAAGAGTTAGGAGAAACACACTGAGGTGGTTTGGCCATGTGGAGAGGATGGAGAGTGACAGACTGACGAGGAGAGTGTATGTGAGTGAGGTGGAGGGGGAAAGAGGGAGGGGAAGGCTAAGGATGAGATGGAGGGTTGGCGTGCAGAGGTATATGAGAGAGAGAGAGAGAGAGAGAGAGATGTGTGAATTGGGAGCAGGACAGTGAAATGGCGGGGGAAAGGGCTACGTGGAGGGGATTTGTTTGTGGCCACCCCGTATGGGATTAAGGCGTCTGGCAATAGATATATAGAGAGATAGACATTTAAAGGTATGATCTTATCTACTGAAGAAAAAGATTAAAATAATGTTTTTTAATATGTATAATAAGTGTTGGGATTTTTAGGTCCATCTTGGATATTTTTAGAGGTTTATCTTGGGAACTGTCAATTTTTGAAGTGGACACCCTGGTTTGGAGAGGTCGTCAGTTGTCTAAAATGACGTAAATCGATCCCGAGCTGTAGTAAGGAACAGTCAGGCAAACTGAATTTCGCAAAAGCTACTTTATTGCTCGTCCACAAAAAAAAAAAAACATAAATGTCACAAAGACACAAACAATACAAATGCATCAATACTTAAATAGAGAGCCCTAGCATGTATTCAACATGGGTGGTGAGAGTTAGTGCCAAAGTGGTATGATGTGAAGATGTGTTGCATGTACCAGAGCCACCGAGACTAAGGGAATGGATGCATAAAGAAGAAAAGAAACACGAAGGAACTCTCAGAAACTGCATTATACGCGCGCCCACCAGTAAGTCTAAGGAACGAATACTTGACATTACCTTGTGACTTTGTATTTGATTATTACTCTCAAAAGCGAACCCCTTCATTCTTGCTTTATGTTGAACCCTCCCACAACGTTTGGTCTAAATGCAATCACAACTGTTTAAGCTGGCCTAGGTATATGATACCGAATTAGATCTCTCCCTGTAACTCATATTTATTATCATTTTTTTCAGAACTAATCCATTTACTCTCCCCTAACCCTAAACACTTCCACAAATTTTACCTAAATCGGATAAAAACTGTTCATGATGACTTTACCATATGACCCTGGCCTTTGACCAATTGTTCTAAAATGCTCCTCAAAGTTTCCACAAAGTTTAGATAAAATCAGAACAGAGATTTTCAAATCATTTTTATGTTAAGTTACTTTGAACCTGCCCTCAGATTTCGACCTTTGTGCTATTTCTCTCACAACTGAGTCACATCGTTCTTGCCTTAATCTCAACTCTTCAATAAAGATAGTTAAAATTTAATTACAAAACCATTAAATTTATTTTTTTAGGTCAGATTTTGACCTTGCCTGTCACTTGACCTTTGATCTTTTCTTCTCAGAACAATAGGTCATCTCCTTGGCTATCCCTCCACCTATCCACCATGTTTGGTTGATATGGGATGAAAACTTTTTACACACACACACACACACACACACACAAACACATGCTGAGTACAACATAATAACTGTTCTCATTCTGCGAGCACAAGTATTATAACACTGTTCCTTTGGCGCATCATCGCCTGCACAATGCATATTACTCATACCCACATTTTCATCAGATCTCTTCACAGACAACTCTAATCTCTTCTCTCCTGTGTTGTAGTTGATGCTTTCTGCTTGCCACTATTAGACCAAAGTGTAATATGACGCTGTTTTGTGATACAGGTGTTTAATAAAGACTGCTTGTAAACTCTACGTTGACGATTTTACCCCAAAGTTAGATAAAATATTTTGAAGTTAACGATACTAATGAAAGGTAAGTCATCATAATGAAGAGATGTGTTTTGTTCCTCTACTCGGTTCATTCCAAACCCTCCCACTGTGTAATCAAACTTGAGTGCTCTAAAGTGTAGACAGACTTTTATTTCTTTTAATGTTCTCAACAGATTAGAAATAGACTGCATCCAAATTTACATAATATAATCTGCAAGCAGGTTGAAAGACAAGGTTGCTCATTCTCCTACACACAGTATTTCAATGATATTGCCTTTTTCTTTCCCTTCCTTATTTCATGTTTAACCCTTAAGTCCAGTGTTGCATTTTTTCCTTCACTTCTTATTACCACCAGACGCCCTCATTCAGCTTAGTGCATAAAGATGGAAACTGGAGCTGATAAAGAAAGAATTCAAGATCCCCTTTCCTGCAAGGGCCATTTATATATATATATATATATATATATATATATATATATATATATATATATATATATATATATATATATATATATATTGTATTATATATAATGTATATATTATATATTCTATATAATGTATATTTTATAATATATATATATATATATATATACCTAGGCTGCTTCCCCCATGGAATGGGAGGTAGCCGAGACAGGACGACACACTTCCCATTTACTTATCCATTCAAACATAGTCATTCGCATCTTAGCCCCAAAGGGGAGAAGGGACAGATCCTTACCGCACCACACCACACATGGGTCAACTGCGCAGTGCAATCAGTGACATCCACAGCAGGGCCCGACAGCAGAGCTGGTTTACCCCTGCCACATCATAATAGACCATCCCCTTACTTGCACCTGACCTGACTAGCTAATCAGACCAAATGCGGAAGAAAATCCCCTCAGGGCTGCGTCATCATTTATTCATTCACAGTTTCTCTCCATTTATTTTTGTCACGCACAGCCACTCTTCCTTGCTCAACAGACATCCCTCTCCCATCCAGCGCTCTCTTCACACTGTCCATCCATCCTTTTCGTGGTCTCCCTCTCAGCCTTATACCTCTCACATCAGATCTAGTTATCTTTTTCACCAATCGCTCATTATCCATTCTCTCCATATGCCCAAACCATCACAACACCCTCTGCTCAATTCTACGAGCCATCTTCCGAATAACTCCAGTTCTCCTTCGCACTTCATCATTTCGCACTCGATCCATACCGTCACTCCACACATACTCCTCAGACACCTCATCTCCATTACATTCAAACTTTTCCTCTCTGCTACACCCATATTCCATGTTTCAGCCCCATATAACGCAGTCGGTACCACAACACCCTCATAAAGCCTTCTCTTTACATCCATTCTAAGTGAACGACATCTAAACACTTTTTTCATTCCTCTCAGCATCTTTCCTACTTCATTTATTCTAAACTTCACTTCTGCATCTATTCTTCCATCCATAGCAACATGCGACCCTAAATATTTAAAACACTCCACCTCCTCAAGCAACTCACCATTCAAAACTATATTCATCCCCCTACCATCTACCAACCTCGTACACTTCATCACTTTACTCTTATTCTCATTTACTTTCAATTTCCTCCTTTCACACACCCTTCCAAACTCCTCTGCCAACTGTCTCAATGTCTCCTCTGAATAAGCCACCAGTGCAGTATCATCTGCAAATAGCAGCTGCTTAACCCGCCCCATTCCGTCGACGTATGGGTACGTTGCAACGATTTGCATTTGCCAGTCCCGGCGACGTACCGGTACATCGTGCAATTGCAATGTGCATAATTTCGACAATTTTCAAAATTCGCGCTTGATTTGCGGTACGTACCCTCGCATGACCTTCCCCTACCTGCCACCAGGCGGGGACACTCGGCGACCCCGCGCGACCCGCGCTAGCCCACCACTCGTCCACTCACCTGGTAGCGACTGTCCTGCTCAGACATGGCTAAGAGAGGTCTCTCAGACAGCGAAATTCAAGTCGCCCTGGACACCTTTACCGGCGACAGTAATTCCCCACTGGACGACGAGGATATGGACAAGGATTATGTGCAGGCAGAGGAGAAAGAAACCACCAGCAGTGACGAGGAAGTTCCGTCTCCCAGGAAGCGGCAGTACGTGACTTACTGTGCTGCTAGAGAGGGGCAGGAGGCAAAGAAGGCACGTGCAATATCCTATCCCTATCCCCAGCGTAATTTGGAACCAGAATTCGAGGACGAGGATGAGGATGAGGACGATGACGGAGCCGTGGGACATGCTGCCATGTGGTATGGTTGTGAGGTAATAACACATCGTGGCCCAGAGCGCACACCACGTCGTATGAGCAGGTATGGGCATAGCATTTTGTTTGGGGAGCTAGGAAGTCAAGTGGAGGGAGTGGGGAGTGAAAGGGAAAGTCCAGGGAGGATTAGGGAAAGTGAGAGTTACATGAGTGAGTATTGCTTTCCCTACGTAGTGTGAGGCAGCGTAGTGGATCACGTGGGCCAGTGCGGGTGCGTTCCTTATCACGTGGGGTTCTGAGGGAGGGGGAAGGTGGGGAGGAACCACTCCAAAGCACGTCTTATGCTCCCCAATATCCCCTAACACGTGGTCGAGCTAGGGTGCGTGAGAAAGCACATGGTGTTGTAATGGAGGGGGAAGGTGGGGAGGAACCACTCCCCAGCACGTCTTATGCTCCCCAATATCCCCTAACACGTGGTCGAGCTAGGGTGCATGAGAAAGCACGTGGTGTTGTCATGGAGGGGGAAGATGGGGAGGAACTACTCCCCAGCACGTCTTCTGCTCCCCAATATTCCCCTATTTCATCCCCACAGCCCCTTAATGTTCCTCAAGGTCGTAAGGGTAAGGGAAAGGGTAAAGGCAGAGGGAAGAGGAGTGACAGTGGGGAAGCCCTCCGCACTCCTTCTCCCCCACCTCCCCAACCAGGATCTCCTCCCCACCCAGACGAAGGCGGTGATGGGGATGATGGGGACGAGGGATTTGTGTCATGGGATTGGGAGGATGGGAGTGATTTTTCTCCCCTCATTCACCCCTTCACTGAGCAGGGGCGATCTGGCTGCATTGCACCAGGAATTCACAGTAATTCCACCAGGTTGGATTTTTTCCACCTGTTTTTCAGTGAGGCATTTGTTGAGCAGATTGTACACCAAACAAACCTGTTTGCAAGCGCCCAGCGCCTAGAGAGTGAAAGATTGGGAACAAGGAGTAGGCATTCTATCATCTATGATTACCCTGTCTCCCTTCCAGAAATGTTCTTATTTTTTGCCCTGGTCCTTCTGATGGGCATTATAAGAAAGAATAGAATTCCTGCTTACTGGACTAGGGACCCTGTTATGTTTACCCCAATATTTGGTCAAGTGATGAGCCGTAATCGGTTTCAACAAATTCTAAGTCGCCTCCATTTCTATGATGCTCATGACCCTGCAAATGCAAACAACACTGACAAAATGAGGCGAATTAGGTTGGTCTTTGATCACCTCAGGCAAACCTTTCGTTCCTCATTCTATCCCTATAGAGACCTCGTCATAGACGAGAGTCTCGTGTTGTGGAGAGGCAATATTTCATTCAGACAGTATATACCCAGCAAAAGGCACCGTTTTGGGTTCAAGATCTTTGTTATGTGCGACTGTAGGACTGGATACGTGCAAGACATAGTCTTGTACACCGGTGCACAGACAGACATAATAGAAGATCGAAGTATTGGACTGTCGGGAGCAGTGGTAAAGACGATGATAGAAGACTACCTTCATCGTGGTCATGTTCTCTACCTCGACAATTGGTACACTAGCCCTCTTCTCGCTCGTTATCTTCACATGCATGAAACGGGAGTCTGTGGAACCGTAAAGGTGAACCGGTGTCACATGGCCAAGGTAGGGCGGAAACTTGCAAGGAATGAGGTTGTCTTCTTCAAAGCCAACAACATCCTTGCAACAATGTGGAACCACAACAGAGAAGTAAGCCTCTTGTCCACGGTTCACAGCCCCTTGATGCACCGTACTGATTCCGTAGATTACCGTAGCGAGAACAGGTGTCGTGTTTGGAAACCTGAGTGTGTTATGGATTACAATATAAACATCCGCCTCGTGGACCAGTCAGACTCCATGATATCGACGGTAGAGTGTGCCAGGACAACGATGAAGTGGTATAAAAAACTGTTCTTTCACTTGCTAGATATCACTGCTCTGAATTGCCACCACCTTCACGCCATGACAACAGGAGTTCAGGAAACATTTGAAGGGTTTGTGAGGGAGCTCACAAGAGAAATCTTTGCAAAGTATGCTGTTGAAAGGCCCCAACATCGCACCCGCACTGCCCATATTGCCCAAACTCCCCAGAGAATATCCGGCCGCCATTTCCCCACTCCTATCCCTCCCCAGCCAAACAGACCTAGGCCCCAACGCAGGTGTCACGTGTGCAGTAATTCCCAGGCGAGACTCACGACACAGAGGAAGGACACCCGCTATGAGTGCGTGCAGTGTGACGTGGGTCTCTGTATTCACCCATGTTTTAGTGAATATCACACGTTGATGCAATTTTAGTATGGTGTGAATGCGAAAGGACGCAGAAATTATGAGGTAAATGCGACAGACAGACGCTCAGTGAAATTATCAGTCATGTTGATCTCGAAATATTAGTATAAAGTGCATACGGGTAGAACATAAGTGCAAACATTGTATGTAAGTATATAAATCTGCCCTAAGTTGAAACTTACATAGCAAGGGTTTTATGATGCGATATTCTGTCGCTCAGTGCAATAAATACGGCCCGTAATTATATAATTATTATTTTTGGAAATTCCTACGGGTATAATATAAGTTCAAATTATTGTAAGTGCTGATATAGATTCTAAGTCAAATATTCATAGCGTGTGTATAGAGATGCGATTTCCTGACGCTCAGTTGAATGAATAAGGCACGTATTAGTGAAAATAAAAGTCAGCAAGTGATAAAGTGAATAATTAGTATATAAGTGTGTGAGTGAATTAGTATATAAGTGTGTGAGTATTATGTTTGTCGAAACATTCCTTGCGAGGGTATTTTCATGCGATATTCTCACGCTCACTTGAATAAATAATGGCAGTAAGTATGTACAGTGCATTATAGGGGTGTAAACGTGTGTAATGTAAGTGGGAAATTATAAGTGGAGTGAATAAATAAAGCAGATGATGAAACACGAGTGTTTGAGATCGTGGTTGCTACGTGAATATGCGCTAGCATATCGCTAAATGCCCTCGTAATGAATGAAAATAATTGAAAACCTTTACAGTGGTGGAGGAAAGGTTCTATGTAAAGGGGAAAATAATTGGAAAGTGATAAAACAATTTGGTATGTTGAAATACGAGTCATAGCGAGTGCGCTTACTAAGCTGATGTGCGCTATACTGATGCTGCATGCCATCATAATGAATGAAAACATCTGAAAACACTTACAAACAGTTGTAATTGGTAAAATGTCATTGAAACAGAAGTATACAAGTAGAAAAAATGATAGGTTGACTCATACCAGACACTTAGCATATAGCATGTTATGACTCGGACCAAACTCACTATGCTCGCGCGATGGTACAATGCTTATTTTTCATATATATGTGTCTGAAATCCATTTTATTGTTACTGTTATTGTTTATTAGTTCAAATTCAATAAATTTAGAGGTGTTGTGTGTTGTTTCTCCCATTATTCCTTACCATAGAAAACGTAAACGCATATCCAGCCCATTACAGAACACCATACCTGCCGGGGGGAACCGCACCTGTACGGACCACTTATAGACAGCGGGAACCACTTTCTTTGTGATTTTCCTTCGTTTCTCGACCTAAGCGGAAGTTTTAGCAAAAAAAAATTTTTTCCAAAAAGGCTCGGGACTGGGGGATGTCATAGGTCCGGAAAACCTCGGGACGTGACGGGTTAAGATTCCACTCTCCTCCATCGACATTCACCAGTCTCAGACCTCCACCTAAAACACTTGCATTCACCTCTCTTACAACACCATCCATATAAATATTAAACAACCAAAGCGACATCACACATCCCTGTCGCAGCCCCACTCTCACGGGAAACCAATCACTCACAGCATTTCCCACTCTTACACACGCTCTACTATTTACATAAAAACTTTCCACCCCTTTTAGTAACCTACCATCAAGTCCATACAATCTTAAAACAGTCCACAAAGCCTCCCTATCAATTCTATCATACGCTTTCTCTAAATCAATGAATGCCCAAAACACATCCTTGCCTTTCGCTAAATACTTTTCACACACTTGTCTCACAGCAAACACCTGATCCACCCATCCCCTCCCTCTCCTAAAGCCACACTGCTCATCACCAATATACTCCTTCTGTACCCTCTCTAACTCTCATAATTAACACTCTACCATACACCTTACCTACAACACTCAACAGACTTATACCCCTAAAGCTAGTACATTCATACTTATCACCCTTGTCTTTATACAACGGGACCACACAAGCACTTGCCCAGTCAACTGGCACCATATCTTTCACAAAGCACACATTCAACAATCTTACTAACCAGTCAACAATAGTCACTCCACCACCCTTCAGGCATTCCACAGCACACCCATCCATACCTGCAGCTTTCCCTATTTTCATCTCCTTTACTGCCTTCTCCACTTCCTCCTTCGTGATCAAAGAATCATTCAACTCTCCCAACACATTTATTCCTTGCACCCTTCCATCTGCCACAATCTCAGCCACCCTTTCCTCCTCTACATTTAACAATATTTCAAAATACTCTGCCCATCTCTTCCTTACTGCATCCATCTCAATTAACATCCTTCCATCCTCTGCTTTTATTCGCTCTTCCTTCCCCGACTCTCTCTTTCGCACCGTTTTCACCTCCTTCCAAGACATTTTCTTATTCTGTTGAAAATTCTCAGTCAGCCACCAACCCCACCTCTCATCTGCTGCCACTTTAGCATCACGCACAGCTCTTCTCGCCTCTATACCTCCTTTCCTTATACCTCTCATATGACACCTCATCCTTCCTCTGCAGCCACACTTCATATCCACGTCTCTTATCTCCCACAGCCATACTTACTTCCTCGCACCACCATTCACTTCCTTTTCTTACACCACCACCCACGCGTCTCACACCACACACCTCTTCTGCATGCCCCACCACAGCACTCTTGAACAACTGCCATTCCTCCTCCACACTGCCATTTTCCTGATCTTTCACTGCTTTCCACTCATCTTTCAATTTCTCCTGATTCTCTATCATTTTCTCTCTTTTATTCAACTTGCTCACTTTCAAAACCTCCCTGCCACACCTATCCCTCCTAGCACATATATATATTCGTGCATGCGTGTGTGTGTGTGTGTGTGTGTGTGTGTGTGTGTGTGTATCTACCTATCTATCTACCTATCTATACACACACACACACACACACACACACACACACACACACATATATATATATATATATATATATATATATATATATATATATATATATATATATATATATATATATAAGCCAATCTGTGCCATGTTTCCCTACCAAATTACTCTATATCATCCCTCCACCTCCTGTGTGGCCTTTTTCTACAAGGCTTACTATCTCTGAGTCCAGTCAGTCAGCCTCTTGCTCCATCGGCTATCCCTTAATCTTGTTACATGGCCTGCCCACCTTGTACTCTACTTTCTCACCGAAGTTGATATTAACTTGTCTCTTAAAGATATTCAAAAAATTTACCTTTGCATTGGCCTTTGAGAACAGATAGTTGATTTTCCATAAATTCTGTAAGTTTTTTCTAGGTCTCACAACCGTGGGGAGGCGGTGGCTCAATCGGTAGAGAGGTGGCCTGCAGTCCTAACGGACCCAGGTTCGAATCCCGGCTGGGGCAGGGAACAGTTTAAGGATTTGGATTTCATTAAATCAGGCTTTACTGATCTACCAGAAGACCCGACGACATGTCGTAAAAATACCCCCGCTAATACCAATACACCAGTCCTGTATGAGACAGCCTTAGCATGTATTCAATATGGACGGTGGGTGTTAGCGCCGAAGTGGTGACATGTAGAGGTGTATGGTATGTAGGAGGACTACTGGGCCTTGATAGCAGGCTGTGAAGCCTATGCCCAGAGTCGGACACATAAAAAAAAAAAAATAATAGCTGGAATTATATATTCGTAATATACTTTTGGTTTCATACATACTGGCAAGCAATTTTTCATGATGTCTCTATGCATACTGAAAGCTTTTCATCCAATTGTGATGCGTCTGTGTACATCGCAATCAGGGGCTTTTGTTAAGTTTAGTATTTCCTCCGGGTAGTCGTACTCCTCGACTTCTTCAAGTATTTCTTCAGTTATTCGAATGACGTTCTTCGGCGTGTTTAGGTTAAGCATTACTATAGTTTTACTCTGGTTCAACTTTAGCCCTACTTTGAGACTCTCTCTGTTCAGGTTATATAACATTTCTTGCAATGTCTCTGCTGTTTCTGAGACTATAAAATGCCGTCTGCGAATCTTAAATGGTTTAGGTTTTCTCCATCTATGTTTACTCCTTTGTTTTCCAAGTCTAACTTTCTGAAAATGCTTTCATGGCATGCTGTAAATAATTTTGATGAAATTGTATCTCCCTGAAGCACTCCCTTCTCAATCTTAATTTTTTTCTGAGTCTTTATGTAATTTTACTGTAGCAGTTAACTCTTTATATATGTTTTCGAGCAGCTTTACAATGTCCGACAGTACGTCTGCTACTCACATATATATATATATATATATATATATATATATATATATATATATATATATATATATATATATATATAATATTTGTGACTGACTTTTAAGACACTGGAAAATAGCTCGCATCAACGTGATGGTGATCATGATCAGGCGCAGGTGTCTATGACGAAATTATGAAATAATGTCATTGGACTGAAGGGACTGACTGCCTATGAAAATGTTATTCGAAGTAACTTTCACCTTTTTTATCGCCTTCGTTTCTCTCAACTAAATAAAACCATATATCATTTAGCAGCCATGGTATGAAAAGTTCACATGTCATGACCAACAGTGTGATTCTAAGCAAAGTTCTTGTTTGCTCTGAAATGACGAAGATTCCAAACCCCTTTTATTCATTTGATTGCCTGATACAGTTACACTGTAGGGTTGGTTATATGAAATTATAAACGTGTGCATTTGAAAGTGCGGAACGTGTTCGAGCAAGCAATCTTGGTAGTCCTGCAATATTAGCATTCCTGTAATGACCGAAGGTTTGCTCTGGTGTTAATATACTTCGAGAAAACTCGATTTTGATGCTCATTGTGGCCATCCTTATGATGGCAGATTTAGACAGAAGCCACTTACTCTCTCAGATTTCCAACGATGTGCTTGAATCTGCTGTAATTTATTAACTTCCGAGGCTACTCAGGTTTGGTGCTCATTTTTTTTTTTTTTTCAGCAATATAGTTGTGAATTTTTACAAATGCCTCAAGAGTAACGCTTACTACTTTTTTTTTTTTCATAAGTCGTCCAGAGTTGTGAGTAGATGCTCTACTACATGTCCGATGGTGTCGCTGTAGTTTTCACTCGAATATTTAGTAATCAGTGAGACTAGGCCTACCTCATAACTAACCGACCCTAATCTGACCTAACTTAACCTAGCTTGAGGGGACGAGAGCGATTTATTCTTTCCTCATGTAGTGCCCGGAAGTGATAATGAGTTGTATCTAGTTCATTTTATATGACCAAAAGTTCGGTTTAGTGAGAAAGTGTGGCCGGGACATAGTTGTTACCATGCGGACATTACCAAAACATAGATAAGTTACCTAGTTGCTAAGCCATTTTTTTTTCCTGCTGTAATTTATTAGTATTAAGTCTCTTTATAATATAAAAACTCGTGTGAGATGAGAACATGTGCCTTTTGTCACGTAATCCAGCATAATGTAAGCGTGGGCAAAGTGATGTAAAGCACGATGATTTTCATTATTTTTTGATGTAAGAGTATAAACAGAGAGGTGTTGTTGAGTAACTATTGTAACTAGAGAATGTCATTTTTTTTCGGGTAATCGATTGTTAGGGGAAAGACATCACACTGAGTCTATCACGAGTCTGTAATAATTAAAATGTTAAATTACGTACGTCGTCATCCCCCCCCCCCTCCCCTTTGCATCGCGCAGTTTTGGCGTGTTTCACTCGCTCACCGGCCGTGACAGGTGACAGACGGCCGGTGCTGTCGTCATCCTCCTCCCCCCCCCTCCCTCCAAGGAATTCTGTAAGTATTTTGATATTAATTATGTCTGATATGTTGAAGCGCGAATAGTGATATCCCACGAGTGATAATAGTGACGAAATTAAGAAACAGACTCGGGTAGAATCGAAGTGTTGTCGTTCCTCAGGAAGTGTAACAGTGACGCCATTAGCCTTTGGAGAAGCGAGTCCTGCATTCCCGCTCACCTCCCCTACATTTTTGACCTGAATAGTGAGATATTTCCCATATTTTTGTGTATCGTACTGTATAGTATTATTATTTAGTAACTGGAATACGAGAATGCTAGTTAGTTCTGTCTGAGCCTCAGATAAATGTGTGATTTTTTTGTGGGCCAAGTATCAGGTGCCCGGGGACTGTGAATTATTATTATGTTGAAATGACTTTGCAATTCAGTACTTATTAGGGCTATGTTGTGAGTAAATGTTCACGTAGTTACTTTGTGAGGCACAATGATATTGATGCAGTGACGATTTTCATGGTTAGAGTTAGTTATTCATGCTTACTGTGTATGTTACAGTATTTTTTCTTCCATGTTATCCCTGCAATAAGTATTATTTTGAGCAGACCTATGTGTCTGTAGTGCCATGTGTTATTCTATTATTACTTGAGATGCCGAGTGTTGTAACTCTTGTTTCCTTATTATGAGACTTTCCTGATCATTTGAAGGGATTACTTGCATTGGAGAGATTAGTTATTCATTATACATATTAACTTCTAGCGGGTCCATGTGTGGAGATCTAAGTACCAGTGAGTGAGTCCAAATCCAGGCTTGGAGGTCTAAGTTCAAGTCTGGAGATCAAGGTCCCAGTGTGGAAGTTAAGGTCGGGAGTGGCAGAGGACTGGACCAGTGAAATTTGTGCTCAGAGGGACGATTATGAAGAAACACATTGGACTGGAACAGAGGAGCTAAGTTTTGTGGATCTGATATTAGGACCATATAGAGAGATATTTTTCGAACATTGTGCCAACTGATTCATGTTTAATCTGTAAAGCAAGTAGCTGGGGAAGATTTCTACTTTTTGGTCTTGTTAATACACATTCCCTCCCACTCGAACTTTACTGTTTGTATAACCCTTGAGAACTGGTGGTATATAGCTTACCTAGTAGTTTATTAATGTGCAACTTAGAAGCATTCTGGGAAACTGCGAAGGTTGGGCTAGTTGGAGACTGGCCCCGTAATTTAGGCATGATACCATTCTTAACTTGACCACTTGAAATATAATAAACGCAACCGAAGAGGAGAGTCTCCATCAATCTGAGTTCCTGACCGTTCCAGCACACAGTGGTCATCAATAGTGACTTGTTTTCTGCCCCTTTTGACCATGTAAAAGTTCTGGATCGCAGAGGTGACAGTACACTCATTACTAAATCTAATGTATTATATAGCACTTGTGACTAAGAATTCAAGCTGGGAGGGTAGACCAATCCCGTCATGTAAAAACAAACTGACTGTTGTAATGAAGAAAACTCATAAAAGCCTAATAACTAAGGCTTATTCAGTTTCATGCAGCTACTGTACTACTTAGTATTCAAGTTGTGGGAGTGACCCAATTCCGTCAGTAGATAACAAAACGACTATAGAAGAAGATAAATAGGAGAGAGGAGCAAGATAGAAAAGAATGATGAAGGTGAGGAAGAAGGCAACACTACATCAAGTGAGTGGAAGGTGTTCACCACCACCTCCCACCAAACGGCAATAGTAATCAAGTAATCAAGTTAATTTACTCTAACTTCGTAACTAAATTTCGCTGAATTTTGTGCAAATACGACTTAGTATTCAATTGTAGGTATCATCATTTTCCGCCACATAAAAATATATGAAGGCAAATAAAAAACAAAGACTGTACTTACTTGTATTATTGCGTCTTCCCTCCAGCACTAAGGCCTGTGTTGTATTCGTGTGTCTTCCCTCCAGCGCTAAAGTCTGTGTTGTTATCACGTGTCTTCCCTCCAGCGCTAAGGGCTGTGTTGTTTTCTTCATCCACCATGTTGTCAGTAGCATCCCCGTCATCACAAAAATTGACAACAGAATCAACACCGACTGAAACTTGCTCGACGTTGCCATTGTGCTTTTCAAGTGTGGATCTCTCTCTCTGGATCTCTCTTTTTTCAACAGTTTAATTTTTATGAAACACAGCACAGTTCCCTATTTGTACTTTGTCCATTCTTTGTCCAGCAGCGACAAAAGAGTAGTTCCAGCATGCCTAATACTGCCGGTTACTCTATCAAGGCGATAATGGCTTTTTGCACTTTGGTTGCGATCAGAACCGAGATTCCAAGCCTTCACAATCCACATTGATATCATTAAGCCATTTACAAGGAACTTATTGGGCTCTGACAGTTTGAAGATGATGTGAGAGGAATAATGAACACAACTGGCACTGATACCCCAGCAACGATTGCAAATACTCTTAAACTAATCAATCTAATCTCCGCAGCCATCCCTGTTGTTCCTTAGTTATCAGATAATATCTGATAGCTGTTAGGCAACATCTTGCAGCACAACCACAAATTCTGTGTGTGTGTGTGTGTGTGTGTGTGTGGTGTGTGTGTGTGTGTGTGTGTTACCGCATACAGTACGTGTCTCTACAGTAAGGGATTAAAGTATACAGTATACTAACCTGAATTTAATATTAAAAATTATGATGATCATCATCATCATCAGATAATCACAAGGCAAAGTTAATCACAAGGCGAAGTTATACGATCTCTAGAGTATGCTAAATTTGTGTTTGTAAAAGTCTAGAGTATTGCTGGCTTTGTTGCCGCCAAAAGGTACAAATGGTTCCTTCCTTTAAATGAACAGATCCATCAGATAAAACTGGTAACCATAGAAGGTTGTCCTTTTAGCCCAAGGACGTCATTTACAATAATTTCTTCCAGTCTCCAGCCAGCTTTATCACCTGTCCCCGCCCCGTAGGGCCTCGGGGAAGGGTATTGTTTTCACTCGGTTTTCTGATTGTTTGTTTGTTTGTTTGTCTGCCTGTTAACAACTTTACACGAAAACTACCGGTGTGATTTTGACTGAAATTACAAGGATGATGAGCTATGACCTTCTGATCACATGATTAACTTTTGGCCCAAATTGGGCTAAGGCACAGGCTGTAGGCCCCCCAAATAAGGTTAAAAAAAATAGTTTTGTTTCGCCAGAACTCCTTTTAAATTCGCCATATCGACATGAAACCAAAACCTAAAGGTGCATCTTTCAAATCTGCATCCTATAACATGCCTCAGTACATCAGGGGAGTCACCACCAGTTAGTGGTAGGGGAGTCAGTGCCAGGTGGGAAGGCCCTAATATTTCAAATGGGCATAAAATCGTCAATTTTCACCCGATTTACTCCAAATTTGATATGTGACATCTTTGTCTTTGGTCCGTTTATTTTATGAAGAGCGTTTGAGCGTTGTCCCTCTTGGGAAGTCCCCGTCCCACAGTGTTGTCATACTTAATACTGGGCAACTTAATCGGATTAGAGACAAGGTGCAAATGACAACTCTCCCTTCCAGCACACCACTCTCTCTCCTCTCTCTCTGCATACAGAAATTGCATTTTTTGTAGATTTCTTTCTATAAAAAGTCTATACGGTTTTATGAATTATTAAAATTTGAGGAAAAGCCCCCTAACTGACTGTCTGTCTCTCTCTCTCTAACATTATTTTTTATTATGACTGATTTTCTCCTTAAAGTATGATGTTTTATTTGTGGTTTATAATTTCGATTTATTTTCCACACCACCTCTGAGGTTGAGGAAAAGCCTCCTGTCTTGTTGTGCTCCTATTCAATTTCCACCACATTCCCTCCCTCTGAATTGTTACATAATATGGTGGTAATGCATAACTGTGTTGGCCTTATAATTGTAGTTACATTTTGTTAATGCAATTGTTACATAATTGTGTTGGCCTTATAATTGTAAAGTTACATCTTGTTAATGCAACTGTTACATAATTGTTACATATTGTTTGTCATTACATAATTGTAGGAAGTGTAACATAATGCAATCGCTTGTCGTTACAAAACTGTTACATATCGTTTGTCGTTACATAATTGTAATAATTGCAGTCCTGACATTGAATCCGGTCATGCTGCGGTCGATGATAGTGATGATGTGCCATGCCACTGGCTCGTGGGGACAACAATTTGCTTTTTATTTTACTTATAGAAGGAGTTTACGTGATGATGTGCCATGCCACTTACTTGTGGAGACAACAATTTGCTTTTTGTTTCACTTGTAGAAGGAGTTTACGTGATGATGTGCCATGCCACTTGGTTGTGGAGACAACAATTTGCCAATTTGCTTTTTATTTCACTTATAGAAAGAGTTTATGTGATGATGTGCCATGCCACTTGCTTGTGGAGACAACAATTTGCTTTTTGTTTCACTTATAGAAGGAGTTTATGTGGTATTTTGGCATTTGTAGTAACACGTTTATTTTCATTTGTTTGTTATGTGATCATACTGTTTCTTTTTTTCTTTTTTTTTTGTATTGATTTTCTATAGTTTGTTTTTCTTCGTCTGTCTACGCTTTTTCGGTGTTGTTCGAGGTTGCATAATTGCTGGCTAATTCCCTTGGGACCCTTTTTTAAGGTTTAGTTTATATTGCATAGATATTACTGAAAATGATATTATATAGCCCCATATTATTTTATTTTATATAAAAAATATATACACACTATATACAGTATTAACTATATACACTGACTTGTTGTTCACTTGTACCTATCGTGGGCAATATATGTGTCAGCATTGTGTGGAAATCTTTGTCTTCACGATTGTGTTGTAGATGTTCATTCTTGCTAACGTCATTTGTGTTGGCCATTTTTTTTTCTTGGTTTTCCTTGTAACTTAATTTCTCTGTTTCCACTAGGTAGCTTTAATTAATAAATGTTTAATACAGTTCTTTTAATCGCTCACTGAGTAACTGTGATGGTATATTTTCTGTATTTGTAGATGTAATAATGTATAGGTGTATATATGAAACACGCATTTTATGTAGGTATAAATGGTAACACACGTGACACGACCCCGGCTACACCAGAATTTAGAAAGCAGAGCTCAGAAGGAGGTTAGCTATAGAACCGACAGGTAGTAGGGAGAAGAGCCTAGCAACATGGGCGAGAGGGTGGAAGAGAGAGAGAGAGCGAGCGAGCAAGACAGGGAGGTTAGCTCGCGGGACTCTATACTTCACTCGTGTGTGAGACTTTGTTAATATTTCAAAGACAAATAAAAATAGTCCCATACTCATCTTTACCTCTCCTGTCATTGCATGACAAAAGGGAACCAAGATTATCTACTTACAAAGCTACTCACGTATAACAACCGCTCGTCCACGAGTCTAATATCTGTATAACTGATCTACAAAACTTCACTTCAAGAACTTACAAAGTTATTGTAAGATATGGCGGCAGCGAACGTACGAACCTCGTCTACGAATCAACAGTGAATTCCTACAAAATACAAGCCTACGAGTCTACAAGTCTACAAGCCTACAAGCCTATGAGTCTACAAGCCTACAAGCCAACGAGTCTACGAGCGTACAGTTGACTCTGCATTATCAAGATTGAAAACAAAAAATACCTCTTACAACCAATAACTCACAACCTGCTCCTGACAGTATTCTCTCCAACCTCCCCTCCGTCTCCACGATTATCACGCTGATTTAGAAGTGGTCACACAACGCCTTGCCAGTAGTTTAACAAAATGCTGATACAAACAATCTTGCAATTTCTACGACGAACCAACAAACTACAACAATCTACAATCAACTACAAGTAACAACTCTACGAGTCGTCTGTATAATCTTCTACACGCACCTACAAGTAGTGGCAGTCTTCATCCCACAACGAGTATATCACAAGAAAAAAGGACCGCAAATGCATCGAGAAAAACAAAACAAACAAACGAAGAATGAGACACGACTCACAACTCACAACCACTAGACCTCACCCTCCTCTCTCTACTACATCCACCCAACCTCCACCGCTGACGCAGGAGTGAAGAGGTCAAGACAACGAAGCAAATACCAAGTCCATATTCACAACTCATCTTACTCATCTTCACTCAAGTTACTCATCACTACTCATTCACTCACCACAGCTACCAGTGTGGGAAGTCGACGTCATCATGCGTGCTTGCTAAAAAGACGCCACGTCAATCAACTCACCACCTGCACCATCACTAACACCATTCCCACCACGGTAAAAATTAGTGAGTTACATAGTTACTTCATTTATACAATACACAGTGATGGACAAAAAACTTCTGCACAAACATATAAAACGTGCTAAATAATTACAACTAATTATCTTCATAATTCAATCGTTAAATACTTGCACCAACAATAAATATTCTACACTGTATATAATCATTCATTTATTGTAGCATTTATTTACTACCAACGAGTGTTACCATTTATACCCACATAAAATACGTGTTTCATACATACAGCTATACATTATTACATCTACAAATAAAGAAAATATTTTGTAAGTTCTTGTAGTGAAGTTTTGTAGATCAGTTATACAGATATTAGACTCGTGGACGAGCGGTTGTTATACTTGAGTAGCTTTGTAAGTAGATTATCATGGTTCCCTTTTGTCATGCAATGACAGGAGAGGTAAAGATGAGTATAGGAATATTTTTATTTGTCTTGGAAATATTAACAAAGTCTCTCACACACGAGTGAAGTATAGAGTCCCGCGAGCTAACCTCTCTGTCTCGCTCTCTCTCTCTCTCTCTCTCTCTCTCTCTCTCTCTCTCTCTCGCCCATGTTGCTAGGCTCTTCTCCCTACTACCTCTCGGTTCTAAAGCTAACCTCCTTCTGAGCTCTGCTTCCTAAATTCTGGTGTAGCAGGGGTCGTGTCACGTGTGTTACACTGTGGTTGGAAAGTTCTAGAAACCTGTGTGTGAGTATGTGTGTATGTGTGTGTATGGTCACTAAGCGCTGTCGTGTGCCTGTAAAGCATTCCTTGAGTTAGAGTGTGTAAGCATGTTTAGCATTGCTCGATTCTCACAGACACAATACCTCTGACTTGCTGCTTCTATCTGTCTATCTATCTATCTGTCTATCATGTTTTCTATAATTAATTGTATTTATAATATGGAGTCCTAACACCTCCCTCCCTCCGTCATGCCTTTTCTCCCTTATCTCCGGCCTCTCCAGCCTCCCTCCCTCGCTGTGTGCCTATCCCCCTTATCTCTATTCCCTTTCCCTCCTCTCTCTCTCTCTCTCTCTCTCTCTCTCTCTCTCTCTCTCTCTCTCTCTCTCTCTCTCTCTCTCTCTCTCTCTCTGTTACTGTCTGTCTGTCAACAGTATGTTTTTCTTATGAATGTGATACTTTCCTTACAGTATGATGTTTTATTTGTTCTTTATAATTTCGACTTTTTTTCCACATCATCTTTGAGGTAAAAGTCAAGGCGCGTTTTTTTTTTTTTTTTTTTTTGTAGAGGTTTTCCCCAGGAGGCCTAATCAACAGCTTTTGAGGGAACAATTATAGGTCCTCTGTTTGCCTTCTCTTCTAAAAAATACTTATTTACGTTGTAAATAAGTTCTTTTTCTCCACTGTGGAGCACACGAGAGCGAGTAGCAGGAGTAAGAGCATCCATCTCATGTGGCGGCCAATGTGGAAATTACCTGGATTAACACGGTCACTCTACCCTTACAAGCGTGGCAATGTTGGAAAGCAACGTTGCCAAGTGTTGTGGTATTTATAAAAAGTCATTGTTGTTATTAGAAAAAAAAGAGACATTTATAACATTATATAGCCTTATTAGAGAATTAAATATATATATACTGTAAATAAACTTCATTTAGTAGTAGTAAATACCTGACACGAGACAGAGAGGTGTACACGTTTGGCAGAAAGGCGGCCGAGGAAATTCACAAGAGGGACAAAGCCTAAACGCATTCATAAAATAGACAGACCATAGATATCCTGTTAGGTTTTTAATTCAGCACTAAAATGACTGCCGGGGACGGGTCTGCCCTGCCTTAGCACCGCTTCATGTTAAACATTTTGAAATTTCCCGTACATAAAAAATTCGAAACGATATCCATTAACTCACTGATTTGGGTGGCGTATATTTTTAGTTTATTCTTGCTGCCTCCAGACGATTTTATTCAGCTTAGGACCTTTTTCTAGTTTGATAAAGGCTATATCCAGCTCCTGCACGTTAAGGGATAGGCAACCGTCTCCATCAACGGGTCGGTCTTTTCACCGAGCCACTTTATTTTTCTCTTGTTTGTTTTGTCTTTTAGGCGTCAACGTACAGTATTTAGATCACATTAAAAGAATATCAAAGTCTTCTCGCCAGAGAGAGAGAGAGATGGTGAGGAAAGGTCGGTCTTTTCACGAGGGTCACCGCGAGCCACATAACTTAACCTAACCAAACCTACCCTTGCTTGTCCAGTGGCCCTCGGTGTCTCTCGGTGACCCTATAACAAAAGACTCACCGCCATCAAATCCTTGAATCCAGTGGTGCATTTTTTTTTATTATTTTTGCTAGCTACAAATGATCATATTGAGATTAGGATGGTCTTCTAGTGATAAAGGAGGAGATTAAGGTTTTATCCAAAAGAGACTCCCCAGCCGCACAAATGCCTAGAAATAGGACAAAACATCGTCACAGGACTCCAGGGTTTAAGCTTCTCCGTAAAGAATTGTCTCCCCAAAGCTGTATAAAATCGTCAGACTGCAGCAAGAATAATAATACCAAAAAAATTAAAGCAAGAAAAAAGCACGTTCTTATTCTGAACCCTTTAAAAAAAAAAAAAAAAATCTCACTGACCTTAACAGCTTTATTCCTACGACATATATGTTGCTCTTGTTGTGATGCTGGAGAAGGACGCCGTCACGTGATGGCATCGACACAACCAAGCTGGTACTACTGTCCGTTATACCAAGGCACATCAACTCACCCTTTATCCCCTGAAAGGAGGATGGTGGACTATTGGAGGAGATAATTTTCAGCCTTTCTTTTTTATGTGTCCGACTCTGGGCTTAGGCTTCACAGCCTATTCCTCCTCCTACATACCGTACACATCCACATGCCACCACTTCTGCGCAAACACCCACCGTCCATACTGAATACATGCTAGGGCTGTCTTATAGACAACTGGTATACTGGTATTAGTTGGGGTATTTTTACGGCATGTTGGCAAGTCTTCTGGTTGATCAGTAAAGTCCACCGGTTTAACGTTCAGATGAGCCTGTGGTTGTAACTATTACCACTACCGGTCCCAATCTGTCAGGTAAAACTGGTGCCTCCAGACGACTGTAATAATCTCCAGTGATATTTCCGAAGTGGAAGTGTCAGATACAGCCTTCCTTCAGCCCTTCATTACTTGGTGTTCTGCCTAAATGTAATAAAATCGTAAAATGGCAGTAAGAATAGAGCTCAAAATACGTCATCAAAATGGTCAATGTTAAACCCTAAGGGGATAACGCCTATTTATATATTTTTCCTGTGTCTAGACGACTTCGTTCAGCTTCGTCGAGCCATTTCAACGTGAAGGGGTTAGACATGGCCTTCATTAACCCCTTCACTACGAGGGAGGTTAATCAAAATAAAAATAGTTTGACGTTAGCAAGAACACAAGGAAAAATGATGTGGACAGGTTCCACCCGTTCTTCTCCAGGGCTGGTATTCTCGTCGGGTAATGAAGGTCCCTGACACCTCTTCCTAGCTATTTATTTTCGGATATGGTTGGTTAGTATCCGTCTGTACCTTACTCATGCCGCGTATGGCAATATTGGAACAATTATTGTAACAGAGAAGAGAACTGTAAGGTAGAATAAGAGAAATCTTTTAGGAAAGAGTGTTAGGGAGCTTCCTCAGCGGACTAGAATACTGTCCGTTTTGTAATATACTTACTCCAGGCGATTTTATTCAGCTGAAGATACCACTCGAAATAATTGAATCTGATATTGCCCTCACTAACCCTACCCTTCTAAGCTGAATAAAATCGTGTGGCGACAGCAATAATAAACATGTAAAGACGACATCGTACGGAACAGGTAAACCAGTATACTCCGATAAACTCTTTATTCTAGTCATCCTTCATCAAACGTAGGGGAGACTTTTCGTACTGTAGGAGCTAAATACATCGTTTATTCATCCCTTTAGTACAAGCCATCTTTCCTACACTGTATCGAATAATCTGGAGTTTGTAAAAACATAAAACAAGTAAATAAGTGTCAAAAATAATACTAACTCATCAAGCCCAATGATTTGTTTTATATTCCAGTCTTTTTCTTGACAAATGAGATTATTTACATAGGGATTCTCTTCGAATTGGTGATGTTAGATATTGCCTTCGTTACCTTCTTCAGTAAAAGATGTCTCTCTTAACCATTTAATATATGGACGTACACATGATCAGAAACGCAGGTTATCGATGGTTTCACAATGAGCTTAGTTACTGTTTGTGTTTTCTTCGTATGGGAAATAGTTCTGAATGACAGTTTATTTCCTATGTTGTATAATCTTAACACTTCATAAGGTTATAATAGTAACACCAGGTATTCACATCAATGAGACAAAACTGTAGATCATTTACAAATCATTCAACTGTTTCAGAACATTAAGACGGGAAAGTGTAAAGCGGGTCATACACCCACAGGCGAGCCCGTCCGGTGGCCTGAAGAGACCGGCCTTAACGAACAATGCTGTGCCCACACACGATTCAGTCAGCCTCACGTCTCAGCTCAGTTGCAAGCAAAACGCCGTGACGTGAGGGTGGCCATGGACGCTCCGCTGCCCACAGATGACCTGGAGCTGTATGCCATTGGGGCTGTTGCCGCAGCCTGTATTGCAAGTAATAGAAAGAGGAGGAAAAAACGGACCAAATGGGCAAAAGATTGTTGATGAGAAGGAACTAATTGTCCCATTTGACTGTTGAAAGAACTGTGTGTGTGTGTGTGTGTGTGTGTGTCATTGACACACGACTGACGCCTGACGGCCTGCGGTACCCTACACACGCTCAGTTTGCCTGAACCTGACCAGAGCATGACCACGAAAATCTGTCTGGGACAGATTCCGGGACGACCATTGAGGCCGCCTGCTCAGGTGCGTGTTCCCTACCCACACACGCCCAGGTTTGCCTGAACGGGCCGGCCTCTTCAGGCCACCGGACGGACTTGCCTGTCCGTGTATGGCCGCTTAAGAATTTTTTTTTTTATGCAAGGAAGAAGGAACCAAAGGCCGTAGGCCCGCTATTATTCTTCCTTCCAAGAGTAAAACAAAATACAAGAGAGAGACAAATTCAAGATCCGATCATTTCAAGATGCCTGGACACACTGCGTTTGAAAGACTGGAGATCAAAGGAAGCAGGAAATACAGAGGAAGACAGTTCCAGAGTTGACCTGTTGCGTAAATGAAGGACTGGGAGTAACGGTTAACTCTTGCATTAGAGAGTTGGACAGAAAAGGGATGAGAGTTTGCTGCTAGACGGGTGCTATGCGCCTGTCGTAGAGGTGGAGGAATGCATGCAGACAGTTCAGAGGAGCAGTGACCATTAAAGTAGCGATGAAAAAGAGATAAAGATGCAACAGTGCGGCGAAGAGACAAAGGTTGAAGGGAGTCAGTAAGAGGAGAAGAGTTAATGAGACGAAAAGCCTTTGACTCCACCCTATTGAGAAGAGCTGTATGTGGGGAGCCTCCCCACACATGAGAGTTGTACTCCACACAGGGGCGGATAAAACCCCTGTATAGAGTCAACAATTGTGCAGGGGTAAAAAAGGAACGGAGTCGGCCTTGATTGTGTGTACTTTGAGCTTTATTCTGCATCAGACAACTGTCTTAAGGTTAACGGACACTTTTCGACCTGGAGAAGTTAGATATAGCGTCATAATCAACTTCTTCAGTACCTGGGATGAATGAACTTACTGAATAATGGCATCTGGTTGTAGCAAGAATAATATTAAAAGTTTGTCATTGTACTGAAGAGGGTAAAGCAGAGTAGTAGTAGTAGTAGTTGTTCCCTAGGCAGTCCGGCCGAACAGCCCTGAGTCCCTTAGGAAGGCCATGGCCGAGACCGGGCTTTTCCACAGAGCTCTCAAAGAGTGTATGTTGTGTTGTTGGCATAGGTGATTGTGTGCAATGCAGTCTTACATAATGTGCTTAATAGTATGGGGTGCTGCATTGCATCCCGGACAGGTATCAGCAACAGAGTCATCCAGCCTCTTCTGGTAGCTTAAGAGGGCTGGATGGTGCCCACATTTCAGCCTGGCCAGGTGGACCCTGTCCTCACGAGGAAGATAGGATTCAGAAGGGCGGATGTCAGGAGGCCGTGCATGCAGCTGTGTTGTCTTTAAGTGACTGAATGGAGCGGCGAGTGTTCTGAGTGTGGATATGCTTCTGGAGGCTGGTCTGAGGTGGCCGAGGGGGGAGTTATGACAGTATTTGTGTATGGTATCTTGTGCTGGGTTTTGTTTTGATGTTCTTTGGTGTGGGTGGATGTGCTGCCATGTACTGTAGTGGATGTTGTGGGTTTGTGGAGGCTGCAGCAAGAAACTGGGTGCCTCTCATGTCTAGGTGATCGTTGACTTTGAGGACTTTGGTTTCTTGATGTAGGTGGTCTGTGGTAAAGCAGAGTAAAATAGTTCAGTGGTTGTTTAATTCACTTCTTTTATTTACCCTCTCAGGCACAGGTGGTTTGAGTCATTAGATTGTTTAACAACCTGTAAAGTGCACCATGACACGAATCGAGTTAAAAAAAAACATACCAAAATATGACACATCGGCGGAAAACTTGTGTCCTCCTTTGCTCGACGCGATATGCATCATGGTGCGTTGTACAGGATGGTATTTAACCCTTACACCGAAGGCTTGTTTTGCTTTGACTTGCGGCTCCTGCGGGCATATTCGCGCTCCGACAGACTCTCTAAAAATATTTGCCAAAAATCATTTATTAGCCCTAGAATATTAAAATCATATACTTATGGCACATACCTTCAGCTTTCTCCTTGGGTGTTTGTTGAGCCTTCGTCGAGTACCGTAGGACTTGTGGAGTCCTCTGAAGTTGGGTAACGAAGTCTCCACTTTACACTTCCCGACAACTCGTAATACGATTACCACAGCCTGATATTATCACTAGAAACACTAATCTATGATTCCCAAGTAGTTTGGAATCCATACTCCCCCAAAAAAACACTGTGAAAGCAATGAAAATTACGAGGGCGTATGACCATCCCACTTCCGATCGTTCGCCGCTAGTGTTGTCTATTATTCATAAAAACACTCAGTTTATATTTCTGTTACTATATAACACTTATATATATCTACAGTCTTTATCCATAAGTTTCCTTCAGTAATAGTAGTTTATTGTCACTGTAGGGATTCAATTTCTTTCAGTAAAATACGTAGCATTCACTTTCTCGTCCTGTATACTAGCACTGAGAGTGAATGTCACTTTCATCTTCACTCTCATAACTCATTGTATTCATACATGCTAGAGTGAAACTTTCACTTTCATTACTCCTAGTATATATACTCGTATTCTTATAATACCACTCATTTACATTTCTCTTTACGTTCTCTACTTTATTTACATTATTTACATTTCTATTTTATTTACACTGTGTTATGCACTGTCACTTGAAGTAACTTATAAAACTATTTTCTACTGTTCACTTATATTTACATTCATTGCTTTCTTGCTGTTTACACATTATTTACACTTTATTTACAATTCCACTTGCACTGTTTTACTCAATGAAATGATCATTGTCACTCTCCATCAATTGTCAGCCCTTTACCTCTTTCCACACGAGGTTTAGTAGGGGGTAAAGGTCACAGGGCCATTTGCATGGGGCTATAAAGCGGCGCAAGTTAGCAGGAGCAAATCAGACATACTCCCACTTTCAAAGACGACAGTGAACTGATAGTGGTGGCCTCCTGCCGCCTGGCTAGGGTAGGTGCAATACTACCAACTTCAGCCCTATGAGACCTGCTAATATATAGCAATGAAATGATTGGCAGAAAACCAAGACAATACATAATAAATTAGGTAGTGCCAGGTGAATGTAAATATCATTTAGGCTTCTCCCTTCCCTCCTTATATGTATATTTATTATGATAATATATCTACCTATCTATCTATTGCCAGACGCCTCAATCCTGTTTGGGATGGCCACAAACAAATCGCCTCCAAGTCTCCCTGTCCCCCGCCATTTCACTGCCCTGCTCCCAACTCACACCCTTCTCTCTCATATACCTCTCCACCCCATCCCTCCATCTCATCCTCGGCCTCCCCCTCCCTCTTCTCCCCTCCACCTCACTCACATACACTCTCTTCGTCAGTCTTTCACCCTCCATCCTCTCCACATGGCCAAACCACCTCAGTGTGTTCCTCATAACGCTTCCTATCACATCCACATCAACACCACAACGGTCCTTTATATCCTCATTCGTCAGCCTGTCTCTCCATGTGACTCCACAGGCTCCTCTTAAATAACTCATTTCCACTGCTCTCACTCTTGACTTGTGTCCTTCCAACAATGTCCAAGCTTCACTTCCGTACGTTAGAGTTGGTATCACAATACTGTCATGTAGTAACTTTTTCACTTCCATGCTCACTTCCCTGTTTCTTATCACTGCTTTCAAAGAACCAGCAACCTTTCTTCCCTGCTGTACCCTTTCAAGCACTTCACCCTCCAAACCTCCATCCTTACTCATCACACTACCCAAGTACTTAAATGTACTCACACTTTCCAATTCCTCAACATCCAGCCTCGCTGTACATTCACTGATTTCACCTCTCTCAAAGACCATCACTTTACTCTTCCGTACATTCAGCTTTAGATTCCGTTTCTTACACACTCTCCCAAACTCATCCACCAAGCCTTGCAGCTCCCCTGCGTCTTCACTCAACAACACAGTATCATCTGCAAACAACAGTACAGGGAGTTTCCAAACACTATCCTCTCTCACCAGGGCCACTCCAACATCCACTACCCTACCTTGTACCTCTTTTATTACCCCATCCATGTACAGATTGAACAACCATTATACATCAATGTTTCAACCCAACTTTCAAAGAGAAAAATTCATTTAGTTCACCATCCACACGCACTGCAGCCTTCGCACCATCGTACATACTCTTCACAGCATTCAACAACTTCCCATCTACTCCATATATTCTTAACACTTTCCACAATCCTTGTCTATCCACCCTGTCATATGCTTTCTCCAAATCCATGAAAGCCGCATACAACTTCTTTCCCTTCTCTAGAAACTTTTCCACTAAAAATCTAAGAATGAATATCTGATCTACACAACCTCTTCCCTTCCTAAAGCCTCCCTGTTCTTCTCCAACTAATTTCTTTGTTCTTTCTCTAACTCTGTCAAAAAGTATCCTACCATACACTTTTCCTATTATACTAAGAAGACAAATGCCCCTATGATTACCACACACTTCTTTTTCCCCTTTTCCTTTGTACAAGGGAATAATTATACCTGACTTCCAATCCTCCGGGACAACCTTCCTCCCAGGCCAATCTGCACATCTTCCACATCCATTCTACTACTATCTCTCCCCCATGCTTCAGCATTTCACCACACACTCCATCAATTCCTGGGGCTTTCCCCCAATTTAACTTTCTTCATTGCTTCCACAACTTCTATCCTACTGATTTCTTCCTGTCTTCTCACCTCCCTCCTTCTCCCAGCCATTCCCCAGCCACTTATACTCGCATTACTTCCATCCTCTACATTCAACAATTCCTTAAAGTGTTCTCTCCATCTGCTTACTTTTTCTCACTTCTCCACTAGTAATCTACCATTTTTATCTTTGACTCCCCTGCTAACTTCACTTCCACCCTGTCTTACTCTTTTCACCTCTTTCCAGAACATTTTCTTACAGTCCCTCCACTTTACACTCAAATTCCTTCCAAATTCCTCATCCACTCTCTTCTTACTCTCTCTTACTAATCTTTTCACCTCTCTCTTTCTTTCTACATATAACTCTCTCTTCCGCCTCTCAACTTCTTCCACGCCCCTATTTCTCATCCATTCATTGTATGCTTTCTTCTTTTGTGCCACAGCCTGTTTCACCTCTTCAGTCCACCACGCTGTTCCTTGCACCCCCCTCCGTCTTCTCTTCCTTCCACACACCACATCACACACTGCACATATTTCTTCTGTAAATATCCTACACACACCTTCCACGTCTCCCATCTGCTCCAATTCATATTTGTCCAATCGTTCCTCCACTTCTCTCTTATACTTTGCCTTTTTCTCATCCTCTTGTAACCATTCCACTCTCCTTGCAATTACTCCTTCCTCTCGTCTTTCCGTTCTTCTATTCCTCCATCTTACTTGAATTCTAATGCTGGCCACCACCAAGTAGTGGTCAGAAAGTCCACTTCCTCAACCTCTATAAACTCTTGCATCCATTACACATCTTCGCATCCTTTCATCCACACACACACAATCAATCATTGCCTTCCTATTCATTCAGTTCACATCACTCGCCATGTATACCTGTGGATCATTTTATGCCTGAAGAGGGTATTGGCTATCACCAACCCCCACCCAGCACAAATGTCCACTAACGTACTCCCATTCACATCTATCTCAGCAGGCACACCCCACTCACCAACTATTCCATCCACCTTCACATTCCCAACTTTACCATTCATATCACCAATCAAAAACACTCTCTCATTCCTTCCAAACTTTTCCATGCACACTTCTACATTTGTCCAGAACTCTTCTCTCACTCTTCTAGCACGATCTTGAGTTGGCGCATACACACACACAATCGCCCACATTTGTATTCCAACTTTCAACTTTACCCACACAATCCTTGACCTAACTGATCCATACTGTCTTATGCTCCTCTTCCATCTTTTGCTCACAACTATACATACTCCTTCCTTTGCCCTCTCATTCTCACCTACTCCTGCACATATACCCCATCCATACTTCCATTCTCTCACACTTTCTCCTCTCCATTTTGTTTTAGTTATTCCACATACATCCACTTTCACACCCTCAATTACCTGGACAATCTCTCTCTCTTTCACCTCATCATTCGCTCCCCTTACATTCCACCTTCCGATAACCATGTCCTTTGTCCGGTCCTTGGTCGTCATCGTTTGGTCAGTCTTTGTCCGAGGCTTATTGTTTGTTTTTTTAGTTAGTTGTTTTCCTGGGAGAGGCACTAACCCTCCGCCAACCCTTTTAGTTGCCTTTTACGACAAGCAGGGATACTGGGGGAGTATTCTTGAAAAACCCCCTACCCCCAGGGGGTAACAAATTATACGGCATATTTCAAGGGGAAATAAACAGCGAAAATTAGCGAACGAGTGCAAGTGAGGTGTTGTCAGGTGATAATTAGCCAATTCCAGGTGTATGGCACTATCACCTACCTTATTTCTGTTTTGTATATATTATTTGGTATAAGAATATGGCATAGGGCTTATTTCAATGGATGAAATCAGTGGAAAATTCCAGGGAAGATTTACTTAGCGTAGAATACAGTGTGGTGGCCTGCAATAATTAGGTAGTTCCAGGTGAATGTAAATATCACTTAGGCTTCTCCCTTCCTTTCTTATATATATTTTTATTATGAAAATAGATTATACGGCATATTTCAAGGGGAAATAAACAGCGAAAATTAGCGAACGAGTGCACGTGAGGTGTTGTCAGGTGATAATTTACCAATTCTAGGTGTATGGCACTCTCACTTACCTTATTTCTTTCTTGTATATATTATTTGGTATAAGAATAGGGCATAGGGCTTATTTCAATGGATGAAATCAGTGAAAAATTCCAGAGAAGATTTACTTAGCGTAGCACGGCCGGGCAGGCAAGAGGATAGGGTAATGGAGGGGAGGTAGGGAGGGGAGTCAAGAACAGGGAGAAATGGCTAAATTGTCAACAATGGATGGGAGTACAGATGAGATTAGGAGTGCTGACTAATGTTGGACATTGGCAGTACTGATAGATGATACAAGCCACCACTTGAAAGCCCGGGTGAATTCAAAATAACACAGAATCACAAAAGTGTCGCCCCACGGTATGATCCCTTGCTCCCAAGCGTCACGAAAGTGATGCCCCGGGGTTAAGGGGTTAATGACTCAATTGGAGTCCGTGCATGAAAGGGTTTACAGTGTATTATTCTGCCTGCTGTCAGGTAACTCTATCCACCACTGTATAGTCCCGTGGTAATGTGGGAGTTAATGAAGGCTACGTGCAAGTTCTCCATTTTGGAAAAGTCTGTCTTAAATCAAATAAAATCGTCTGGAGATTCCAAAAATATAGCGGGTCAACAGAATGAACCAGCTTAACCTTTTCAGCCCAGGAGTGTATTTGTGACGTATTTTTCCTGTCTTCAGACTATTTTATTCTGTTTAGGAAAGATTGTTTGAACAAAAGAGGTCAGTTGGATCCACCACTAAATCCTTCAGTAAGGGAGGACTTTCCTAAGGTGAGTACAAGCTTGTGGATGCAGTAAGAATAAGCAAACTTAATACTTCGATGCAGTGCATTGATTGAAAAGGTATGTTGTATTTGGCCCATGTGACGAAACCTTAATTCGCCAAATTGAATACAAGACCTTAATAGCTGATGGTCATTTGTGGATCACCGGTTAATTTCAGGTGTGGTTAGCCAGCATCCCACAACACAGTGTGCAGTCAGTAGCGCTACACAGAGCCCACACACATTCCATAATTGTTACGTGCTTCAGAAGCTAGTGTCAAAATCTGGTACCCGCATTTCCCTCAACGATTAGAGGAGTTAGCATAAGATTCTTGATTTCAGTGCCATGAATTTTTCAGCTGGACTCACAGTGCTCAAATCTAAAATTGTTTATTATGAAGATACAGCAGTTTAGTACCGAATTTTCCCAGCATTCCAAGAAAAAAAAAAAAGTCTCCCAGGATCCGAAGATATCCTGGTGTAGTTAAGAAAAGGCATTACAAGCTAAAAATGCAAATAATTAATCCATTATTAGCAGTATTTGTATACATCTTAAGGTGGTAACTGACACCGGTACTGAATGCTCAGTAGATACTGAGTTTACAACAAGCAAATTGCAGAAATCATTCATAGCATATCAGATTACGTGGCGCTTAGTAGGGTATGCTTCATGATAAAGAAAAATATATCATATTTTGTCACAAAGAAAGCAGCATTCGCTATTTATTCCTCGGTAACTAACGCATTTTTTCTTCATAAGACAATTAGCCACTAAAGGCACTGAAGCCTATATTCCTTAAGTCAGGTCTCTACACTGCTGATATTTGCTTCATCCTTTGGTACACGACACGAAAATCTAATTAGATTACGGTCGGCTCATCCTAAATGCTTGTCTATAGCCATGTCGGAAACAAGGTCGTCGTCTGTAGTGACAAAAAGATTTAACAAGTTCGTCCTCCTTGTGAGCTTGGTCACGCACTGAGTCAAGAGGGCTTCATCAGCAAAGTTGACAAGCCTTCCTCCGTCTGCCTCTCCTTGTTCATCTGACCAGTTAACATGACAGTTTAAGTCATCTGGGATAATGACAAAAATTTCTGCTAATAACTCACTAGCCTCATTATATGGTCTAGCATCACAACCAATGAGGTGGTGTAATGGACAGTAGACAACAGAGACTACGTGCAAAACCATTCCCTTACTAAGGTCCACACCAAGTATCTCCCGCTCTGATTGGCTCTGCACGCCAATGGGATCCTGGGATTCCTTAACATACAGTGCTACCACTCCCTCCTGATTGGATCAGTCCCTGTTAAAATCTGCATGTAAGGATATGGAATGCTCCAATAACGTCTCTCTCATTAGCAAGAATCTGTTTCTCTGTAATACTTGTAATACACCTGCGCTTATGGAGCAAGAGCTGGTGTACGTTTTAATTTATTTATTTTGTGTGTGTGTGTGTGTGTGTGTGTGTGTGTGTGTGTCCCTCAGTGGGAACCACCTTGTCGTGGTGGGGGGCTTGCGTGCCCGGTATATTTGGTGGGCACTACCTGAGGAGGGGAGATCCTCCAAGACTCAGCAGTAGAACAGGGTTACCCATGCAGGAGGGGCCATCAGTGAGGGGTCAGATTAAGTGTTCCCAGGTCCACTGCCTTGTGGATTCCCCGTGGGTGGGCTACGGGAGTAAACCCCAAACGAAAAATTGGTGAAAAAATCCAAACTCGTCACCCAAGTCAACTCCCTCCCTCGGCTAGGTGATGGCATCACGGTTGCTAGCCACGCCCTTCGCGAACTCATATCCATCTGAAGAAGAGCAGTGAGAACATCAAGAATGTCAAGATTCATCCCGATATATTCTGGTAAGTTATTGTAATATTATTAGCTTTATATTACACTTATACCAAGCAGTCCACGCACGTTTAGTGTTAGTTTAAAATCATGGTCTAAAAGCAAATTTAAATCCGAATTACTACAATATATATATATATATATATATATATATATATATATATATATATATACAGTATATATATATATATATATATTCTCATTTACTATAGTTAGCCCTGAATAACTTGCTTTCTCTAACGGAGGTCGCTGCAAATTCCTTGCATTTTATCCGAAACTATTTGATTATCTCATTTAACCTAGTCATATACAGGCTATATGACCCATGTAAGAGCCTCACTTCCTGTCACCTGCATAAATTTTGAACAGTATTATTCATATCATATCTATGTCAATATTTCTCTTAATATTATATAATTTGTGTTGCTACCTGGTATATATATATATATATATATATATATATATATATATATATATATATTATGTCAGACTATTTTTCCTTATAGATAGATTTTTCCTTAATTGTCACTGTGTCAGTGGTACGGATTTCCAGGTATGGCACGTTTCTTCGGGACGTTTAAAGGAAAAACCTATAAGTGTCGTTATTTCTCAACATCTCAGTCGTCTGAAGACTCGTCTTTATCTGATTTTGGTTAATATCTGAGTTCAGTCTTTGATAACAGGCAACATTCAGTCGAGTCATTGTCAAATTAACTTAAAAGATGAATTTAATCACAAGTATGATACCCCCGGCTCTTGTAAGGCCTCTTTGCACTTCACAAAAAAAAAAAAAAAAAAAAAAAAAAAAAAAGTTCATTCTGAAACTAGCCCTCAGTCTATTGAGGCTTCAGAAACGATTTTGGACTCTTATTACTGTTTGTTCTGATGCTGGAAGTCTACATTGTCATAAACATCGTTGAGGGAGAACCTTTCCAAAACCTTCCGTTTCAAACACAGTTACTAATCCTCCATCCAGCATGTCTTCACCTCAGGGTACAACAATTAAACTTTTGCCACAAAGCCATGCCATACACAAGTTTTCTGGAGAGGATGATAATTACACCATGCAAATCTACCTCTCAGACTGCGAAGATGTTAGGCACAAAAGTATCATTAAGAGTGTAGAGAAAAGATTTCTTTCATATGTTCACATGCCAATTATGGTAGTCTCGCAGATAACATTCTTAAGCCGTCTGCCTTCAAAGCTGCATCTCGAGCAAAAGCTTACCGTAAGTTCAAGTGTGCTTTGATCAATCCCTTTGGGAAAGGTACAGCTGGCTCCCTGGGTTGGATTTTTCTTATGTACGGCAGGACCATAGAAAATATTGTATCTTGTGATACGGCCAGAGCTCAGGAACGAGCTTGGGCTACAGATTCCGATGCTTCAGAGTGCTTATAAGATGATGACAATACAGCCATGCCTAAAGAAAATGTGTTAAACCTAAATGAACATATACAGTTTGTTGTGTGACTTCGTGACCAAGACAGACAGAGAGGCGCTAGTTTTGAGTATAAACCCACAGACGTTTTTGTTGAACGGCAGAGAAAATTTAGCAGAGAGGATCTTACGGCTGTAGTCTTAAACTGTAGCCAAGCGTTCTTAACGCACGAAAGGGAGAGCGTTCCCCTGCAAGTGGGAGAGGATTACCCCAGCGTAGTACTGGATTCCGTAGGGAGTCTCATGGCACCCCTTCGCATGCCCCTTCGTCATATTACATTTGCCTTGCGCGGGGAAAACTGTGTAGAATTTGAAGGACCCTATCGTGTGTGTGATGGGAATTTTAATTTAATGATAAAAACATCATGTAAAGAAAAAAAATATCATTTTTTTACATTTTATTATCATTTTAAAAGGCTTCACTGCTTCTCCGGAGATGGTTAATTTACAACGAGACGAAAACAAAGATAAGATACTGTATCCATTTCCATTTTATTTTTTACTACTTCAACTAAGCTGTTTATCAGATGTGGTGCATGATACTTTTGTAATTAGATTTATTAATTTTGAAATGATTCTTACAGTTAAAGAATGGCCGGGTACTACCATAAACTGACGAATCGTGCTCAGCCAGTTAGTTTGAATTACGAAGTCTCACGTTTGCGTTCGGTAAACTTTTACGAGTCCATACTATTTTGTTTTGGCTTGGGAGTAGGCTATATTTTACTGGTGTATTTTGGTGTGATATTTGAACGAATTTGACCTTTATTTTTGGTGTTCGAGACTGGTTTTCAAATTGCCCCCCCCCCCAAGTGTCTTGGGGGACTAGTGGGATTTGGGAGTTCTGGGTGGGAAACATGGCAAAAACAAGCATTTGGGGCAGAAATGTAATCAGAATCGGTATTACCAGCCAAGGTGTATTCGTGAGGCTATTACTAACAGCGTGAACCCCTTTGAAGGAATGCCTGACCGAATTTTTCCTGCGGTACAGATTCTCCAGAACCTGTATGCATACTCTTATACACAGCATTCAAGAGCAAATGCCAGTCTTTAATGATAAAAGAGGTAAGAATTGCTTACATTAAGAGTGTAATGCTAGATGTTTTAGGGGCGGCTCCCCGTCCCTCCAACACCTAGGTGTAGCTGGGTACTCTTTCTAGACCGGAGCTTTGACAAATAGGAGAGAGGCAGGACACAAAAACTCAAGGCAACAACCTTACATGTGTATTACTGAATTCTACAGTGGAACAGGTAGATGTCACGAATACAGATACACTGGACAATTATAATTCTTAGGCCTAGATATGGGTTATTAGTATCGCACAGGATACTACTCAGGTCAAGGTTGGGTAAGGTGAATAGCACTTAGGGCAGAGGTTTATATACTATTTTTGCAGGAAGTCCAAGTTATTCGTTTGGGGAGTGGGTGGCACTAAATCACTGTTGGTAATTATTACTTTAACACTGGGGTTGGTGTAGGATTTTGGTATGATGCGGCGTTACTAGAAGGTAGCGTATTCACGGTAATAGACCCGTATTTCGCTACTTGGCCGTTTTCACGGTTTCACTGTTGCTTTTATTCACTCCACCACTTTTATATTGTCACCGGTGTTTCTCTCACTGACCTTTATATGGTTAATTCACTGCTCTACCTTCACGTCACTAAGTCACAAACACTGTGCTTTCACTGTCATTCCTTTCAGGTCTGCATGTCGTGGTGGTCAGGTACAAGGGCGGCGGAGGTGACCCAGCCCCCCTACTGACAGGGCTGGGTTCCACCGGGGGCCTGTGTTCAGGGGCCACGGGATCACACCTAGGGGCATCCTCTCCATCCAGGGCTGCAGGTGGTGAAGGGTCCCATGCTTTTGTTGCTTGGGGAGGGAGTACGTCCCTCAGGGCTGGGGCCAAATAAATGCCTACACTTCTCGCTCAGGCACCTGACGGAAGATGAAGATCTCCGGCGCCTGGGTGTAGGGAGGTCCCACGCGGGGGTCCTGGGGGCGATCTGGAGGTCCTGAAGGCTGCACTCCCCAGTGTTCGAAGACGCCGTCAGGAGGGGACTGCGGCGTCAGCCTACGTCGGGGTCCGTCAGGCGAGTCCTCTCTGGATCTGGCTGCAGGAAGAAGAGCCCGGTGGAAGTCATGGGGCCTCCCCGGTACTCCTCCAGGCCGGGGGCTCCCTCTGGGTTGTAGGTTGATGAACAGGAGTCAGCACCTGACGGAGGAGCGGCTACCGGCCATCTCCTGCCGTAGGACCCAGCTACTGGCCATGGCCTTCTGGGGGTATGGCTGCAGGCCGTCACTAAGGCTCTGCTACTGGCCGTGGCCTGGGAAAAGGAGTGGCTACAGGCCGACTCAGGGGCACCTTCAGAGTGGCTGCAGGCCATCTCCTGACGAAGGCAGGAGCGGCTGGAGGCCGTCTCCTGCAGGAGGGTTGAGCGACTAAAGGCCATCTCTCGAGGGGCACCTTCAGAGTGGCTACAGGCCGTCTCCCGACGAAGGCAGGAGCAGCTACAGGTTGCCTCCTGTTTGCCTCCAGAGTGGCTGCTGGCCGTCTCTTGTAGGAGGATCGAGCGGCTACAGGCTGTATCATTAGGGGCACCTTCAGAGCAGCTACAGGCCATCTCCTAATGGAGGTGGGAGCGGCTACAGGCCGTCTCCTGATTCCCTCTGGAGCGGCTGCAGGCTGTCTCCTGTAGGAGGGTTAGCTTCTACCGGCCGTCTCAGGGGTGCTGACTGGAGCTGGAGTTACAGCTCCACCCCGAAGTTGGTGAGGGTCAGGTTGCCCACAAGGTAGTTTTGGTTTGCTGCTATGGTCGCAGTGGGCAAGTTGCAGGTCATGGGAGCGCGTGGCCCAGGAGAACTTACGTCCCTCTCGCACGGAGCTGGTTCGCGTGCTGTCTACCTCTCTTTGGGCTCTTTTTGGGGGTGTTGTGTTGTTTTCAGAGCCCAAACCCTGCATTTTACCACCTTCATCGGGGAAAAGGTCATGACCTCGTGACTGAAGGTGATAAACTTGGACAGTGTTGGTGTGGTGGGCCGGTTGTAGTCACTGTAGTGGAGCGGTCCAGGCCGTGGTGGCCGGGTTTTCAGGAGAGGTCGCATCACAGGTAATAAAGAGGGTGGATGTGTCACTGGTGTTGCGGAGGAGCTGCAGGAGGTGGAGGGGGCTGTGAACTCGGTGCCTGTGACCGAAGGGCAGCGCCCATGTAGAACGCCGAACTCTCATGGTTCAGGGTGTTGCGGCAGCGTGCTGGGGCGGTGGTGTGACTGCAGGTTTGGGGGAGGTGGCGGGGTGGAAGGTGAGGAAGGGTGGGTGTGGGGAAGGGGGCCTGAGATGGCAGGTGAGGAGGTTGGGGACGGGGTGGTAGGCAGAGGGGGTGGGGAGGGCAGTTGTGAGGGTGTGGGTGAGAAGTCAGGAAAACATGGTGTCAGCAGGCCGTCAGATGAGGTGTGATGTGGTGTGGTGGGCGGCGGAGTGGGGGATGACGGGGAGGGGGAGGCAGATAGAGAAAGTAAGGGTGAGATGTAGCCGTCGTAGAAGTCAGGGGGAGAGTTGGCGGTGTGGAAGGCGGAGTTGGGGTAGGGGAGGTGGTGGTGTATCTTGTGGGTGGGGGTGGATGGTGGCCAGGGTGGGTGATGGCAGGTTTTAGGATGGGAGTGGGTGGTGAGATGAGTGTGCAGCGCTTTAGTGCTGTGGCTGCGTATGGCGTGGCGGTGGAGGTGGTGCGCCAGGGTGGGGTCGTTTTGAGCGGCGCTCCGATTATGGGCATGGGCAAGGCGATGGGGCTTGCCGTGGGTGGTGTGTGAGTGTGTGAGGGTGCTCTGGTACTGGAGGTCAGTAGTGATGGTGAGGTGGCAGGTGAGGTGGCTTGAGGTGTGGGTGATGAGCAGGGAGTGCGGTCTTATGGCACCATCCCTGTGTTTGGTGGTGGGATGGCTTGGGCAGTGTGGGGTGGGCAGTGGACAGGTGATGTTGCAGGTGTGGGGGTGGTGGCGGGCACAGTGCTAGAACCGTGGTGGCTTGGTTGGAGGTGGTTGTATTGGCGGTGGTGGTAGGGTGGCAGGAGCTGAGGAGTGGGGTATGGCCCCCGCGAGGATAGGGGGGTGCGGGGGCGGTGGTGGGCGCCTTCTGTGCTTTTTCTTTCGGTTTTTGTTTCCCCTAAGCCTGGGGCAATTGACGTATGGTGGGGCAGCTTGTAGACGCCCTCAGGTCGTTCTGCTGCGCCTGGCAGCTTTTATCTCCTTGCGGAAGTCGTGAATGGGGCATTCGTGGCTGCAAGCAGAAAATTCCCACGGGTCAATTGCGATGATGTCTGGGAAATTGATCGATTGCACCCATGTGCTGAGGGGTTGACTGGATGGCTAGAAGGCGCCTTGTTACTTGGAAATCTTTATCCAGGTCTCCCGTAGGGTCATGTATGATAAAATGTTTTTAGATGAAACTGGGGAGGATCCTGGTAAGTGTGTGAAACATGAGTTGTTCCTGGGTTTCGTCATCTGCCTCCAGGTAGGCAGTGGTGACCAGGCGTCTGGCCTGGATTAAAGTGTAATCTAAGTTGCTATTAAAAATTAGGCTAACCAACTGGGATAGAGCCTTCACTTTGCCTAGTGATGGGGTGTTAGCCTGAATCACGAGTTTCGTGAAAGTCTGCCAGGTGAGCCCCGGGACGATCTTGGGTGCTATATTAGCAGCCGCTTTGCCCAGTAGTGGGAGTGTGACTGCAATTTTCTGCTTGTCATCCTCGAAACCGATATCTAGCAAAGGTTCAATAATTGCCAGGTATGTGTGTACATCATACTGTTTGGGGTCGAATTTAGGTAACTGCAAATGCGGTTTGGTTGCCATTTTTTAGGTATTTCCTGATTACCTCTCTCATATACCCGGGTCAAGAACCATCGCTGTCCACCAGTGTAATGCTAGGTGTTTTAGGGGCGGCTTCCCATGCCTATAACGCCTAGGTGTAGCTGGGTTCTCTTTCTAGATCAGAGCTTTGACAAATAGGAAAGAGACAGGAACAAAAACTCAAGGTAATAACCTTACATGTGTATTACTGAATTATACAGTGGAACGGGTAGATGTCAAGAATACAGATACACTGGACAATCATAAATGTTAGGTCTTGATATGGGTTATTATTATCGTGCAGGATACTACTCAGGTCAAGGTTGGGTGAAGTGAATAGCATTTAGGGCAGAGGTTTATATACTATTTTTGCAGGAAGTCCAAGTTATTCGTTTGGAGAATGGGTGGCACTGTTTCACTGTTGGTAATTATTACTTTAACATTGGGTCGGTGTAGGATTTTGGTATGATGTGGCGTTACTAGATGGTAGCATACTCACAGTAATCGACCCGTATTTCACTGCTTGGCCGTGTTCACAGTTTCACTGTTACTTTTATTCACACCACCACTTCTATATTGTCACTGGTGTTTCTCTCACTCACTTCCTTTATATGGTTAATTCACTGCTCTGCCTTCACGTCACTAAGTCACAAACACTGTGCTTTCACTGTCACTCCTTTCAGGTCTGCGCGTTGTGACGGTCAGGAACAAGGGCAGTGGAGGTGATCCAGCCCCCCTACTGACAGGGCTAGGTTCCGCTGGGGGCCTCTGTGTTCAGGGGCCACGGGATCATGTGTAGGGACATCCTCTCTCATCTGGGGCTGCGGGTGGTGAAGGGTCCCTTGCTTTCTGGACTTAGGTTGGGAGTACGTCCCTCGGGACTGGGGTCAAATAACTGCCTGAACTTCTTGCTCAGGCACCTGATGGTGAATGAAGATCTCCGGCGTCTGGGTGTAGAGAGGTCCTGCCCGGGGGTCCTGGGGGCAGTCTGGAGGTCCCGAGGGCTGCAGTCACTTGTGTTTGGAGACACCGTCAGGAGGGGGTTGCGGCATCGGCATACATCGGGGTCCATCAGGCGAGTCCTCTCCAGATCCGGCTGCAGGGAGAAGAGCCTGGTGGAAGTCAGGGGGCCTCTCCAGTACTCCTCCAGGCTGGGGGCTCCCTCTGCGTTGTGGGTTGATGAACAGGAGTCAGCAGCTGACGAAGGAGTGGCTACCAGCCGTCTCCTGCCTTAGGGCCCGGCTACTGGCTGTGGCCTTCTGGGGGTGCGGCTGCAGGCCGTCGCTAAGGCACGGCTACTGGCCATGGCCTGGGGAAAGGAGCGGCTACAGGCCAACTCAGGAGCACCTTCAGAACGGCTACAGGCCATCTCCTGACGAAGGCGGGAGTGGCTACAGGCCGTCTCCTGATTCCCTCTGGAGCAGCTACAGGCCATCTCCTGCAGGAGGGTTGAGCAGCTAGAGGCCGTCTCTCGAGGGGCACCTTCAGAGCGGCTACAGGCTGTCTCCTGATGAAGGCTGGAGCGACTACAGGCCGTCCCCTGTTTGCCTCCGGAGCGGCTGCAGGCCGTCTCCTGTAGGAGGGTTGAGCGGCTACAGGCCGTCTCGTCAGGGGCACCTTCAGAACTGCTACAGGCCGTCTCCTGATTCCCTCTGGAGCGGCTGCAGGCTGTCTCCTGTAGGAGGGTTGAGTGGGTACCAGCCATCTCATGGGTGCTGACTGAAGCTGGAGTTACAGCTCCACCCTGAAGTTGGTGAGGGTTGGGTCACCCGCAAGGTAGTTGCGGTTTCCTGCTATGGTTGCTGCGGGTGAGTTGCAGGTCATAGGGGCATGCGGCCTGGGTGGACTTACGTCCCTCTCACACGGAACTGGACCGCGCGCTGTCTACCTCTCTGTGGGCTCTTTCTGGGGGTGTTGTGATGTTCTCAGAGCCCAAACCCAGCATATTAAAGAGATTATATTGTATGCCAGTCTTATAAATGGTCATATGTCTTTTTTTTATTTTAAGATTTTAAATTTTAAAATCAATTAGTGTTACCAACTGTTTGCCGTGCCAACCCACATGAAGGAGTACTGCGCTCTCACGCTTTCAAGATTACCACACATTGAAGGTGCGAGCTTCCTCCTTGAGCAGAGTGGGGGAAGGGTAACCCCTGCCCTCGGTTTCAAGGCTACGGGCATTATTACTACCCAGGCTCCACCACACCAATATCTGTTTCCAGTGGAATTACTCCCATTCTAGCTACCACAGGTACGAAACCTAAGGAAGAAAGAACATTTTGTGCTGATGCAATGAATATGTTCATATAACAGATAAATGTTTGTCTGGAATGAACTCAGCAAATTCAGTCTCTGCCTCGGCCTTGCGCACTACCCGTCCTCAATGGGATTCATCTCGGTCATTCTCCCAGTCGGCCACTCAACGCAAGCAAAACCGTATAGTTCAAGACAACTTGAGTCACACTCCAGTATGGCGTGGCGGTACTACAGAATGTGCATGATAGCTGTAGATTACGTCAGTTGAGGGAAGGGTAGCATCGTCAGTCAATCGATCAGTGTTAAACTCTTTTTTAAAAAGTTCATCTCAGCTTCACTCATAGCTGCACTATAAAAGGTGAATGTTTTGTCCGACCCTTGGCAGGTCGGCCGATGTGGACACAGGTGCATGCGCTAACTATATTTCTCGGTCTTCCTTAAATGAACTAATGAATTGCCTGCCTCACACGCATTGGTTCATTCACCCACCTGACACCTAGTTGTCCAGTGTTACTGAGGATGTCGTATTTGTATTTTCAATGGTATGGTTATTCTTACACTTCGAACGTCACGCTCTGCTCAGCTCATTATTGCTTATTTTAACATTACTAAGAAGTTCTCCTTACCACCAGATTGCCTCCTTGGTCTAGAAACTATGGGCCAGTACGACATCCATGTTCGTCCTCATTTGAATTCTATTACATATAACTGAGTCTCCTTCCAGACTTCTACTCCTTTCGGGTGTCATTCTGATGGCTATTCCTTCACAGAGTCCCAGGAGTCTGTCTATGAAGTCATAAGGTTAGATCAGGAGTCCTTCATCACATGTGACGCTCCTCCTGGTTGACTGAATGACATTTTGAATGCAAGGGGATAGGACTGGACATTGGTTTCGTCTGTGCCATCGGGTTATCAATGACTCCATAGTCAAACCCTTACAAAGGTCTGAGTACACATGCCAAATGTGTGTGAGTACAGCATATGTGGTGTGCTTGAGTGAGAGAACACGTGTGAAAGGACTGTCGCTTGAGTCCACCTCAATCCCTTAAGACCCCAATTGTTTCAGGAAGGGTACCTCACACAACCCCAGTTCGGGGGTGTTTTGGCGACTTTCACCAAGGACAAATTGACTGTGTTCTGGCAAAAGAGGAAGAAATTACACACCTGACAACGCAATCCGTACCCCTGTAGGCCTAATGGTTACCGCACAATCGCGTGTCAAAGTTAAAAAAAAAGTTTATGATAGTTACCCCTCGAAAACAATCGAAAACATGAAAATTTTGATAACTACCTATTTTTCTTATTGAAACAGGTCATTTCAAATTGTTTTGTCACACCAACCATGAAAACAGGTGTATGTAGGTGTGGGGAGATTAGTAGACTGTGGGGAGGATACAGTAGGCTGTGGAGAGTAGGCCTGTAGGTACGGGGGTTGGAAATAACCAGCTTTTCGCATGAAAAGAAAGCACCTCCTTGTGTTCTGTAACATCTACCATGAAAACAGGTGTGTATGTAGGTGTGGGGAGATAACTAGTGTGGGAAGTAGGCCTACAAGGCCTTGGTGGTACTTTGGGAGAAAAATTTTGGCAACAACCAAATTCTCTAGTGGAAACCCTCCATTTCAATGGGATTTGTCATACCAACCATAAAAACAGGTGTATGTAGGTGTGGGGAGATGAAACAGGTGTGGGGAGTAGCCCTGTAAGGCCTCAGAGTCATTCCAGAACTAATACAGACGCATTTAAATATTTATAACCATCAAGAACATCAAAATAAAGTTGAATAATGCTATAAATGCATGTATAAGAAAGGGAAAAAAACAATAATTTGTTTCCGATTTCTCTTTTTACTCTCCCAACTTCTCGTTACACATTTATCACACCATTACAATTATCACATTATCATTACACTTCATCACACTTATCAATATAGTTTCGGCAACAACCAAATACTCTTGTGGAAACTCTCCATTTCATTGGAATTTATCACACCAGCCATGAAAACAGGTGTGTTTGTATGTGTGGGGAGATGAAAAAGGTGCGGGGAGCGGCCCTACAAAGCCTCATAGTCTTTCGAAAACTAACACAGGCGGACACTACTCAGAGGTGCTAATCTGGGCGGGTAGGGAGAATGAAAAAAAAAAAAATGCCGCGTTCAATTGATGCAATTAGGCATTTTGGCATAAAACTCAAATCTCATCAATTGATGCGATTAGGACTTAAGGAGTTAAGCACGATTAGGGCAGATGGTCTGACTGACGTTCTTGTTCTTAACAGGACTATTTCACTGAAAGACGGCTGATTTTTAGTTACATTTTTAGCTTATCATACCAAAGTCCAAGAGGTGCAGAGTAACTTCCCCAGTGCTTCAGTTCAGTCTGCCTCACAACAGCCTCTTGACAAGGAAGGGTAAATAGCCTCCATATTAAAATTACTGATCACCCTCAGGGGAAAGATTGTTGGATTTTCTAAACTAGTTCTCTGGCATTCTCGCCCATCCAGGTGAGCCACAGGAAAAGATTTAACCCGCCCCATCCCGACCGATTTTCCACCACTGACTCCCCCCAATTACGACCAATTTTGGAAAAAAAAAATTCTGGTTCAAACCTCCGCTTTTGGTGAGAAACATCGAAAATTCATAGAGAAATCGCTCACCTGAGGTTTAAAATACTCAATACAGGTAGTAGTACCCCTTACCTTACTGGGTTTTCCATCAGGCTGGCTCCAAAGAAAACGAGTTTTATGGGAGGGTAACTATTCCACACCACTCATAAACGGTATTTATTTATTTATTTGGTACGAATTTATATGTAGTACGAGAGTATATTGGTTTTCACACTGTAATAAAGGCAATATAAGCATTGTTTCACTCACCAAACACATCAACATACCTGACCTTTTTTGGCGGCATTACCTGATCATCATTTCTAGCTGTTTCTTTCTCTAATGCTACATAAACTTTGTCCTCCACATTGTCACCATTGGGGAATCACTCTGGCCCCAAATTTTGTACTGTGGCACGACATGTCTTTACTAGCCAGGTCACTGGTAACAGGTGAATTACTGAGACAGTGGCATGTGGGGGGTGGGGTTAGGTCATGCAGGGTAAGGCATTGTCACTGCCTTGCATCTTGTAGAGGAAGGTGTCCCGTGTATACACACCAAAAATCACACGCAAAAATTGAAAATTGTGCAAATTAGGGACCTTGCAATTGATGCGCGTTTATATACATCAACAGGACTGACAGTGACAAAACATGTGGATGTATATATACATTAACGGGACGCGGTGGGTTAATACAACATCATATTTCCCTTTAGCCAGGAACTCATCCAGCGAAAGCTTTGCCATTGCACTTGATATCTCAAAGGCTTTCGATCGAGTCTGGCATAAATCTTTAATTTCCAAACTGCCCTCTTACGGTTTCTATCCTTCTATCTGTGTCTTCATCGCTAGCTTCCTTTCTGGTCGTTCTATAGCCGCTGTTGTAGACGGCCATCATTCTTCTCCTAGATCTATCAACAGTGGTGTTCCTCAGGGCTCTGTCCTATCACCAACTCTCTTCCTTTTATTCATCAATGACCTTCTAACCTGTACATCTAACCCTATCCATTCATACGCTGATGACTCCACCCTTCACCTTTCCATTCGGTTCCCGCAACGCCCATCTCAGCAGTTACTTCAACAAACAAGGGATGAGGCTATGGCACACCGAATATCTGACTTGGCTCGTATCTCTGACTGGGGTAAAAATAATCTTGTTTTTAATGCATCTAAGACTCAGTTCTTACACCTATCAACCCGTCAAAATCTTCCACAGGTATACCCACTAATGTTTAAGAATATTCAGCTTAATCCTGCATCATCCTTGAACATGCTTGGGGTTTCATTTACTCGAGACTTATCTTGGAAAGATCATATTACATCTCTTGTAAAATCTGCTTCCAAGAGATTGGGTGTGCTAGGCCGACTCCGTTCTTTCTTTACCCCTGCACAATTGTTGACCCTATACAGGGGTTTTATCCGCCCCTGTGTGGAGTACAACTCTCATGTGTGGGGAGGCTCCCCACATACAGCTCTTCTCAATAGGGTGGAGTCAAAGGCTTTTCGTCTCATTAACTCTCCTCCTCTTACTGACTCCCTTCAACCTCTGTCTCTTCGCCGCACTGTTACATCTTTATCTCTTTTCCATCGCTACTTTAATGGTCACTGCTCCTCTGAACTGTCTGCATGCATTCCTCCACCTCTACGACGGGCGCGTAGCACCCGTCTAGCAGCAAACTCTCATCCCTTTTCTGTCCAACTCTCTAATGCAAGAGTTAACCGTTACTCCCAGTCCTTCATTTATGCAACAGGTCAACTCTGGAACTGTCTCCCTCTGTCTGTATTTCCTGCTGCCTATGATCTCCAGTCTTTCAAACGCAGTGTGTCCAGGCATCTCAAAGTGAATGGATCTTGAATTTGGCTCTCTCTTGTATTTTGTTTTTCTCTTGGAGGGAACTGTTATTGCGGGCTCATTGCCTTTGGTTCCCTCTTCCTCGCATAAAAAAAAAAAAATATATGTACCTGCTTATTGCCTTTCTCATCCACAAAGACAAGCCACAGAGGACAAAGTATTAATTATATTGGGTCAAGGAGTAATCACGCATTCAATTGCCCCATGGAATTCTTCTCTTTTCCTTGTTCCAAAGAAAGACCATGGAATTCGTCCTATTATTGACTTCCCAGCACTAAAGATGTAACAATTCCCAGCCGCTATCGTCTGCCAATTTTTCATGACATACTGCAGTCTTTGGGAAAGGAAATTGTTTTCAACAGTCCTGACTTACATAGTTGATACAGGTAAATTCCATTAGATGGAGAGTCAATGCAGATAACAGCTGTCAGTACTAGTCAGGGTCATTTTTGAGTTTATCTGTATGCCTCTTGGGTTTCGTAATGCACCTCTGGCATTCCAGCTCATTATTACCACATTATTTGCTGGCATGTTTGATAATAAAGTTCTTGCTTACCCAGATCATTTTATCATTATCAGTAAAGACACTGAAACTCATTTCTCCAAATTTCATAAAATTCTTCATGAGCTAGAAGTTCTCCAAATGCGATTTTCTGAAGTCGAGAATGAAAATCTTAAATCAAGTAGTGGATGGTGAAGGGATCCACACAGTCCCAGATAAGATTAAGGCAATCCGAGATTTTCCAGTACCTACCAGTACCGACTGCATTAAAAGTTTCTTAGGTATAAGTAGTTATTACCGCTGCGTCATCAAGGGATATGCAACCACTGCTTCAGCTTCCACAAAGTTTCTGAAGAAAGATGTTCCTTTTCACTGGGGACCTGCACAGGACAAAAGTTTCGATGGTATAAAAACTGTACTCACCAATACACCGACTCTAGCTTATCGTCAGTATACCATACCATTTACACTGTGTGTGGATGCATCTTCATTCGATTTGGCTGCTGTATTCATGCAGCAAGACACTAATGGCCGGCTGCTGTATTCATGCAGCAAAACACTAATGGCCGGCTACTGTATTCATGCAGCAAGACATTAATGGCCGGCTGCTGTATTCATGCAGCAAGACACTAATGGCCGGCTGCTGTATTCATGCAGCAAGACATAATGGCCGGCTGCTGTATTCATGCAGCAAGACACTAATGGCCGGCTGCTGTATTCATGCAGCAAGAAATAGTGGCCGGCTGCTGTATTCATGCAACAAGACACTAATGCCCAGTGCAGTATTCATGCAGCAAGGCACTAATGGCAGCTGGCTATGATTTCAATGTCACAACCTTCAGCTGACACACTCACTGAAACTGGTCAGCTACGATAGACAAGAGCCACAAATGTTGACCCTGTGTTGGGGTGACTGGCAGTTCAAAGTAGTCAGTTCATAAGAAAAGTCAGCTATTATTGACAGAAGCTGTATATAACTATCTTGTTAAGGGAGATTGTTTTGTATAGTCTGCAGACCTGAATATCATAGCCTACTGTATTATGTCACGTCCTAAATCATATATATATATAAATATATAGATAGATAGATAGATAGATAGATGCACTGGCGACTGACTGGTTGCTTGGAAAGCGCAGGCGAATAAGGAATATCAACACTAGGTCTTGTAGGAACATCTCTAATGGTGAAGTTTCGCAATATCTCATTGCATCATCAGACCTAAAAATTGTTTTAGCCATGGTAAAAATGTTTACGTCTTTGATCAAATTTTGCTTCAAAAATAACTAAAAAATATTCCAAGACAAATGGATATCCTACCTAAGTCATAAACGAGTACAAAAAAAAAGAAAACGAAAAAAGAAAAAAGAAATTCATACACTAAAATGCACAATCCAGTTGAGTGAAAGCAAGAACATTCAGGTAAATTTTCAAGATAAGAATACATTCAAGCCTTTAACAACACAGCAGCTGAACATAAGAACTATTGTCCCAGATGGTGGGTTTGTAGAGGTGTGTATAAAGTGTCTCCATGATGGGGAGGTCAAAGCTGTACCTGCTTCCAGCAAGGCCTGTGAAGGAGGTTCGCTTGACAGGGTGATCGTGTGTGTGTTCTTACCTAATTATATCTTTACAGGAATGAGTCAGGCTCTTACTGTCTCGTGTATTAAACCATTTTTATCATACATATCCTTGAATTTATTAATAGTTTTGGCACACGTTACTTCATTCGGTAGTGCATTCCACTGATCAATTGCCCTATTTAAGAAACTGAATTTCCTTACGTCTTTATCACCTTTCTTTTCATGCAGTTTTTTACAATGTCCCCTTGCTGATGCTTCACCATATGATATATATTCATTTATGTTTGCTTTCTCTTTCCCTGAGTTGCACTTATATAGCATAATCATGTCTCTCCTTCTCCTTCTCTCCTGCAGCGTTGGTAGATGCAGTCTTTCTAGTCTTTCTCCATAGCTTAGATCCCTTAAGTCTGGTATACATCTTATAGCGGCCCTTTGTACTTTTTCAATCTTATCTATGTGTTTTTTGAGATGAGGATTCCAGCTACTGATGCATACTCCAGGGTTGGTCTGATGAGTGATGTTATTATCTACCTCAGCATATCTTCATTTATATATGTGAATGCCATTCTCATATTAGCAAGCAATGTATACATGTTTCGTACCTTCTCACTGATGTGATCATCTGGAGATAGTCTGTCATTGATAATTACACCTAGGTCCTTCTCCTTTTCTAATATGTGTAAGGTTGATCTTCCTAACTTATAATCCCTATCTGGTCTTTTCTCACTTTCACCAAATTTAATTACATGACACTTATCCACATTTAATTCCATTTGCCATTTATTGCTCCATTCATGAAGCTTGTTCAGTTCCTCTTGCAGCTCTTTGCAAGAATCTGTGGTAATAATTTTCTTTTGAATTTTTACATCATCTGCAAACTTAGATAGCTTCCATTTCCATTGCTACCGTCTGTCATTTATGTATACTAAAAACATAATTGGTGCCAGCACTGAGCCCTGTGGCACTCCGCTGGTCACTTCCCTCCATGATGAGTAATTTCCCCTTAACCCCTTCAACCCGTTGACTTATTCCAGATTATATCATTGTTGTCTCCACACGATTTTCTTCAACTTGGGGTTTATTAAGGCTGTATCTGTCCACTCGAAATTGAAACGTCTCCTCTGAGCTGAATAAAATCATCTGAAGATAGCAAGAAGACTAAGAAAATATGTCATGGGGTTCAAGGGGTTAATATTGTTCTCATTTCCCTTTTTTGAGAAAATCGTGCATGCAACAGTACAGTTTGCCTCGGATTCCTCCTTGATGGTACAGTTTCCATAAATGTTTTTGGTGCGGTACTCTGTCAAAATAATGCTTTCTTAAAATCTAAATAGATACTGTCCACCCATCCTTCTCTTTTTTGTAATGTTTCTGTAACTCTAACATAATACCTTAAAAGATTAGTAACACATGATTTTCCCCTTCCAAAAATCGAACTGCCTCTCTGTTATCATACCGTGTTCTTCTAGATGTTTTACCCAAACTTCCCTTATTAACTTCTCTAGTATCTTGCTTACAACATTGGTCAGTGATACTGGTCGGTAGTTGAGTGCATCCTGTCTATTCCCTTTCTTAAACAGGTGAACAATGTTTTCTTTCTTCCAAATATCAGGTAGTTTACCTTGACCTAAGGATTCCTTAAATATTAAATACAATGATCTGCTTAGCTCTTCTGCACATTCATGCAACACCCAACCTGAAACTCCATCAGGACCATTTGCTTTTCCTTTGTCCAATTTACGTAACTCCTCCTGTACGTCTTTTTCTGATTCTTGCACGTCTGGTAATATATGTGGGCATGCATATTCCACATCATCTCTCTCAAAATTTCTTTCTTTGTAGAAACCGACTGAAAGTTTTTATTTAGTACTTCACAAATACCTTTTTCTTGTGTATAGATGATCCCCTCATCCGTAATAAACTGTATTTTATCTGTAACTTTGGTTTTACTCGGATATAGCTGTAAAAGAAGCTTAGGTTCATCACTACTTTTATTTACAATGTCCTCCTCAAACTGTCTCTGAGCCTCCCTCCTTATCTTTGTATAATCATTTCTTGCCTGTTTATAGTTGTTATATGCCCTCTCACTATTGTGTCTTCTGTATCTATTCCACAGCAAGTCTCTTTTTTTTTTTTTTTTTTTTTTTTTTTTTTTACTATTAAACTATTTCATTATTTTCATTTCTGCTGTTTTGTGCTGTGGGATGTAATTTTCACGCCTGTTTCATAAAGATCATAAAATTTTCTATACATAATATTTAAATCTTGTCCTCTAAATTCTTTTTCCCAATTTATATCTAAGAAGTACTTCTTCAGGTCATGATAATTGCCCTTTTTGTAATTTAGACTCTTTTTGTAACCCTCGGTGCTGGTAACGTCATATGCAATCCAGAAGGCACAATTTAATACTACATGGTCGCTTTTGCCGAATGGGGGGTGATATATTATATTGTCAATTTCATTTTCCTGCCTGGTAAATATTAGATCTAGTACGGATGGATCATCAAGTCCTCTTTATCTGGTGTTTTCCTTTAAATTCTGTGTTAGGAAGAACTCCTGCACAAGATCTAAGAGCTTTTGATCCCAACTGCTTTCATGACTTTTTACATCTAGAGTATTTCAATTTATAATTGAACTGAAGTCTCCAGTTTGTAAAATTCTTTCAGGTTTCTCTTCCATTCTGTGTAATAATGTTCTGAAACTCTGAATTGTACTTTCTGCCAGGTCTTCATATTCACCTTCTTCCCACGTGTGTGTGTGTTTGTGTGTGTGTGTGTGTGTGTGTGTGTGTGTGTGTGTGTGTGTGTGTGTGTTCTTACCTACCTAATTGTTCTTACCTAATTGTATCTTTACAGGAATGAGTCAAGCTCGTACTGTCCCGTGTCTTAAACCATATTTATCGTACATATCCTTAAATTTGTGAATTGTTTTGGCACACACTATTTCATTCGGTAGTGCATTCCATTGATCAATTGCTCTGTTTGGGAAACTGAATTTCCTTACGTCTTTATCACCTCTCTTCTTATGCAGTTTTTTGCAGTGTCCTCTTGCTGATGCTTCTCCTTATGTTAAGTAATCATTTATGTCTATTTTCTCCTTCCCTGATATGCATTTATATAGCATTATCATGTCACCTCTTTTCCTTCTCTCCTGTAGTGTTGATAGATTCAGTTTTTTTAGTCTTTCTTCCTAGCTTAGGTCACTTAAGCTTGGTATCCATCTTCTAGCGGCCCTTTGAACTTTTTCAATCTTGTCTATGTGTTTTTTGAGATGAGGACTCTAGACTACTGATGCATATTCCAGGGTTGGTGTAATGAATGATGTTATTATCCTTCTTAGCATGTCTTCATTTTTGTATGTGAATTCTATTCTCATATTTGCAAGGAGTGTATACATGTTCCGTACCTTCTCGCTGATGTTGTCAGCCGGAGATAGTCTGTTATTGATAATCACACCTAGGTCTTTCTTTCTTTCTGATGTGTATAGGGTTTTATTTCCTAACTTATAATCCCAATCAGGTCTTTTTCCACTTTTACCAAACTTGATTACATGACACTTGTCCACTTTGAATTCCATTTGCCATGTACTACTCCATTCATGAAGTTTATTTAATTCTTCTTGTAGCTCTTTACAAGAGTCTGTGGTAGTAATTCTCCTTTGGATTTTTGCATCATCTGCAAACATATTCAGATAGCTCTCATTTCCAGTGTTACTGTTTATATCATTAATATACATTAAAAACATGATTGGTGCCAGCACTGAACCCTGTGGTACTCCACTAGTCACTTCTTTCCATGATGAGTAGTTTCCTCTTAGTACTGTTCTCATTTCTCTTTTTATGAGAAAGTCTTGCATCCAACAAAACAGTTTGCCTCGAATCCCTCCTTGATGGTACAGTTTCCATAAAAGTCTTTGGTGTGGTACTGTGTCAAAAGCTCTCTTGAAATCTAAATAGATACTGTCCACCCATCCTTCTCTTTCCTGTATTGTGTTTGTTACTCTGTCATAGTAGCTCAACAGATTAGTAACACATGATTTTCCTTTTCTGAAACCAAACTGTCTTTCTGTTATCATACTGTGTTCTTCTAGATGATTTACCCAAGCTTTTCGTATAAGCTTTTCTAATACCTTGCTTACAACACTGGTCAGTGATACTGGTCGGTAGTTGAGTGGATTTTGTCTATTTCCTTTCTTGAATATGGGGACAATATTTGCTTTTTTCCAAATATCACGTAGTTTACCTTGACTCAAAGATATCTTGAAAATTAAAAATAATGGTTTACTTAACTCCTTTGCACATTCTCGTAGTACCCAACATGAAATTTCATCAGGACCACTTGCTTTTCCTCTGTCTAATCTACTTAACTCCTCCTGTATTACTTTTTCTGCTATTTGTATATCTGGTAGTATGTGTGGACATGCATGTTCCACATAGTCCCTCTCAAAATTTTTTTCTTCTGTAAAAACTAATTGGAAATTCTTATTTAGTGCTTCACAAATATCTTTCTCTTGTGTATAAGTGATTCCCTCGTCCGTAATGGATTGTATTATATCTTTTACTTTGGTTTTGCTTCTGATGTAGCTGTAAAACAGCTTTGGTTGATCACTACTTTTATTTATTATATCCTCCTCAAACTGTTTTTGGGCTTCCCTCCTTATTCTTGTATAATTGTTTTTTGCCTGTTTGTAATTATTATACGCCCTTTCACTATTGTGTCTTCTGTATCTATTCCACAACAAATCTCTTCTTTCTTTTGATTTTTTACATTCAGTATTGAACCATTTCTGTATTTTCTTATCTGCTTCTTTGTGCTGTGGGATGTACTTCTGGACTCCTATTTCATAAAGTTCACAGAATTTTTTATATACAGCATTTAAATCTTGTCCTCTAAGCTCATTTTCCAAATCAACTTCTAAGAAATACTTCTTTAGGTCTTGATAATTTCCCTTTTTATAATTTAGGCTCTTTTTGTAACTGTCATTGCTGTTAACTATGTCATATGCTATCCTGAAGTTATAATTTAGTACTGCATGATCGCTTTTGCCGAGTGGAGGGTGATATATTAAACTGTCAGTATCATTTTCTTGCCTAGTAAATATTAGATCTAGCACTGAAGGTACATGTGTGTGTGTGTGTGTGTGTGTGTGTGTGTGTGTTTTGTCTGATGGTACTCAAAGGTGATTTAGTGACAGTTCTACCTGTTTCTAGCTGATGTACCGGAGTGTTCGTGTATGCGTGTTTTTAGATGTCTCTGTCTTTTCGATATATGACGCCTGCCAGCTATCACACGTACTCTATATCTGTAAACAACAGAGGACTCTAGATGTGTGGATACCTTGTCTTTGATTCTGAAGAGGGTACCTATATTTCTCGAACTAAAAATGACTGCACTCTATCTGTGAAAATGTGTAGCTGAGTAGTTTGCGTAAGTTGTTTCTCAGGTGAAAACTATGTTTACCTCTGTAATTGAACTTAAAGTAAATAGTGTGTTTCAGAACAGTTTGAACTTTTTGAACCACAGGGGTTAATAACTTGTTAATAGCTTTGTCAATTTAAATGTCAGAGATGAATTAAGGAAACCCGTTATTATAAAGCATATTTCTTGTGTACTCTAATTCCTTATGAAACTGAAAATAATCTGAACAAATATGGTAGGCTCAGTTAGTCAGAGTTGTTATCAAATTACGTTTATAATTTATTGGAATGAATTAGTTGAATTTCGTACATAATCCCGTTAATGTTGATTTCCGGTAGACATTGGTGGTGAAAGTGGTGCCTGTTCTTGTGATATCTATATCTAAAAATGGAAGCTTATTATCTTTTTTTGTCTCATTTGTGAATTCTGTGTTTGGATAACTCGAATTAAGGTAGTTTAAAAATCGTGGTGTGTGATCAGGAGATTTAACAAGTAAAAAGGTGTCATCTACATACCTCCCATAAAACAGTGGCTTAAAATCCTCTGGGCAAACTTTAATCCAATTCTTCTCATGAAAGCTCAAGAAAATGTTACTCAGTGTTGGGGCAAGGGGGTATCCCATTGCTATCCCATCAACTTGTCTGTAGGTTTCCTTATTGAATAAAAGTATGCAGTCTTTTACAGCTAAATTCAGTAATTGACGCATTTGTTCGCTACTGACGCCGGAAACTTTGTCATGCTCCTTAAAAAGTTCACTGATGCAAATATCAATAGTCTTATTTAGCGGGATATTGGTAAATAGAGGTTTAATATCAAAACTGGCCATAACACAACTGTCGATGTCTAAGGCTGTTATCTCCTTAACGAAAGAAAAGGTGTCGCTGCAAGCGTACTGGTTAGTGGAAATGGGGCTCAAAACTGGTACCATATATTTAGCGATGTTGTAATTCTAGGTTCCTATGGCAGATAAAACTGGTCTTAGAAGACATCCTACCTTGTGGACTTGGGGAAGCACATACATTATACCTGGCTGTGAACCACTTGGTCGTAGGTGTGAGTAAACTTCGTTACATAAAATCCCTTCGTCTACCGTCTTTGTGAGTAATCTGTTAGCCTTGTCCTCTGACTTTAGTATCAGCTTAAATATGTCATAATATACTCTAGAAAATTTAGTTGCATGATGCACAATATTCAGCATTTTGTGAACATAATCTTTCCTATCCAAAATATCTACACCATTCCCTTTCTTCGGTTTGACAATAATTAATGAAGAATCAAGACTGAGATTTATTAAGGCTAAGTATTCATCTTTACTGAGGCAATCAAATTTGTGATGTGAACCTTGTGAATAAAATGTTTCAAATGCTAAGTGGCGGATGGAGCATTTTAAGATAGCCCGTTCCCCTCTTCACCGGGTTGTAATATTCATGGTATGAAAGTTACTTATGTAATTTTTCAAACTCAAGGAAATGGTTCAGAAATTTTGATTTACTTGGCGAAATAAAAAAATTAAGTCCATTAGAGAGAGCAGGCTTTTCAACTGGGGAAAGAACTCCACTTGAAAAATTAGAGGTTATATTGTCTAGAGGCAGATTGGCACGAAAATTATAACCTAGTTTAGTTAACTTAGATATCTGAACAAACTCCACCCTTGATATCGCTGTGTAATTTCGTTTGGCAGCTAGACACTTCAGATGGTTAAAGTCAATCCATGAAACATTTTATTTAAGTTTATCCCATAAATCATTAACTTTTCTGCCGGTCTGATTCAATTGTTTCTCTTTGTTCCTAATTTCGGTACGCAAGATCAGATGTTTTCTCTATGATCTTGAGTTTTGTAAGTGATGGTTAGAGAGCTTAAGTTTAAGAAAATTCGGCACTAGATTTTGTTCTTCACAACACATCAGAAACTTGAGATCACACTCGTTTCCGATGTTTGAAGTCAAGGCGTTCAACTTCTCTGACCAGGGTAAGGACTGGTCGTCCATAGCGGTGGGTGATTACACTGGCGACTAACTGCTTGCTTGGAAAGTGCAGGCGAATAAGGAATATCAACACCAGGGCTTGTAGGTTGGTGACGTTTCGCAATATCTCATTGCATCATCAGACCTAAAAATAATTTATTTTAGCCATGGTAAAAATATTTACATGTTTGGTCAAAATTTGCGTCGATAATAACCAAAAAATATTCTAAGACAAATGGATATCCTACCTAAGTCATAAACAAGTAAAAAAATATTAAAACATTCATGCACAAAAATGCACAATCCAGCTGAGTGAAAGCAAAAACATTCAGAGAAATTTTCAAGATTAGAATTCAAATCCGCCATCGCTGACAAAAGTTGTTCTGTTCAGCTGCTGTATTTTTAAAGGTTTGCATTCTTATCTTAAAGGTTTTAATGTATTCTTATCTTGAAAATTTACCTCAATGTTCTTGCTTTCACTCTACTGGATTGTGCACTTTAGTGTATGAATATGTATTTATTACTTATCTTTTATACCTTTATGACTTAGGTAGGATATCCATTTGTCTTAGAATATTTTTTAGATATTTTTCGACGCAAAGTTTGATCAAAGACGTAAATATTTTTTATCAAAGCTAAAACAAATTATTTTTAGTTCTGATGATGCAATGAGATATTGCGAAACGTCACCAATAAATGTGTTCCTACAAGCCCTGGTGTTGATATTCCTTATACTGTGTGTGTGTGTATATATATATATATATATATGAGTTGTCAACAGACTCCAAAGGAATGTTGTTAACAACCCTTAAAAATATATATATATATATATATATGAGAAGGTCGACCGCTCTCCTGCTTCCTGCCAGAATAGCTGTAATTATAACGGGTGGGAATATTTTATGTAAAGTCTGTCTATCTATCTATAGCCCGACGCCCTAATCCCACAAAGGGTGGCCACAGACAAAACGCCTCCAAGTTGTTCTGTCACCCACCATTTGACTACCCTTCCCCCAACTCACCCCCCCCTCCCTCATATACCTCTCAACTCCATCCGTCCACCTCATCCTCGGTCTACCCCTCCCTCTCCCTCCCTCCACCTCACCTACATACACCCTCTTAGTCAGTCTTTCTTTCTCCATTCTCTCCACATGTCCAAACCACCTCAGTGTATTTCTCCTAATCTTCTCAACCACATTCACATCCACCCCACAACGTTCCTTGACTTCTTCATTTGTCAACCTGTCCCTCCATGTCACTCCACATGCTCCTCTCAAGTAACTCATTTCCACTGCTCTCACTCTTGACTTGTCCCCTTCTTGCAAGGTCCACGCCTCACTTCCATACGTCAGGGTAGGGATCACAATACTATCATGCTGTGACTTCTTAACTTCCATACTCACCTCCCTATTTCTCATCACTGCTTTTAGTGAACCAATAACCTTCCTTCCCTGCTGTACCCTTTCACGCACTTCATCCCCCAAAGTTCCATCCTTACTCATCACACTACCTAAGTACTTGAATGCACTCACATTCTCCATATCCTCACCATCCAACCTCACTGTACACACACTGTGACTTCATTCCTTTCAAACACCATAACTTTTCTTTGTTTACATTAACTTTCAGCTTCCTCCTCCTACACACTGTCCCAAATTCATTCACCAAACCTTGCAACTCCCATTTATCTTCACTCAACAATACTGTATCATCAGCAAACAGCAACACCGGAATCTTCCAAATCTCACCCTCATTCATTAGAGCCACCCCCACATCCACTGCCCTACCTTGCACCTCCTTTACAACCCCATCCATGTATATATTAAACAGCCATGGAGACATCACACAACCCTGTTTCAGTCCCACATTGAGATCAAAGAATTCGCTCAGCTCACCATCCACTCGCACCGTAGCCCTAGCTCCTTCGTACATACTCTTCACAGCACTCAACAATTTCCCCTCTACTCCATATATTCTTAATACCTTCTACATACCTTGCCTATCTATACTGTCATAAGCTTTCTCCAAGTCCATGAAGGCAGCATACACTTTCTTTCCCTTCTCTAGATACTTCTTCACTAAACATCTTAGAACAAATATCTGATCTACACACCCTTTTCCCTTCCTAAATCCCTCTTGTTCTTCTCCAACTAGCTCCTCTGTCATATGTCTAACTCTACCACTGAGTATTCTACCATATATTTTACCAGTCACACTAAGAAGGCAAATACCCCTATGGTTACCACATAGTTTTCTCTCCCCTTTTCCTTTGTATAAAGGAACAATTATACCTGATTTCCAGTCCTCTGGAACCCTTCCCTCTTCCCAAGCCAATCTACACAACTTCCATATCCACTCCACAACAATCTCACCCCCATACCTCAGCATTTCACCACACACTCCATCAATTCCTGGGGCCTTTCCCACCTTGATCTTCTTCATTGTTTCCACTACTTCCGCCCTACTGATCTCTTCCTCCCTCCTCTCATCTCTTCTTCTCCCAGCCATTCCCCAACCACTTATACTCGCACTGCTGTCACTCTCTACATTCAACAAATCCTCAAAGTGCTCCTTCCATCTCCTCAATTTCTCTTTCTGCTCCACCAACAATCTATTATTCCTATCTTTCACTCCCCTACTATTTCCCCTTTCACACTGCCTTACTTCCTTTACGTCCTTCCAAAACAATTTCTTACTCTCCCTTCATTTCACACTCAGATTCCTCCCAAACTCTTCATCCACTTTCTTCTTACTCTCCTTCACCAGTTTCTTCACCTCCCTTCTCCAGCTCACATATACCTCTCTCTTCTCTCTCTCATCTTCACCCCTACCTCTACTCGCTCATCATTCACTATATGCCTTCTTCTTTTGTTCCACAGCTCGTTTCACCTCATCATTCCACCATGCTGTCCGTTGCACACCCCTGCATCTCCTCCTCACTCTACAAACCACCTCACACGCTGCACCTATCTCTTCCATGAATATCTTACATACGTCTTCCACCCCTTCCATCTGCTCTAGTTCATACCTTCCCAATCTTTCTTCCACTATGCTCTTATAGTCTGCCATTTTCTCACTATCTTACAATTTCTCCACTCTTCTCACAGGAGCTGTTTCCTCCTGTCTTTCCATTCGTCTCCTCAACCATTTTCTTTGCAGCTTTATCTTGGCCATCACTAAGTGATGGTCCGAGACTCCATTCCCCCACCCTCTCCACACTCTTGCATGCAACACTTGTCTTCTCATTCGCTCATCCACACACACGTAGTCTATCATTGCCTTTCGTTCAACAAGTTCACCATCCATCCTCCTCATTACTCTCCATGTATACCAGTGGAACATCTTATGCCGAAAGTAGGTGTTGGCTATTGCCAACCCTTTACCAGCACAGATGTCCACCAAAGCACTACCATTCCCATCTACTTCAGCTGGCACACCCCACTGACCAACCACTCCATCCACTCGTACATTCCCAACTTTGCCATTCATGTCTCCAATCAAAAGCACTCTCTCGCTCCTCTCAGATTTGTCCATACACACTTCTACTCTCGCCCAAAACTCATCTTTCACTCTTGCCACTCGGTCCTCTGTCGGAGCACACACACATACAATCGCCCACACATGTATACCTACTTTCATCCTCACCCATTCAATCCTTGCACCCACTGTTCCATACGCTCTTATATTCTCCTTCCACTTCTTGCTTATCATCAGACATACTCCCTCTCTCGCCCTCTCATTCTCATTAACTCCCGCACATATACCTAAACCATATTCCCATTCTCACACCCTTTCACCTTTCCATTTAGTTTCAGTCAATCCACATATATTCACTTCTGCATCCTCAAGCACCTGAACAATCTGTCTTTCACTTCATCATTCACTCCTCTCACATTCCACGTTCCCACCCTCAGAATGTCCTTTGTCTGTTCCTTAGTCGTCAACGTATGGTCCGTCCTGGTCCAAGGCGCTTTATTCGCTTGTTTAGTTAGTTCTTTTTACGGGGTGGGGCACTAACCCACCACCAACCATTTTAGTCGCCTCATACGACAAGCAGGGATATTGGGGGAGTATTCTTGAAACCCCCCTACCCCCAGGGGTGGTAAAAAGCATACATATATATAAATCTCCTATACTATAATTCTGTGTGTGTGTGTGTGTGTGTGTGTGTGTGTGTGTGTGTGTGTGTCTTACAGCCAAAACTAGAAATGGTTGTAATTGGGTCCTAGATGGGCCACTTTCAATTTCGTGTTGATTGGTTTATTCTGGAGGGACGTTTTAGTCCCCTAATAATTGTTTCCATTGGTGTTACATCATGTACACATGAGAGAGGCAGTGGGGCATTTACATGTAGCTTCATTCATCTGCGGAGAGAGAGAGAGAGAGAGGATGTACAGTACATCTAGAGTTCGATGTTTGTTGCTTCATTCATGCTATGAACAGACGATTTTATTCAGCAGAAAATGGTGGCAGCTCTTGCAGTGGTGGTGGTGGCATGGTAGCGGTGGTGATAGCTGTGATGGTAATGGTGGTGGTGGTGTGGTTGTGGTTGTGGTGATGATGTTGATGGTAGCTGTGATGATGGTGGTGATGGTGGTGGTGATAGCCATTCAGAAACGTTTCACATATGGACAAATACTTTGCGGGCCACAAAGTGCTTGTCCAAATTAAGAACGTCACTCAGAGACGGCTCTAATTTGGACAAGTGCTGACCAGTGCAGCAGGGCTTCTCAGCATTTATCGCATTCTGTAATTCTATGTTCGCTTCTGTATGTCTTTCTGGCTGCCTTCCTGTAATGTGAAACTTTTGTTAAGTCTCACTAAAAAACAGTATACCAACAAATCCCCAAAACAAAATTGGTTAAGGATCCTTCAGAGTATGCTTTAAGCAAACAAGAAAGAGGGTGTATTTCGACCGCATACTGTACCTTTTTAGAGTGGACAGGACAAAACATTAGGTATATAAATAAACAAGTAAATATATATATATATATATATATATATATATATATATATATATATATATATATATATATATATATATTCAATAAGATATGGGTGACGGGGTTACTACCATCAGTTTGGAAGAATGGTGTAATTGTTAAAGTTCCGAAGACGGGAGACCTGAGTGAATGTGGTAATTGGAGGGGAATCTCTTTGTCACCGATAGCTTTGAAAGTTTTCAGTAGAGTGTTGTTAAATAGATTGGAGCCGGTGGTTGAGGGTATTCTGAGGAATGAACAGGCTGGTTTTAGAAAGGGACGTGGTTGCAATGATCAGATCTTTATAGTTAGGCATCTGATGCAGCAAGTTAATGAAATGAGAGTACCGTTAAGTCTTTGTTTTGTTGATTTTGAAAAGGCTTTTGATAGTGTTTCGAGAGAGACTATGGGGGAGATCATGAGACGTTATGGAATACCAGAGGAGTTTGTGAGGGTCATTATGAACATGCATGAGGACACATTTTGTAAAGTGATGGTTGATGGTTGTCTGAGTGATTCGTTTGAAGTCAAGTCCGGAGTAATTCAAGGTGGTGTTCTATCGCCTTTACTATTTATATTGGTCATTGATTACATTATGAAACGCGTTGGAACAGAAACCGGTGCATGTATACTTTGGGGGAGAGAACAGGAAACTTTTGGATTTAGATTATGCAGATGATATAGTTTTGATTTGTTATGGGCCAGAAGAGATGCAGAGAGTGTTGGACTGTTTGGTGAGTGAAGGTCGCAAGGTGGGTTTGGTTATTAATTGTGGAAAAACTGAAATAATCAATATGAATATGGAAAATGCGCAGGAATGTGTAATTGGAGGTATGGTTGTAAAGCAAGTTGATAGGTTTAAATATTTAGGTACTTATTTAGCCAAGGATGGTTCTTTGAACTTTGAATTCGAGGAAAGGTTAAAGAAGGCTAATCAGGCAATGGGAATGCTTAAAAATATTTGGAATAATAACAATTTTTCTGTGCATACAAAAATCAAACTTTATAAGGTAAAGGTTAGGAGTATCTTAATTTATGGACACGAGTCTTGGTACAGCACAGTGACTATGGAAAATAAATTCTTGGTGTTTGAAAATAAAGCACTTAGAAGAATATTAAGAGTTAAGTGGTGGGAAAGGATACCAAATAGTAAAATTAGAGAAATAACGGGAGTGCAGCCGATCGATGAATATGTTAGATTCTCACGATGGAAGTGGCTAGGACATGTGTATAGGAGACAGGGAATAGTACGAGGTACACCAGGGTGGGTGGCACTTGGTGGGAGAGGTAGGGGAAGGCCAAAAGAGACGTGGGTGAGGACAATGAGACGGGAAGCTGGAGATGAGTGTTGGGGAGATCTTGAGGAGTTAGCACAAGATAGGATGTGGTGGTGTGAGTTCATCGAGGCCCTATGCATCCCCGAGGGTGCCACAGGAAATGATTGATTGATTGATATATATTGGGGTGGTCCTTAGGTATATAGTGAAAACTAAATATGGGAAATCTTCATGGGCCACCCCCTAGTATTGTGCCACTAATACAAAAACGCCTTATGTAATTTTTTTTTTCATTAATCTAAAAATTCTGGTGCCCCAACGGCCCTGAAGTTACTCCCTATATAGGAGAATTGTATCATATTCCTGGGAGCCTCTCATCGATCTGCAAGAGGGCGTGGTCATGGCGGGAAAGGCAGGAAAGCAACGGGAAGGGAGGAAAGAAGACGCGGTGGCCCCTGGACAGGTAGGAGTAGGATGAGGAGGAAGGGAACTGGGCAGTCAGTAATGTGTCATTCCCTTTTACTAGCATAGCGAACAGTTGTTTTGTGCATTATGAAGGTAAATAACAGTCTTTCATCTCAGAAATCTTTCCAGTGGTGAGTCAATCTCGAGGTTAGGTTGCAATAGCTACAGCTGGCAAACAACCTTCTTTCTAGGAGGATGACGACCACGACAAATATAAGGAAGGGAAGGAAACCAGGTAGAAGACCGAGATTTGGTTGCATGGACAGCCCCTACCCAGCTTACGGGTGGTAAGTTGCCATCTAACAGTGAGGACCTCCAGGGGCTGTTCCATTTCCTACGGAAGGATAAGAGGATCCTACTGGATGCTTGAATGATCGTGGATTCTTAGGTCGTTGGATTCTGGTATTACGCCAGACCTCCAGTGACACAGAGCAAGTGCAGGATCCCAACAGAGGAAAATCTGTACGAGGAATTGCATTCCCTGAGCAATAGGAAGGACAGGAAGATTGAGGTGGATGAAGGGAAGTGAGCTGACTTCAGACTGAAGCTGAAGAACCTCTTTGACTTGGCACACATGGATGCCATGAAGCTGCTGAGCAATGACGAGGACAAGGTGTTTCTGAAGGCTTAATGGGAGGAAGGCCGCCAAGGCATCATACTCGGTATTGACTGGAAGCTGTCTGATACTGAGGTGAAGAAGCATGTGAGAGAGGAGGCTTCCCAAGTTTGGGAACTATGAGAGCAGCAGTTGCTGGCAGCATTGGAAGTTTCTTTGGAGTTGGAGGACTCTGAAGAAGGCAAAGAAAACAAAGACCCTTTTCCTCAACCATCCATGTCAACTACCACATTCTCACTCAAATGACAACGATCCTAATCTTGTGCACCTGCCATCACTCTGGAGTTGACTAATGCTCTGGACCACATGAAGTCCAGCAACCAAAATGCTGTCCACATTTCAGCTATCAGGAAGGGCATCCGGTCATAAAATGCTACACGCTCCAAACCGAAGTCCTCTACCCAGGGGCAACGCCTTAGCCCTTTCACAAAAAAGGGGTACCTGGCGTAAAACTCACTTTTTATTTCAGCTGCTGCAGCATCTGTGTATGGCAAGGATCCTTCAGTTATGGCTCTGAACCGGCAGAACATCCATGGGGTGCAAATCAAGGCCTGTGGCAAACAGGCAGTAGCTATGTGCTCATCCATCAAGCCTGGTGTTCCCCTCACTATGCACTGGGACAGTAGGTTGATTGCTGATGAACCTGGCCAAGAAATGTTCGAATATTTACCCATTCTAGTGTCCGAAGAGAGAATTGAGAGGCTGTTGAATGTCCCCAAACTGCAATCAGGAAAGGAACTGCCATGGTGGAGGTGATCTTTGCTACCCTGCAAGAATGGGCCCTGGTGGATTCGGTGGCAAATATGACCTTTGACACAATTGCTAGCAATACTGGAATTCGCACTGGGGCCTGGACTCCCCTGCAGGAAGCACACCAGTGAGATCTGCATCCAGAAAGTCTTCACAGTCTGCACTAGCATCATCACATTAGGGCCGGACATCCCTTTCTTCAAGTGTTTCAAGCAGGAATGGACATTCATTGTAGCGAATTGCTTGAAGCTGCTTGCCAACATTCCAACCTGTTGCAACGAGGTCATCACCTTCTGCCATCCTCAACTCACCACCCAACAGCCATGGGAAGATTACTGGGAGTTGCTAGAGGTCACGGTGATCATCCTTAGTGGATTTCCTCCTCATGACTTTCACATTTCGCATCCTTGCACTTGCCACCTTGTCCGTTGGATAGCCAAAATCATCTACTCAGTCAAAATTTCCCTTTTTCGCAGGCAGTTCAAGCTCATTGTGTGAGAAATTGCCACACTCAAGTGGTTTATCATATTTGCCATCATGATTTAAGTCCTATTCTGGTTCACAGCACCAGTTGCCACTCCTGCTTCTCAGAACGACCTCAAGTTTCTTCAAGACATCCTGGCCTACGGTGACTTGGACTTCTCATCCACTGCTGCAAAGGCCTTCAGTCCTCATCTCTGGTACCTCTCTGAGGAACGGGTTGGCCTGGCATTCTTCAACGAGCTCCTCGACTTCGAACCAGAGGGCCATGATCACAACTCTGGAGAACAAGGAAGGTGATGAGCCTGAGAAGAGAATGATTCTGGAGCTGTCTGTGATGGTCATTCGAGTGAAGAACCTCCCTGATTTCATAACAAGCAGCACCCTCAGTCTTCCGTTTTTACTTGGCTCCTCCAATGGGTTCCTCGATGTCGACCCATCCACGTGGGTTGAACGGGATAACTACAGGAAAGCCAAGCAATGCCTCAAGTCACTGAAAGTCACAAACAGTTTGCTGAGCGACAGTTTGCACTCCCTGTCATTACCAAAGATGAGGAGCAGCGGCAATTTCTGTTCCAGATCATAGAGGCTCATTGTTTGTCAGTGATTCCCAGACACTCAGAAGGCAACCGTGACCTCTCAAACTAGGCAACAATGAGTGGGGGATCGGTTCCCATGACATCCCCCCAAGGAGGGGCATACTTACACTGTAAGGGGGACCTAGGTGCGCCGGCGGGGTATTCAGCCCGGATGGCACAGAGAGTCAATTTCTCGGTCTTTGGGGCACCAGTAAATACAATAGTATAAGACTGAAATTTTGCATGGAGGGTTTTTGTACCAAGAGGAACAGAAGTGCAGGGTGGCCCATAAAAAATCTATAACTTCGAAAATAAGGAACACCCTGATATATATATCTATACATCTCTCTCTCTCTCTCTCTCTCTTTCTCTCTCTCTCTCTCTCTCTCTCTCTCTCTCTCTATATATATATATATATATATATATATATATATAATGTATATATATATTTAAAAATCCTAAATTCGTGTCCGTTTGTCTGTTTGTCTGCCTGTATTGTAAACCTTAAGTCAAGCATCACACAAAAGTAGTAAGAGAGCCCAGGAAATTTTTAAAAAAATACAAATGTTGAAAAGAACTTTCTGGAGTGTGAAAAAAAGTAAAATCGGGAAACCATCCCCGTTTGTCTTCTACCTGCGTTTATAAAATTATCATTTCCAGGAAGGCAGATGACAGGATTTTTCAATGCTCCTAAGAGTAGTGGTCTATGATTATACTACATAGTAATGCAGTATATTGATCAGTATGGTTTACACAGTCATTGCCAGTGAACAAAGATATTCAAATGCAAAATTTACTGTTATCTATAGGCCATAAAGTAACATGTTACACAAAATTATGATATAACCCATCTAACTTTACAGATGCTGACGTACATCATCAAGTGCAAGGAGCTTTTAAGTTTTCAGGAGAGGTGATGAAGTGCAAGTATGATGTAAAGGCAAGTGAGGTGAGCTTCAGGGATGGTGACAAAGTTTGGTTGTATAATCCTCAGAGGAAGAAGGGACAGTCACCAAAGTTGCAGTGCCCATGGGACCTGCCTAACACTGTTCTGGACCTCCTATCAGATGTAACGTACCGGATTCTGGGAGGCAGGATATCTCGCCCAAAGGTGGTACACGTGATTCGGTTGTAGCAGTGCCATCGGCCAGGACGGTACTGCTGGGACGTTCCCGCGGAATCATGCTCACCCACAGTTGAGGATGTTGAAAAGGACTAAGGAGCTGAAGTGCAAGAGGATGGTGACAGTTTCCCAAGAGCAGAAGTGCATCAGTAAGAGGATCAAAACATTCAGGAGGAGTGGACTGTGTGGAAGAGCAGGGACGTCATTGGAAGGGGCCTAGAAGAAGACCTAATAAGTTGAAGAATTATTTTGTGTATAGTTAACTGTTTCATTAGGATTAATTATGTTTGTATACATTGTGTAGTTTTGTCGGGATGACAAAGCATTAGGGAGGGGGTATTGTTGAGAAGCAGGATTCGCCAATTAGGCAGTGCTAGGGTATTCCTGACGTTTCCCTATGTTTCTCGTAGTTCCGTAGTTCCCTTATGAGTCAGAGTTGCCAATTAGCCTGCTGTTTTTGAGCAAGTTATTTTGTATGTTCTACAATAATTTTTCTGTTCTTTTTCTCTATAATGTTTTATTTATATGTTTGTTAAATTATATAATTTAATTTAAGTTTGTATGCCAAATAATTTGGAGTGTTTTGCAGTGTAAGAAAACTCTGGCATGTTTTGGATGTCTCCGAGTTGGTAGCTGTTATACTGTTGCTCTCTCGGGAATACACGAGAACTGTGGAGAAGTGCAGAACACTCTAGAAAATAGGAAGCTTAAATAAGGATGGGGAAGAGACTAGCAGTTTCAGTCAGTTTCAGTTCAGTCTGAGTGTAGTTCAGCATCAATGTGCAGTTTGTATATTTTCAGTACTTGTGAAAATAGTGAAGTGCTGTTGGCAAATAGCGGAGTGTTATTGCAGTTTGTGTATCTTCGGTGCTTGTAAAAATAGTGAAGTGAAACTGGAAAGCATTAAGTGTAATTATTTGGAAAATAAACACAGTGAACTTACGAAGTCAGTGTTTATTCACCACGCCTGAGCTGATCTTGTGTACTTTATACCATAAGGCTGCCTCTACGAAGAACAACTCACTTGGCAACATCCATCCTATATTGATCTAAAGCTGTTGGAGCCTTTGGCAGTGTGGGACGGGGACGTAACACACTGCTGCACTTCTGGGCTCTCTAACAAGGCCACATCTTCTCTTGCCTTTCCTCTGTCAATATCTCACATCCTTCCATCCACACTTCCATACTTAGTCTCATCTTTCCCTTTCATCTTTGTTTCACTCAAAGGTGACACATCCAACTTTCTTCCCACAAACATTCTCTCAATCTCCTCTCTTTTAGCCACAATCATTCTACATCCACATACTTTCATAGGTCCAATCTTCAGAGTACGGGGATAATTCAGTCTCCCATCCCTTTCTATTCCCTGCCTCATTGTATGAACCAAAAAAAAGATGAGGGGGTCCGTAATCCCCTCACCCTGCCCCTTTTACTAGCCTTTAACGACACGCAGGGAATACGGTGGCAGAATTCTTCCTAACACAACCTGGCTGCAGAGTGGTAGTACCACCCCGTAGTGCGGCCAGATTGAGTCTCCCCCGCCACAGGGTGCGACACTTTTGCTAAAAAAATTAATAATAATAATAAAAACGATAATATAAAAATGCTGTCTTCCCCCACTCTTCTGTCCCAACAAGACAATACTGGTGCACACCCCATTAGTCTACCAGTCTCTAGTGAGGATTGGTGAGTTTTGTCTGTCGGCAGGCTGGGTAAGCAACTTGCTTTAATTTCTGCAATGTTGTTTTGTTTGTGTTTTCTTTAACACATTCAAAACATCTGCCCCATCATCTGAGTAACCTGAGTTTCAAAGCAGTTCCGGCCCCCAGTCCATCAACGGTTCCCGACCCCTGCTTTAAAATATGAAATATACATGCGATTAGTTCTCAGAATACTATCCTTTCCTCAGACGATAAACTCAGGCAGTTTAACTGTGACAAAGAACATTTGTAATTCGAGAGCGTGATATATATATATATATATAGATAGATAGATAGATAGATAGATATAGATATATATATAGATATATATAGATATATATAGATATAGATAGATAGATAGATATAGATAGATAGATAGATATAGATAGACATAGATATAGATAGACAGATAGATAGATAGATAGATACGCCCATCATCCACTCACTCAATGTAGAGTAATGCCATATGAGATCTACACTGAGTGACAAGGCAAATGGTTTCCTGTACCCAGGAAATCATTTACTGCGCTGGGTGGTAACCATATAACCGAGGTTTCTGGCAGGGTTAAGTGTCCCCCAGATTCCCCTATCTACTGTAAAATCAAATGTGAGAGATGTGAATGAGAAGAACAAGAGAGTGGAAGTGGTGAATGTGTGCAAGGGTGCGAGATATGCTGTGATGGCATTGTGTGAAACGAAGATGAAAGGGTGTGAAGTAAAGGAGTGGGAGTGTGTGAAATGTGTAAGATCGGGAATGAATGGTCGAGGAATATGTAAGGAAAGAGTTGCTTTGTTGATGAATGAGGTGTGGCAGAGTGGAATGAGAGACTACACATGTGTCAGCTCGAGGTGTATGTTTGAGAAGGGGAAAGTGGCAGTCATTGTAGCATATGCACCGCGTAAGGACAGGAGTGAGAGAGAGAAAGACAGATTTTGGGATGAGCTGGATGAAGTAGTGAGAGAATTAACCCGGAGCTACAAGGTGATTGTAATGGGGGACATGAATGTATGAGTAGGCACTGATCCTGAGGATGACATAATGGGCTGTTATGAAGTACAAGGAGAAAATGATAATGGGAGGCAACTAAAGGATATGTGTCAGGAGAGGAGGTTGTGCATTTGTAACTCGTATTTCAAACACAAAGATGCACATAAATATACATGGTATAGAGGAAACGGGGATTGTGTTGAAAGAAGCCTGATTGATTATGTGCTCATAGAGAGGTCGATGATGGGAATGGTTGCTGATATGAAGGCCGTGAGAGGACGATGTGGAGGTCTATCAGATCATATGATTGTGGTATCCAAGATCAAACTGAGAGGAGTGACGTGGATCAGGACAGAAAGGAGCAGCCAGGAAGAAAGAATGAAAGTTGAGAAGCTGAGGATCAAAGAAATGGCAGATAATTACAGGACCAAAGTACAGAAGGAGTTAGAATCAGTAAACTGGAATGAAATGGATCTGGACAGCCTGTGGAATGCATATAGGGATTGCTTAGTTAGGAATGCTAATGTGATGTGTGGTGTGGCAAGAGTAACAGCAAAGAAGAAAGGTACGGCATGGTGGGATGAGGAGATTCAGAGAAAGGCTAAAGTGGTTACAGGATAGGTGTTCAGTTGAAATAAGAACTGAGTATATTGAGAGCAAGAAGCAAGTAAAGAGACGAGTGAAGAGGAAAAAGGAGGTAAATGATGATCTGGGAAGAAAAATGAATGCGACCTACTCTGAAAATCAGAAGTTATTCTGGAAAGAGGTGCAGTAATGTAGAAGTGAAAGCGGAAAGAAATGTGATGGTGTGAATGAAGCATGTGGTTCATTAGTAACCCATGGAGATAAAGTAAGGACCAGATGGAAAGAATATTTTGAAAGCCTAATGAATGGGAATAGAGAAAGCAGAGCGGCTGTAAACATGGTTGGTTTGGGGAGTGTGCAGAGAAGGAATGCAGTGCCAGGAGACGTGACACTCGCACAGGTGAAGAGTGCTGTGAAGCGGCTGAAAAATGGGAAAGCAGCTGGAGTTGATGAAGTGTATGCAGATTTGCTTAAATGTAGTGGAGAGAGTGGAATAAAGTGCTTGTTGGTGATATGTAAGAAGGCGTGGATGAGTGATACTGTGCTTGCAGAGTGGAGAAAGGCTATGATTGTACCCCTGTACAAAAATAAAGGTAAGCGAAGTGAGTGCAAGAATTATCGTGGCATAAGTTTATTGAGTGTGGTAGGGAAAATATATGGAAGAATTATTATACAGAAAATAAGAGAGATATCAGAAGTCCTAGTGAGTGATGAACAGGGTGGCTTTAGGAATGGCAGAGGATGTATGGATCAGGTATTTGCAGTGAGGCAGATAACAGAGAAGGCTTGTGAGAAGGACCACAAGGTGTTTATGGCATTCATGGATCTGGAAAAAGCATACGACAAAGTAGATAGAGAGGGATTGTGGAAAGTTTTGCGCACGTACGGTGTAGATGGTAAGCTGCTAGGTGCTGTCAAGAGTTTTTATGATGGTAACGAAGCATGTGCAAGGGCTAATGGGCATCTAAGTGAATGGTTCACGATCGGTTTGGGCGTGCGACAAGGTTGTGTGATGTCCCCATAGTTGTTCAATAATATATATATATATATATATATATATATATATATATATATATATATATATATATATATATATATATATATGGATGAGGTGATGAGAGAAGTAAAGCACGAGTAATGGAGAGAGGAATGGCGTTGGTAATGAATGGTGATGGATGGAATATCTCAAATTTGTTATATGCTGATGATACAGTACTGCTTGCAAGTACCGGACAAGAACTTGGTAGGCTAGTGTGGAGTTTTGCTGATGTCTGTGACCGACGTGCCTTGAGAGTAAATGTAGAAAAGAGTAAAGTGATGGTTATTGAGAGAGAAGGTGACTCCCAGTGTGATGTTACAGTGAATGGAGAGAGACTGGAATTGGTGAGAGAGTTCAAATATCTAGGTACAGTAATAGAAAAGAGAGGAAATTGTGCAAAAGAAGTTGAAAGTAGAGTGACACAAGGAAGAAAAGTAGCTGGTGCAATGAAGGCCTTGATAAGAAACAGAGGCTTGAGTGTTGCAGCTGCACGAGGTTTACATGAAGGAGTGTTAGTGCCAACTTTAACATATGGATGTGAGACTATGGTGTGGCATGAAAATGAAAAGTCAAGAGTAGGAGCAATGGGGATGGGACTGCTGAAAAATGTATGTGGAGTACAGCAGGTGGATCGGATGCGAAATAATGTGATTCGTGGAAGGTGTGAAGTGAGGAAGTCGGTGGATACCAGAATCGAAGAGAGTGTACTGAGATGGTATGGTCATGTGGAGAGAATGGATAACAATAGAATGGTGAAAAAGGTACATCTGGGCGAATTTAAAGGAGGGAGGAGACGAAGCAGGCCAAGGAGAAGGTGGAGAGATATGGTGGATGAGTGTGTGATGAAGAGAGGTTTGGAAGTCGGTGAGGCTAGGGAATTGACAAGAGATCGAGCTGGCTGGATGAATGTTGTAAGGAGATGTTTATTATCAGGGATTTTGGCACCCCTTTTTAACGTGGCAGTGTCCGGATTGACTTACTCGGATACGTTTATGTAAAGGTGCAGAACGTGATAAATGTATTTGGCGTATCCAGGATTCCGGTGGCTTTACTGATGAGTGGATGGAAGCGTGGCCCATTGGATTGGGCAAATTTGGGCTGTCTGGACATTGCTACTCCTCTCCCTGCCCCTGGGTGGGAAAGGAGGTCCGGATGAAGATGATGATGATTATATATATACGGTATATATATATATATATATATATATATATATATATATATATATATATACGGTATATATATATATATATATGTGTGTGTGTGTGTGTGTGTGTGTGTGTAATTCACCGAGTCGGTCAGGATCACTTGATGGTCGTGATCGTCAGCTTTTACCCTCCCGGAAGGGAACTGAGAGCTCATATAATCCGATCTAAGGGCAAGGCTGTGACCTTCACACACGCACACACCCGTCCCCTTGCTCAAGGGGGACAGTAACCACCCCACTTCGTCAGTGAAACTTTTCGCAACCTGAGCGAGGCGCGAACTCCCGTCCACCAGTTGGCAAGCGGGAACGTTACCACTGCACCAGCGAGCGGTGTGTGTGTGTGTGTGTGTGTGTGTGTGTGTGTGTGTGTGTGTAATACTTTGTGTAATATGTATAAATCAAAACGTTTTTCTCAGAAAATAAATGTAAGTGATACTATCACTGAAAATTAATGATAAATCTGTATCTGTTTTGAGGAGTACGGGTTCTTAATGTCTTGTTTCGTTAACGAAAGACCAACACTAAGTTCTTCGTGTAGCGACTTCAGATATGATCTATTTGTTCTTTATACTGTACATGTTCATGGTCAAAGCTTAAATAGCACAATCCACAAATATGCTCTTGCAAATGACAACAGCACGTCAAGAGCACGCTTGGAGATAGTTAGGTACTTTTATTTCAGCTCTACCCAAAATAAGTCAAAGGTTACTTCACTGAATTATGTTCCGAGGTTACGATCACTCTTGAAATCCACAAGTTCCTCTCGTGCCTTCAAGGTAAGATAATGAACTGATGCTTCAGCACCTGAAGCTAGTGGATGACTAACCAAGTTACACTGCTCTGCAAAACACAAGCGTTCTCTCCACGATATCCCTTTTAAGTGAACAACTCATTGTCAGGGCACACTGTTAATATAATAGCACTAAAGCACACCAACAACCAATGCTCCTGCGTGTGCAAGAGCCTTAGGGCCAAGTCGCATCACACTGAATAACTCAAGCATGCACTCCAAAACGTTATACCCATGTCGGAATGAGACTTCCTGGAGACGGTTTCATAAGTAACCTACTTGTATTGCAGGAATATATGAAAACGAACAGTGAATTCTGATGCATCCGTTTAGTTATTTCCAGTATTAACACATCTATTATGTTTGTTTATATAATATTTATTTCCCGTAATTGTACAATTGTTTTAAAGTGGGGAAGGGTAATGTGCCACGGCAAACCAGGAAACTTGGCTGCACGATGATTGCGAAGCACTGGTCTGGAGTATATAAGCTGCAACATTAAATCTACTTAGATTTATTTGGCAAAACTGGGATTCACAAATGTATGTCTCATGTGCAGTCAAGTTGTATATTGGTTTCTTATAAAGTTACAGGAAATCGTGTGCCAGAAATTATAGCAGAACTTAGGTCTGTATTATGAAGCTAAAAGCACGAAAGCGTCAGGAAACCCCCTACTACTGGACGGACAAATATATGACTTTCAAGGGCGGATCCAGTAACATTTTCGCGGTGTTGCCCGTACCATTTTCCAAAGTAATTCAGGATGACATCCCTTGCCCTAAGTCTGCTAAATAACATTTACCAACAAGTATGGTTTGTGTGTAATATATAAACAAAAAAACAACAAATGATGCATTGTGTATATAAATTATATATATATATATATATATATATATATATATATATATATATATATATATATATATATATATATACACTGTAAATATGTATAGATAGATAGATTGATTGATTGATAGATAGATATACACACACACACACACACACACACACACATATATATATATATATATATATATATATATAAATAAATAAATAAATATATATATATATATCATCATCATCATCATCATCAGCCATTACAAGTCCACTGCTGAACAAAGGCCTCCCCCAACCTTCTCCACGAATTCCTTGACTGAGCCAATCTTTGCCATGTTTTCCCTGCAAATTTCTCTATCTCATCCCTCCACCTCCTGTCTGGCCTTTTTATGCTACGTTTACAATCTCTTGGTGTCCAGTCAGTCAACCTCTTGCTCCATCGGTTATCCCTTATTCTTGCTATATGGCCTGCCCACCTCCATTTGTGTTCTGTTATAACTTCTATAGTATCTTTGACTTTAGTTTGCTCTCTCACCCAAGTTGATCTTTTCCTGTCTCTTAAAGATATTCCCAGCACTGCCCTTTCCATTGCTCTCTGAGAACGAATTAATTTATTTTCCATCGATTTTGTCAGTTTCCAAGTTACACAACCAAACGTCATAGCTGGAATTATACATTCGTTATATACTTTTCGTTTCATACAAACTGGGAAACTACTTTTCATAATGTCCCTATGTTTACCGAAAGCTTTCCATCCAATTGTAATGCATCTTTTTATTTCGCTATCATTATCTTTCGTTAATTTTGGTATTTGTCCCAGGTAATTGTACTCCTCTACTTCTTCAAAAGTTTCTCCACTTATTCTGATGACACTCTTTGGTGTTTGGGGATTAAACATTACTTTAGTTTTACTCCGGTTCATCTTTAGCCCTACTTTGAGACTTTTTCTGTTCAAGTCATTTAACATTTCTTGCAATGTCTCTACCCTTTCTGAGATTAGGACAATGTCATCTGCAAATCTTAAATACTTTAGCTTTTCTCCATCAATGTTCACTCCTTTGTTTTCCCAGTCTAGCTTTCTAAAAATACTTTCTAGGCATGCTGTAAATAACTTTGGTGAAATTCTATCTCCCTGACGCACGCCCTTCTCAGTCTTAATTTTCTCTGAGTCGTTATGCATTTTAACTGTAGCAGTTCCCTCCTTATACATGTTTTCGAGCAGTTTTACAATGTTCTCATTCATTCCTTGTTCTCGCATGTGCTCCACTGAGTCGAAAGCCTTTTCGTAATCAACAAAGCCTAAGCACAGTGGTTTATTGTATTCTGTAGTAGATTCACTGTGTGTAGATGATCAGTAGTCGAGTACCCGCTTCGGAATCCTGCCTGTTCACGAGGTTGGTTTTCCTCCAGATTGGTAGTTATTCTGTTTGTCAGGACTTTTGTGAAGAGTGTAAATAACTGATAGCAAGCTAATGGGTCGATAGTTACTAAGGTCTTTTGAGTCAGCTTTTTAATACAATAGAATAACTGTTGCATTACACCATGTTTTGGGAAATTTCTTCTGTTTTATACATTTGGTAAATAAGTGAGCAAGTCTATTTTGTACTTCCGCACCTGCATCCAACAGTAAATCTGCTACTATTCCATCTTCTCCCGGAGCTTTCCCTCTTTTCATATTTTTTAAGAGAAATATTTACTTAGTCTAGTGTTACCTGAAGTATTTCACTTGTGTCAACTGAAAAGTTAGCTATTGGTACTACTGTCTTTGATACATACAGTTCTTTGTAAAATTCTTCAACTCTCTTCAACATCGTATCTCTGCATTTAATGGCTTCACCGTTTTTGTTTTTCAGTGATGTAATTTGTTGCTTTCCGAGTGCCATTTTACTTCGGACCTGTTTCAGACTTTCCTTTTTTGATGGTTTCTTTGATTTGATCCATGTTTCTCTTTTTTTTTTTCCTCTCTTTGTCTTTTGTTGATAAGCTTATTTAATTCCGCTCGTTCTATTTCATCTTTCTTTGTTTTTACTTTCATTTCCTTTCTTTTTTTTCATAAGCTCAAGTGTCTTTTCTGAATACTTCTTGTCTTTGGTTGTATTAGGTTTTCCTACTACCTCCGCTGATTCTTTTAGCACTTTTGTTAGTCTGTCATTCAGCTCATCAATGTCACATTCAGTATTACTGAGATCTTGAAATCAGTTCCTTATTTCCAACTGAAAGGCTGCTTTGTTTTCGTTGACTTTTATTGGGCATATCTTTTTATCTTTAATCATCTTCTTTCTCTCACTTTTGAAATTGAATCTTGCTGTGCAACCCACCATTGTATGGTCACTTCCAATATTTACTTTGTTGATAACTGTGACATTTGTGACTGTGTTATTCTTATTTGCTATAATGAAGTCGATTTCATTCTTTGTTTCTCCATTTGGGCTTCTCCAGGTCCATTTTCTCCCTGTTCTTTCGTGAAAGAATATGTTCATTACTCTCATGTTAAACATTTCTGCAAAGTTTACCAACATTTCTCCTTTTTCGTTCCTTTCTCCCACTCCAAATTTTCCCATACATGCCTCTCCATTTTTTGATTTTCCAACTTTCGCATTGAAGTCTCCCATGAGTATAGTATAGGTGGTCTTTTCCTCTTCCATAATCTGGGAGATGTCATCATAGAATGTTTCAATTTCTTCATGTGAACTCTGAGAAGTTGGTGCATATACTTGTATTACTTTCATGGTATATTTTTTGCACAGTCTGATTACAACCACTGCAGCTCTGTCAGATATACTGCTGAATTTAACAATGTTGTCTGCAAGATTCCTGTTAATTAGAAATCCTACACCACTAACTCTTTCATTTTCCCTTCTTCTGTTGTAAAATAGGTGGCCACTGTCATTGAACTGAATTACTTTTTCTTCTTTTCTGCGGGTCTCACTCAAACCTACAATATCCCAACTAATGTTTTCCAATTCAGCCATGAAGTTATCAAGTTTGTAATCTTCAGCGAGGCTTCTTACATTGTATGCATAGATCTTCATGGATTTAGGAGTGTTTAATATCCCAGTCTCTAGCTTATCAACACAGTGCTTACCCACTTTTGGTGGCACACTGCCCGTAAGCACAGGAGGCAGTGAGGTTAGATCTTTAGTAGACGATGATCCAACAGGAACGCCCGTCAAATACTTTGCAATAGAACTCATGTTTGGTTGGAAGGATTGTGGCAAATAATCTCACCTCCCTGCCACATAGTTTCTGGTGAGATGTAATTTTTTTTCTGCCACCTTATTCGTTATATTCGGTGGAGCCCTATATATCTATTGGGGGTCCCACGGTCTGCGCCGTCTAAGACAGTACATTGTATATCTACAAGGCCTTCCCCTATCCGCCACCTGGGGACACGCCAGGTAGCAGTGGGATATATATATATATATATATATATATATATGCAGCCTCTGTGGTACAGTGGTAGAGTGTGCGTCTCGCACGCTGGTGAGCACGGGTTCGCCTCCCGCAAGAGTTGTACAAATTTGGGAAGCATTCACCAAGCCACTTGCTACTTTGGCGGACATAAGGGGTGCTGTGGTTGAACCAGTGTCGCATACTAATATGCTTGCATCCAGTCAGCTTAAGGCAGGCCGATTACACCTGGTTCACAGACTATACACACATCCAAAGCCACTACAACACTACAGTCACACTCACAAGCACTTCTCACCCTACATACAGTCTCTACCAGACAGCCTAAGCTACTGGGTAGAGATACATTGGCTGCATCGTCCCTGCTTCAGTAGGGATAGGCCGGTCCTGCAGTGGAACTGAACGGATGATGATGATGATATATATATATATATATATATATATATATATATATAGATAGATAGATAGATATATACAGTTTTGGATATACCTTAGTGTAATCAACCAGGGATGTTGCCCTGGTTGCATGGACAACTCTCCTGGATCCGTCCATGAACTGTAACTGTCACATGCTATTAGCCTGCATCCTACATTATCAAGTGCATTAAACAACGTTACGGAAGCTTCCTATATATTCTATCACCATATCGTGTTTCAAGAATGATAATAAACAAATGGGGCTTGCTCAGACCTTCGTGTTCTTAGTTTTCATAATAGAGCTACAGCCCTTCAGAGTTTCTGCTGTTACTGAGAGAACTGGGTGGGCATCCTGATCCCCCAAACACAGTGTAAGAATATCGACGCCTTTTGCAATGACTTTATCTCCATTTTTGTTTCCTTCAGACAGTTTTATTCAGCCTTGGGAGAGAAATCATGCTGTAACGGGTAACTGGAGACCTTTTTTTTTTTTTTATGTGAGGAAGAAGGAACCAAAGGCGGCGAGCCCGCAATTGTTGTTCTTTCCAAGAGAAAAGCAAAATACAAGAGACAGCCAAATTCAAGATCCGATCATTTCGAGATGCCTGGACACACTGCGTTTGAAAGACTGGAGATCATAGGAAGCAGGAAATACAGAGGGAGACGGTTCCAGAATTGACCTGTTCCATAAACAAAGGACCGGGAGTAACGGTTATCTCTTGCATTAGAGAGTTGGACAGAGAAAGGATGAGAGTTTGTTGCTAGACGGGTGCTACGTTCCCGTTGTAGAGGTGGAGGAATGCATGCAGACAGTTCAGAGGAGCAGTGACCATTGAAGTAGCGATAGAAAAGAGATAAAGATGCAACATTGCGACGAAGAGACAGAGGTTGAAAGGAGTCAGTAAGAGGAGGAGAGTTAATGACACAAAAAGCCTTTGACTCCACTCTATTGAGAGGAGCTGTATGTGGGGAGCCTCCCCACACATGAGAGTTGTACTCCACACAGGGGCGGCTAAAACCCCTGTATAGAGTCAACAATTGTGAAGGGGCAAAGAAGGAACGGAGTCGGCTTGACACACCTAATCATCTTGGTAGCAGATTTTACAAGAGATGTAATATGATCTTTCCAAGATAAGTCCCGAGTAAATGAAACCCCAAGCATGTTCAAGGATGATGCAGGATTAAGCTGAATATTATTAAACATTAGTGGGTATACCTGTGGAAGATTTTGTCGGGTTGATAGGTGTAAAAACTGAGTCTTTGATGCATTAAAAACAACCAGATTATTTTTACCCCAGTCAGAGATATGAGCCAAGTCAGACATTACGTGTGACATAGCCTCATCCCTTGTTTGTTGGAGTAACTGCTGAGATGGACGTTGCAGGAATCGAATGGAAAGGTGAAGGGTGGAGTCATCAGCATAAGAGTGGATAGGGTAAGATGTACAGCTTAGAAGGTCATTGATGAATAAAAGGAAGAGAATTGGTGATAGGACAGAGCCCTGAGGAACACCACTGTTGATAGATCTAGGAGAAGAACGATGGCCGTCTACAATAACGGCTATAGAACGACCAGAAAGGAAGCTAGAGATGAAGGCACAGATAGATGGATAGAAACCGTAAGAGGGCAGTTTGGAAATTAAAGATTTATGCCAGACTCGATCGAAAGCCTTAGAGATTTTAAGTGCAATGGCAAAGCTTTTGCCAAAGTCCCGAAAGCAGGACGACCAGGAGTCTGAAAGGTATATGAGAAGATCGCCAGTGGAGCGTCCTTGACGGAACCCATACTGACGATCAGAAAGAAGGTTGTGACAGGAAAGATACTTTAAAATTTTTCTATTAAAAATTGACTCGAAAACTTTAGAGATACAGGATGTTAAAGCAATTGGACGATAGTTAGAGGGTTGGGAATGGTCACCCTTCTTTGGGACTAGCTGAATGAGAGCAAACTTCCAGCAAGAAGGAAAGGTACAAGTTGATAGACAAAGGTGAAAGAACTTGCCTAGGCAGGGTGTAAGCACAGAAGCACAGTTCTTGAGAACAACAGAAGGGACTCCATCAGGCTCATATGCCTTATTAGTAATGAGGCCAGTGATGGCAGAAAATACATCAACTGAAGAAATTTTAATGTCAGCCATGAGGATGTCAGAGGGGGGAAGTGATGGAGGAATGGCACTGGAATCGTCTACGGTGGAATTGGAGGGAAAAGTCTGAGCGAAGAGATCTGCTTTATCAGTAGAAGAAACAGCTACAGAGCCATCAGAGTAGAAAAGAGGCGGGAAGGATGATGAGGTAAAGTTGTTAGAAAGGTTTTTGGCAAGGTGCCAGAAGGAGCGGGAAGAATTCGAGTTAGAGAGTTGAGAGCATTTAGTAGGGGTGAAATTATTTTTTGCAGAGCGAAGAACAGACTTAGCACGATTCCGGGCAGAAACGTGTAAAAGATGTGATTCAGGGGTGGGTTGGCTCCGGTACCTTTTATAAGCCCTCTCCACGTTGCGGACAGCATTAGAACAAGTGTGATTAAACCAAGGCTTTCTTGCATTAGTCAGAGGATATGAGAAAGGAATGTATGTTCCATGCCCGAGAGAATAACCTTCGTAATGCGCAAGGCACACTCAGATGGCTCCCGGCCATGGAAGCAATAATCATTCGAGGGAAAATCAAAGAAGTACTGCCTGAGGGCCTCCCAATCCCAGCTCCAAAGTGCCACAGACTACGTTTCTTTGGAGGGTCCACAGGCCGTACTGGAGCGATAGGAGGGGCCCATTGGGGAGAAAAGATTAACAATGTAAGCAGAAGGATTAGTAGTAAGGAAGAGGTCAAGTATGTTGGAGCTCTCTCCAAGGCGGACAGGGATATGGATAGAGTGCTGTACTAGCTGCTCTAGGTCATTAAGGATAGAAAAGATATAGGCTAGTTCACCAGGTGACCCTGTTGTTTCAAATGGTTTATAATCTTCTCGAGGTAGCAAAAATGAATCAACAGAATGCGTTAACGATCTGAAGGAGGTGAGTTAGCGTCATATGCTTCAAATCGAGAAATGGGACGGAAACCTACAAATTTCGACGATGATTTTTTAAATACTTGACAGTGTTAGAGTGTATTTGGCCTTCTTATATGGCTGCTGGCCGCATTATGTAGTATGTGATACAAGCTGAACATATGTGTTAACCACAGGCGTTCCCTAAATGATTGTCAAAGATAAAGGTATTGCAGTCCGCTGTGCAATTAAGGTTTAAGCATACGACCTTTAGTTCCACCACACAAGCCACACTCTTGTCTCGTTCAGTTCGGTGATATGTTTTACTCACTGCCTTTAAATGAGCTTATTCGGCACTGGGGAGACCTTTTGTAGTAAAAGGGTAAATGGAACCCATAGACTACCTTACATCATCAGTAGGCTACATAAATAAATGAATAAATAAATAAAAAATAAACTAGATTTCAAAAATAAACTAGATATAATCGTCTGGTGATGGCAAAACGACAATACTGCATTTAGAGAGCCCATGGTGGCTCAGTGGCAGAGCACCAGACTTGAGACCGAAGAATTGTGAGTTTGTGCCGAGCCCGGGTTAGCTGCCCTGCCGGTAGTGTTCTCCTGTCACCTAGCTGGTTGCAGCAGCCGTGGCTCAGTGGGTTAGAGCGCCTTGACCGAAGAGTCGGAGTTTCGAGTCCACACAAGTGTCATTGGTGGACATCAGGAAGGGCATGCGGTCATAAAGTGCTACACGCTCCAGTAAGTCCTCTACCCAAGGACAAAGCCTTAATCCTTATCGACAAAAAGGGACAAGGCGTAAAACTCTTAACTCCGTCAGTGCTTACACCAGACAGCTCAGATCACCACCAAAATTTAATCAACACTTCCTTGGCCCTTCACACACATATCCACAAAATTTCAGTGAAAAGTAAATTGATAATTTTTAAAGATATGAACAAACAAACAAACAAGCAGGTGAATACACAACCTCCTCCAACTCCGTCGGCGGTGATAATAATTGATTGTAAGTTTTCAGCTTGAAGGGGTTAAATAAACACAGATCCATTTAAATACGCATGTAATTCACTGCAACATTAGTGACAATTATTTAAAAGCATAAACAGTGCCAAATAGAGTAGAGAGAAAATACCGTTCACGTATTTACTGTATTTTTGTCTATATTTCCAGGCGATTTTAGTTAGCTAAGGAGAGAGGTTCAAATTAGTGGGCATAGATATAACCCTCACTGGCAAGTGAGTGCAAGATCGGGGTGAGGGTGAGGGTTGGGGGTAAGAGTATTATCATTATTAGGTGATGGTATTTGGTTAGGGTGAGGGTACGACTGAGATCGTGGTCGTCGTTAGTATTAGCTTAGTTCGATGGTGATGGCAAGGGCGGAGTTGAGGTGGTAGTTAGGTCATTGTTTGATTGATGGCGGCAGTATCGCTCCCATAAGAGTGCGAGAAAGGCCAGCGGCAGCCCCAGTCCCAGCAGGATGTAGGCGCCCTGAATGTGGTCAAGCCTCAGCACTCCGTCACTCACAGCCTGAACCACAAATTTACATTAGTTCATAAACTTAACCAATCTGACAGCCACACCTAGCATAAGCATAACCTGCCCTAGCCTAATCTAAGTTAATCTTACCTAACTTAGCCTAACCAAACCTAATCTAGCCACACATACTGTAGCTAAACAACTTACTTCACTTAAAACTATATATCTAACCTAACAAGCTAATGTAATGCAACCTAATATAACTTAAGTGAACGTATCTAACCTTACTTTCTTCCTCCACCTTGGGTCTCTTTCCTATCGGTTAAGGTGTCGTCCTCAAACATCTTTTATTTAGCTATTTATTTCCCATAGTACATCTTCCTGATGCCTCAAACGTGCAGGTGCAGCAAATGAAACAGAGAACCGTCCTGGCCTGAACAAACATGAACTGGATCATTTCTAGCTGACAGATTACAGTGGGAAGAGTGGGGAAGAGGGTTTAGGAAGGAGTCAGTAAGGGGAAGGTGCGGTCACTTCCCCACTCCCCCACTATAACTCATCAGCCAGAAAATGACCCAATTCCTGTGTACCCGGGCTATGGCAGTGTCTCTGTTTTATTTGCCAGCAGGTGTACATTTGCGGTCAGGAATATCGCTTCAGTTTTTAAGAATTGTAAAACTCAATCACTTTGTTCTGTAAAACATGCCGGGTTTGGAACATCACACGACTGGATTTCGAAATTAATTGTTCACAGCCCGTTAATTAGCAAGATGAAGTGGATGGATATTAATGTCAGCAACAGTAGCCCTTTGAACTGCCGACACAAACTGTACATACCATACACAACAGAATACTGGCGTGCCTTATGCAGAAAGAAAACGGAAAGGGAAAGATGTCAGAGAACCTACTTAACCGAAGATGATAAAGACGTGTGCCATGTTCTAGGTGGATTTGTTAACCACCAAACACCTTTTCTTGAGCACTTTTTTATTTTGCGCATTTATCAAAGGTTTATATCACAGTATTCCCTAATAACTACACCTCTGACTGATCTGTTACGGAATGGCCAACCAAACAAACTAAAGTGGGAGGAGAAGCATAGAGTAGCTTTTCAAGAGTTAAAAGAAAGACTTACTTCAGAGCCAGTGTTAAGATCACTTGATTTTAATCTTCCTTTTATTGTACAGACTGATGCATCTACGTATGCTGTTGGTGCCACCCTATTGCAAGAATTTGAGGACGGGACACTACCCAATACATTTGCTAACAGGAAGCTACAACCTCGGGAAACCCGATACTCGGTCGTTGAAAAGGAGTGTTTAGTCATAGTCTACACAGTCAAGAAATTTGATCGTGATGTGTACTACAAAGAATTCATATTGTGTACAGACCATTCTTCTCTTTCTTATTTAATGAAGAAGAAAAAAAGAAATTTCTAGATTGCTGAGATGGGCTTTGTTTCTACAGAACTATGCATTCACCATCCAGGCTATAAAAGGAAAGGACAAAGTGTTATCGGATTTCCTGAGTCGCCTGTAGCAATCTACTTGTCCGACATGTCATGTGTGACATTAAAGGGGGGGTATTGTCAGTATTTGTAACAGTTAACTTGAAGCATTTTGCTTGTCTGTTTCAACTAGTTGAGTAGGTCTAAACGAGGAACTATCTCACTCGGTGTTAGGGTTTTGGGTTTATTACCAGTGAGCTAGAGGAATAATGATGTCTAGCTTGAACTGCTATTTGTTAGTATTTTTTTATTCACTTTTGTGAAAGATATTAAGCAACCTTATTACTAGTACAGGTGAAAGAACCTTACCTTTATCTGTATATTTCCTTTAACTTGCTTTATTATGAGAGTATAGTTTAAGAAGCTTGGTTTGCTACATAAGTTTTCGCTGGTTCAATGAGCCACGCCACCAGGCAACGAAGTTGACGAGGTGGATAGGATTCGAGGAGCTGAGAGAGAAAGCTAGAGCGTCCCGCAGTGGACAGGGCTGTGTGTCCCTTGCGGAAGAAACTTAGTGAATTTACTTAGCTCACTGTACTGGAGTACCCAGAGTGTTTGAGTCCATTTATTGGTGATACATATTTGTACATAAACTTATATGTTAAGTAAACAGAAAGCAGAAAACTGGGACTTTTCCTCCGCCCCTACACTAGTCGTTCGTAAGAACCTGACAAATTATATCGACATTAAAAGGATAGAAAAAAAAAAAAACAATGAGATCCTCATGTATAATATGTAAAATGCAGAACTTGCTACGGAGGTATAATCAAACCTCCTATGTCACCCGAATATTGTCGTTAGTTTGGAAGGCTCCCTAACACTTCTTCCTTTGCTTACTATATTTTATAATTCTCACTTATTTTACCTGAATCCTATTAATATCGCCATCGACTCTATGAATGTCAGTCAAGAACACATTAGTACTTAGGCATGAAGCTGTGTTAGGGAGTCTCAGTGACCTACGAGAATACGACTCACAAGGCTTATGCAATAATGAGGTATTTTGTGTCTTGCCACCTCCAGACTACTGTAGGAAACTTTGGAACGCTTTTTACTGCGAAGGAATTAGTCAAGGGTGTAGGCATCTAACCTCTCATGTTCCAAAAGGCTCTCTAAAGCTAAGTAAAATAGTGTTAAGGTTGCTTCTATATAACTTAAAACACGTCATCGTGTTGAAGAGGCAACCACTCCGCGACACTGACCTACCTTACATAATGTTATTGCTTCCATGAACACTATTTGATTCAAGATGTAGAGGCTTTTCGAACTGGAAGAGTTTGGCATGGCCTTTTTTAACCCCATAACCACTAGATGTCTGTCGTAATTTGAATATAGTTGACAGGAAGCAGCAGGAATAAAATATGTAAAGGGACGTCATCAGACGAAACCACACAACTATATCGATGCCACTGTGCAAAAAGGTGTCTGTTCAGGTTAAAGACAACAAAGGAACCTTGTCTTACCAGGTCTGTCTTGACGAGTAGCCCGGCCTTGTGACTGTCGTAGATGTGTGCCAGTATGTCTGACTCAAGTAGGCGCTGCAGCTGTATGGACAGTATGAAGGTATAAGGGGTGTTGGGCCGCAGGTACCACGCCAAGTACCCCTTGTAAATCTGAGGAGCAGTGAGTCACCAGGTACAATGTCTAAGAAGCAAAATTGAAGAGATACACATTCTGCAGGGCAAAACTGTGCATGTAGAAAGTCTAAGGTGCAAAACTGTGAAGGTACAAGGTCTGTAGGGCAAAACTGTGAAGGTGCAACGTCTGAAGGGCAAAACTGTGAAGGTAAACTCGCGATCCAAAGAAAGCATTCAGGCCCTGGAGATGCCGTGGTCAGGAAACCAAGAATGGTCTGGTGTTCAGACACAGCTCTAAACCCCCTCCCCTTCTCCTCCCTCCATCCATTCCCAGCTACAACAACCTTCCTTGATCTCTTGATCGAGAGGTAGCTCACTCCTTTGCTTCACGATATGAAGAACGCGCGCGCGCGCGCACACACACACACACACACACACACACACACACACACACACACACACACACACACACACACACACACACACACACACACACACACACACACACACACACACACACACACACAGAGAAATGTGTGATAACATAAGGAAAGGAGTCAGGTAATTCCGAGCTTGACTGAATCCTGTTAAAAAATAATACCCACTCTATCTTCGAGAGCGTGGGCGTAATTAATGTAATTCAGTAAGTAGAAGTATATGTGTAACGGGTGAGGCGTGTTATACCTTAACCTTAATAACACTATCAGCCAGTAGCAAGAATAAAATAGGAGTTAACTTCGTGAATGAACTATTTGGAGAGTGTTTGTTAGTCGGTATGTCTTGATATGGTTTATGTCTTCCTGTCCGGGAGAGTCGTATTTTCACTTCAACTGAATAATATCATCTGACAGTAACAATATTGCAATATCAGTTACTGTGAGCTGATAATTCCAGTTAATGTGAACCGATACATAAGAAACCCTTCCTCACTTCCGTTCTGTTTCTTTTACCTGCTTCTCTGTCTTTCACGTCTTTATCTACAGAAAGAGTTTACTGTCAATTATCCTGAATAAAATCGCATGTTTTTAGCAGGAGTGAAGTAGCGATCAGTGTGGATTGATACCTGAGAAACTGTGTGTTTGTCTTTCCTCTTGTCCCTCTGCCCAATTACCTATCATGTCTTCCTCTACAAGAAGGGTGGTTACATTTGATCTGAATAATGTCATCTGACAAAATCAAGAATATAATATAATAACATGATCTGATAATCCAGAATCTTTGTCTGTCTGTCTGTCCGTCTGTCTATCTTATTTAACCCATCACTTCTGGGGGTTGTTTTCACCGCCCAAACCTCAAGCAGGTGTTTTTCTTAAAAATCACCGTTTTTTATACCATAATTTCTCAGCTAAACCTATAATAGAAAATTATAGTATAATATACTATTGTAATGTGAGGAGGAATGGAGGAGGTATGGCAGTTGTTTTAGAGTGCTGTGGTGGGGCATGCAGAAGAGGTTTTTGGTGTGAGATGCCTGGATGGTGGTGTAAGAAAAGGAAGTGAATGGTGATGCAAGGAAGTAAGTATGGCTGTGGCTGAGATGAGACGTGCATATGAAGTGTGGCTGCAGAGGAAGGATGAGGTGTCATATGAGAGGTATAAGGAAAAGAGGAATAGGGCGAGAATGGCTGTGAGTGATGCTAAAGTGGCACCAGATGAAAGGTGGGGTAGGTGACTGACTGAGAATTTTCAACAGAATAAAAGAATGTTCTGGAAGGAGGTGAAAAGGGTGCGAAAGGGAGAGTCTGGGAAGGAAGAGCGAGTAAAAGCAGAGGATAGAAGGATGTTAATTGAGATGGATGCAGTAAGGAAGAGATGGGCAGAGTATTTTGAAAGATTGTTAAATGTAGAGGAGGAAAGGCTGGCTGAGATTGTGGCGGATGGAAGGGTGCAATGAATAAATGTGTTGGGAGAGTTGAATGATTCTTTGATCACGAAGGAGGAAGTGGAGAAGGCAGTAAACGAGATGAAAACAGAGAAAGCTGCAGGTATGGATGGGTGTGCTGTGGAATGCCTGAATGGTGGTGGAGTGACTATTGTTGACTGGTTAGCAAGAATGTTGAATGTGTGTTTTGTGAAAGGTATGATGCCAATTGACTGGGCAAGTGCTTGTGTGGTCCCATTGTATAAAGGCTTATACCCCTAGCTTTAGGGGTATAAGTCTGTTGAGTGTTGTAGGTAAGGTGTATGGTAGAGTGTTAATTATGAGAGTTAGAGAGGGTACAGAGGGAGTGATTGATGATGAGTAGTGTGGCTTTAGGAGAGGGAGGGGATGCGTGGATCAGGTGTTTGCTGTGAGACAAGTGTGTGAAAAGTATTTAGCGAAAGGCAAGGATGTGTTTTGGGCATTCATGGATTTAGAGAAAGCGTATGACAGAATTGATAGGGAGGCCTTGTCGACTGTTTTAAGATTGTATGGACTTGATGGTAGGTTACTAAAAGGGGTGAAAAGTTTTTATGTAAATAGTAGAGCGTGTGTAAGAGTGGGAAATGCTGTGAGTGATTGGTTTCCCATGAGAGTGGGGCTGCGACAGGGATGTGTGATATCGCCTTGGTTGTTTAATATTTATATGGATGGTGTTGTAAGGGAGGTGAATGCAAGAGTTTTAGGTAGAGGTCTGAGTCTAATGAATGTTGGTGGTGGAGAGTGGAATCTGATGCAGCTGCTGTTTGCAGATGATACTGCACTGGTGGCTGATTCAAATGAGAGATTGAGACAGCTGGTAGAGGAGTTTGGAAGGGTGTGTGAAAGGAGGAAATTGAAAGTAAATGAGAATAACAGTAAAGTGATGAAGTGTATGAGGTTGGTAGATGGTAGGGGGATAAATATAGTTTTGAATGGTGAGTTGCTTGAGGAGGTAGAGTGTTTTAAATATTTAGGGTCACATGTTGCTGTGGATGGAAGAACAGATGCAGAAATGAAGTTTAGAATGAATGAAGTAGGTAAGGTGCTGGGAGGAATGAAAAAAATGTTTAGATGTTGTTCGCTTAGAATGGATGTAAAGAAAAGGCTGAATGAGAGTGTTGTGGTACCGACTGTTATACGGGGTTGAAACATGGAATATGGGACTAGCAGAGAGGAAAAGTTTGAATGTAATGGAGATGAGGTGTCTGAGGAGTATGTGTGGAGTGAGGCATATGGATCGAGTGCGAAATGATGAAGTGCGAAGGAGAACTGGAGTTGTTGGGAAAGGGCTGGTAGAGTTGAGCAGAGGGTGTTGCGATGGTTTGGGCATATGGAGAGAACGGATAATGAGTGATTGGTGAAAAAGATAACTAGATCTGATGTGAGAGGTGCAAGGCTGAGAGGGAGACCACGAACTGGATGGATGGACAGTGTGAAGAGAGCGCTGGACGCGAGAGGGATGTCTGTTGGCTGTACGTGACAGAAATAAATGGAGAGAAATTGTGTATGAATAAATGGTGATGCAGCCTTGACGGGATATTCTCCTGTGTTTGGTCTGATCAGCTAGTCAGGTCAGGTGCAGGTAAGGGGATGGGTCTATTATGATATGGCATGGGTAAACCAGCTCTGCTGTCGGGCCCTGTTGCAGATGTCATTGATTGCACTGCACAGTTGACCCTTGTGTGATGAGGGTCTGTCCCTTCTCCCCTTTGGGGCTAAGATGCTAATGGATGTGTTTGAATGGATGAGTAAATTGGAAGTGTGTTGTCCTGTCTCAGCTACCTCCCTTTCCTTGGGGGAAGCAGCCTAGGTATATATATAGATAGATAGATAATATGATACAATAATCGTAATAATAATAAAGTAACAATTATACTACAAAACATTATATCATGTATACATGCCACCCAGATGTCCCCAGTTCATCATATATACATGCCACCTGGATGGGCGTGGATAAAAGGTGATTTCTTTCCAATGATGCATGTAATCATTTGTCTTTTGCAAGAATAAAATAATTATTCATAATCTCAAATGGCATGTGTCTGTTTCTTTCCTTTTCCTTGTGGGAATAATTTGTATTCAACCTGGCTTACTAAACCTGCTTGTTGATATTAAGAATACAGTTACAACAGTGACGTATCTCTCTAAGGCATATGCCTGTCATTCCGTTAATTTTTCTGTCTATTTCTCTGGGGATGACTTATATTCAACAACATGATTCTCTGTTGGGCAGAATTCCAAGCTAGCTTGAATATTGAGAAAAATATTACAATATTATCTCCTGCCTTTAGAAGGCAGAGCAATAGTGTTTTTGCCTGCCTGTGTGTGTGTGATTGTGTGTGTGTGTGTTCTTACCTAATTATTCTGACCTAATTGTATCTTTACAGGAATGAGTCAAGCTCGTACTGTCCCATGTCTTAAACCATATTTATCGTACATATCCTTAAATTTGTGAATTGTTTTGGCACACACTATTTCATTCGGTAGTGCATTCCATTGATCAATTGCTCTGTTTGGGAAACTGAATTTCCTTACGTCTTTATCGCCTCTCTTCTTAAGCAGTTTTTTGCAGTGTCCTCTTGCTGATGCTTCTCCATATGTTAAGTAATCATTTATGTCTATTTTCTCCTTCCCCGATATGCACTTATATAGCATTATCAGGTCACCGCTTTTCCTTCTCTCCTGTAGTGTTGGTAGATTCAGTTTATTTAGTCTTTCTTCGTAGCTTAGGTCCCTTAAGCTTGGTATCCATCTTGTAGCGGCCCTTTGAACTTTTTCAATCTTGTCTCTGTGCTTTTTGAGATGAGGACTCCAGACTACTGATGCATATTCCAGGGTTGGTCTAATGAATGATGTTATTATCCTTCTTAGTATGTCTTCATTTATGTATGTGAATGCTATTCTCATATTTGCAAGCAGTGTATACATGTTTCGTACCTTCTCGCTGATGTGGTCAGCCGGAGATAGTCTGTTATTGATAATCACACATAGGTCTTTCTCTCTTTCTGTTGTGTATAGGATTTTATTTTCTAACTTATAATCCCAATCAGGTCTTTTTCCACTTTTACCAAACTTGATTACATGACACTTGTCCACATTGAATTCCATTTGCCATGTACTACTCCATTCATGAAGTTTATTTAATTCTTCTTGTATCTCTTTACAAGAGTCTGTGTTAGTAATTCTCCTTTGTATTTTTGCATCATCTGCAAACATATTCAGATAGCTCTCATTTCCAGTGTTACTGTTTATATCATCTATATACACTAACATGATTCGTGTGTGTGTGTGTGTGTGTGTGTGTGTGTGTGTGTGTGTCAGTTCCTATTATATTTCATGAACGGCTTGAGCTATCAACATGAAACCTTCAGGGTATCAAGATATGACCAAAATCTTGGACGAGTTCGAAAATGGGCACTAGGGGTCAAGGTGAAGGTCACCAAAATGGCTGCCAAAAGTCAACTAGTTTTTTTGTCCGCCTTTAGCACCATTATGTCTCATTGACGACTTGAGTCATCAACATGAAACTCGGTAAAGAAAAAGAAGCAGCACTGTATACAATCCCACCATCAGACAGTCCTGGGACACTTAAATAAACACCTGTTATGCATAATAATAATGTGTGAATGACGCAGAATCGTCCAAGGTGCGAATTGTTGTGACAAAGAATCGTTGATGTTTTGACGGGGCATTCTATTGACGGAGAATGCAGTCAATGATGGGATTGGGATAGCCTTTTCAACGGCCCTTCTTTATGTCATTTTAGTTACTGTTCTGGTTGCTGAGCTCCTTTATTTTCTTCTCTCTTATTTTCCAACATTTATTTAGAAGTTCCTTTGTATTTTCAAAGCGCCTTCCCTTGAATAGCCCAAATGTAAAAACATGTCTATGATGCAATAAGGATAACGTTTTCAACGGCCCCTCTTTATGTCATTTTAGTTACTGTTCTGGTTGCTGAGCTCCTCTGTTTTCTTCTCTCTTATTTTCCAACATTTATTTAGAAATTCCTTGTATTTCAAAGCGTTTTTCCTTGAGCAGCCCAAATGTAAACACATGATATATCGATGTCACAGTTTTCATCAGTGCATGAAATATTTACTCTTTAAGGTTTCATAATTATGAATATTTATTTAAGATTATTGTTATGTATTCGATAATAGGTTAGATGTTCAGCTGTCAAACAGGAAAAATACTTTGTTGAGTCGCCTAGTTGTCCACACTGTTTTGTACTCTACCTTGACTGATGGGCGAGAATACGTACCCCAAATGACATTGTTCAGTCCACCTATGACTAAAACACATTAATCTAAGTCTAAAAATAGTTTCTCAGTACCCCTAAACACAAAATATAAGTCTTATTTATCGTTCAAATCTGTTTTAAAACAAATCAAAACTCATCGCAGAACCAGGGGTAGGCCTATGATAGGCAGGGTAGGGTGGTATTTCTCCCCCCGTCACTATTCCAGGGTATCGCATCAAGGGGTATTGTAAATTGGGGTTTGCCTGTGTGTGTGTGTGTGTGTGTGTGTATATATATATATATATATATATATATATATATATATGCGTGTGTGTGTGTGTATTTTGAAAAACTGTTAAATGGAGAGGACGAAAGGGAGGCTGAGATTGTGGCAGATGCAAGGGTGCAAGGAATAAAAAGTGTTGGGAGAGTTGGATGATTCCTTGGTCACGATGGAAGAAGTGCAGGAGGCAGTAAAGGAGATGAAAACAGGGAAAGCTGCAGGGATGGATGGGTGTGCTGTGGAATGCCTAAAATGTGGTGGAGCGACTTTTGTTCAGCAGTTAGTAAGATTGATTAATGTGTGTTTTGTCTCGAGAAGTATAGGGCCAGTTGACTGGGCAGGTGCTTGTGTGGTCTCGTTGTATAAAGGTAAGGGTGATAAGTATGAATGTACTAGCTTTACGGGTATAAGTCTGTTGAGTGCTGTAGATAAGGTGTATGGTGGAGTGTTAATTATGAGAGTTAGAGAGGGAACAGAGAGAATGATTCGTGATGAGCAGTGTGGTTTTAGGAGAGGGAGGGGATGCATGAATCAGGTATTTGCTGTGAGACAGGTGTGTGAAAAGTACGAGTATTTAGCGAAAGGTAAGGATGTGTTTTGGGTGTTCATGGATATAGAGAAAGGGTATGATAGAACTGATAGGGAGGCTTTGTGGACTGTTTTAAAAATGTATGGACTTGATGATAGGTAGCTGAAAGGAGTGGAAAGTTTTTATGTAAATAGTGAAGTGTTGTTTCCCGTGACAGTGGGGCTGCAGCAGGGATGTGTGATGTCGCCTTGGTTGTTAATATTTATATGGATGGCATTGTAAGGGAGGTAAATGCAAAAGTGTTTGGTGGAGGTTTGAGTCGGGTGAATACTGATGGTAGAGACTGGAATCTGAATCAGCTGCTGTTTGTGAATGATACTGCACTGGTGACTAATTCAGAGGAGAGATTAAGGCAGTTGGAAGAGGAGTTTGAGTGTATGAAAGGAGGAAATTGAGAGTAAATGAGAATAAGGGTAAAGTGATGAAGTGTACGAGGTTAGAAGATGGTAGAAGGATGAATATAGTTTTTAACTTGCCGCATGCCAGTGCCATTTTAAAACGGTCTGACATAATGCCGCGGCCAGTGCCAGTGCCGTTTGACAATGGTTTGAAATAAAAAACTTCACTGTGACCGCATTTTTCAAGATTCGCGAGTAAAAATTGGCAGGCATGTAAGCTAACTGTTCCTCTACCATCCCCCAGGCTGCCAAAGCCATACACTCACTCGCCCCCCGCCCTTCACGCTCGCTCTGGCTCACTCTACCTGTGTGCCTCACCCAGTGCTGTACATAGTGAAGGCATTTTGTAAATATTTTCATGTAAGTCTTAGTTGTAAATACTTTCTTGTAAGTGTAAGGATTATATAGTGAAATTAAGTTGTAAATACCTTCTTGTAAGTGCCTGGACTGTACGTAACGAAGTCAGGTTGTACCTATCTTCAAGTAAATGTAAGATAATGCATTCACAGTGAGAAAGACACGCAAATTGTGATAGATGCTGAAGTAATAAGTGATCAGAAAAGTGTACTGAACATTGCTATACCTTCCCAGCATAAATATCTGAGTATACCTTACATAGAAAACGGCTTTCTCTCGCGTGAGTGGCTATACCTGTAAATGAGTATGCAGGACTCAATAAAACTCATTTTCGAGCCTCGGTGAGCATTTCAATGGCGAAATTCGTTGTTTCCACATCAAAATCTATCATTTTAGCCAAAAAATAAAAATGTTGAAAAATGGCCGGCACTGGGGTGACCCAGAGGGCTAAAAACAGCTGGCATGTGGAGGGTTAACGGTGAGTTGCTTGAGGAGGTATCTCACAATAACTTTGTAGCTTCTTGTAGTCTAGTTTTGTAGATCAGTTATACATACATTAGACTCGTGGACGAGCGGTTGTTATACGTGAGTAGTTTTGTAAGTAGATGATCTTGGATCCCTTTTGTCATGCAATGACAGGAGAGGTAAAGAATAGTATGGGACTATTTTTATTTGTCTTGGAAATATTAACAAAGTCTCTCACACACAAGTGAACTTAAGTAGAGTCCCGCGAGCTACCTCCTTCTCTCTCTCTCTCTCTCTCTCTCTCTCTTGCATGCCCATGTTGCTTGGCTCCTCTCTACTACCTGTCGGTTGTATGGCCTGTCTCCTTCTGAGCTCTGCTTCCTAAATTCTGGTGTAGCAGGGGTCGTGTCACGTGTGTTACACAGTTGTTGGAATATTCTAGAAGCCTGTGTGTGAGTATGTGGGTATGTGTGTGTATGGTCATGAGGCGCTGTCGTGTGCCTATAAAGCATTCCTTGAGTTAGAGTGTGTAAGCATGTTTAGCATTGCTCGATTCTCGCAGACAAAATACCTTTCTCATCCCCTGACTTGCTGCTTCTATTTGTCTGTCTATCTATCTATCTGTCTAACTATCTATCTATCCATCATGCTATCTATTATGATTTGTATTTATAATATGGAGTCCTGACATTGCTCGGCCACGCCACTGGAAGTCCTCCGACAGTAATTATCATTGACATATGCTAATCTATTAGTACATAATATTGATTATAATATTGTATACATATAATATTCATAGTAAATTGCAATGATCTAGTAATATTACATTTTAAACAAGTTGTATACATATTTGAATAAATGCAATGGTTGTTGTATGACATTTTGTAAGACGTGTATGTATAACAGACATACACATATAATTGTGCAATGGTAATACTGCTAGATAATTACATTACATATTGAGTTATCCCTTTAGTAATGTCTAATATTTCACCTAACTTGTATGATGATTCTGGTAATATAGAATTGTGGTAAAATTGTATGATTTTACATAATATTGTAGTAACATTGTGGTAATACATAAGTGTAACATTGTGAATTGTTACATAATTGTATTGCAATTGTTACATTGTAGTAATACATAATTGTAACATTTTATGAGTTGTTACATAATATTGTGGGAATGCATAATTGTGTTGGCCTTATAACTGTAGTTACATTTTGTTAATGTAACTGTTACATAATTGTGTTGGCCTTATAACTGTAGTTAAAGTTACATGAAAGTTACATCTTGTTAATGCAACTGTTACATAATTGTTACATATTGTTTGTAGTTACATAATTGTAGCAAGTGCAACATAATGCAATCGTTTGTCGTTACACAATTGTTACATATCGTTTGTAGTTACATAATTGTAATAATTGCAGTCCTGACATTGAATCCGGTCATGCTGCGGTCGATGATATGAAGTGCCAGGCCACTAGCTTGTGGAGACAATTTGCTTTTTTGTTTGTAGTTTATGTGCTATTTTGGCATTTCTAGTAACACTTACACTTATTTTCATTTGTTTGTTATGTGATCGTACTGTACTTTTTTCTTTTTTCTTTCTTTCGTTTCTTTCTTTTTTTTCTTTTTTTTTGTAAGTATTGATTTTCTATAATTTGTTTTTCTTTGTTTGTCTACGTTTTTTCGGTGTTGTTCGAGGTTGCATAATTGCTGGCTAATTCCCTTGGGACCCTTTTTTAAGGTTTAGTTTATATTGCACAGATATTACTGAAAATGATGTTATATAGCCTCATATTTTTTTATTTTATATAAAACATATATATACACTATATACAGTATTAACTATATACACTGACTTGTTGTTCACTTGTACCTATCGTGGGCAATACATGTGTCAGCATTGTGTGGAAATCTTTGTCTTCACGATTGTGTTGAAGATGTTGTTCATTCTTGCTAACGTCATGTATGGTCATTTTTTTTTTTTTCGTTTTCCTTGTAACTTAATTTATTTATTTCCACTAGGTAGCTTTAATTAATAAATGTTTAATACAGTTCTTTTAATCGCTCACTGAGTAATTGTGATGGTATATTTTCTTTATTACTTTGTAGATGTAATAATGTATAGCTGTATGTATGAAACAAGTATTTTATGTAGGTATAAATGGTAACACTCATTGGTAATAAATAAATGCTATAATAAATGAATGAATATATACAGTGTAGAATATTTATTGTTGGTGATTATTTAGTGTTTGAGTTATGCAGATAATTGAAGTAAGTATGTGTACGTAAGTTGTAACTATACAGCACGTTTTATATGTTTGTGCAGAAGTTTTTTGTCTATCACTGTGTATTGTATAAATTAAGTAACTATGTAACTCACTAATTTTTACCGTGGTGGGAATGGTGTTAGTGATGGTGTAGGTGGTGAGTTGATTGACGTGGCGTCTTTTTAGCAAGCACGCATGATAACGTGGACTTCCCACACTGGTAGCTGTGGTGAGTCAATGAGTAGCGATGAGTAACTTGAGTGAAGATGAATGAGTAAGATGAGTTGTGATTATGGGATTGGTATCTGCCACGTCGTCTTGACCTCGCACTCCTGCGTCAGCGGTGGAGGTTGGGTGGAGGTAGCAGAGAGAGGAGGGTGAGGTCTGGTGGTTGTGAGTTGTGAGTCGTGTCTCACTCTTCGTTTTTTTTTTTTTTTATTTCTCGATGTATTCTCGGTCCTTTTTTCTTGTGACTTACTCGTTGTGGGATGAAGACTGCCGCTACTTGTAGGTGTGTGTAGAAGATTATACAGACGACTCGTAGAGTTGTTACTTGTAGTTGATTGTAGATGGTTGTAGTTCGTTGGTTCGTCGTAGAAATTGCAAGACTGTTTGTATCAGTACTTTGTTAAACTACTGGCAAGACGTCGTGTGATCACTTCTAAATCAGCGTGATGATCGTGAAGATGGAGGGGGGGCTGGAGAGAACTGTCAGGAGCTGGTTGTGAGTTGTTGGTTGTGAGAGGTATTTTTTGTTTTCAATCTTGATAATGCAGATCAACTGTACACTTGTTGACTCGAAGGCTTGTAGACTCATAGGCTTGTAGGCTTGTAGATTTGTAGGCTTGTAGGCTTGTATTATGTAGGAATTCACTGTTGATTCGTAGACGAGGTTCGTACGTTCGCTGCCGCCATATCTCACAATAAGTTTGTGAGTGCTTGTAGAGAAGTTTTGTAGATCAGTTATACATATATTAGACTCGTGGACGAGCGGTTGTTATACGTGAGTAGTTTTGTAAGTAGATGATCTTGGTTCCCTTTTGTCATGCAATGACAGGAGAGGTAAAGAATAGTATGGGACTATTTTTATTTGTCTTGGAAATATTAACAAAGTCTCTCACACACGAGTGAAGTTAAGTAGAGTCCAGCGAGCTACCTCCTTGTCTCGCTCTCTCTCTCTCTCTCTCTCTCTCTCTCTCTCTCTCTCTCTCTCTCTCTCTCTCTCTCTCTCTCTCTCTCTCTTCCACCATCTCACCCATGTTGCTAGGCTCCTTCTCTCTACTACCTGTCAATTGTATGGCCTGTCTCCTTCTGAGCTCTGCTTCCTAAATTCTGGTGTAGCAGGGGTCGTGTCACGTGTGTTACACTGTTGTTGGAATATTCTAGAAGCCTGTGTGTATGTGGGTATGTGTGTGTATGGTCACGAGGCGCTGTCGTGTGCCTATAAGGCATTCCTTGAGTTAGAGTGTGTAAGCATGTTTAGCATTGCTCGATTCTAGCAGACACAATACCTTTCTCATCCCCTGACTTGCTGCTTCTATCTGTCTGTCTATCTATCTAACTATCTATCTATCTAACTATCTATCTATCCATCATGCTATCTATTATGATTTGTATTTATAAAATGGAGTCCTGACAGGTAGACTGTTTTAAGTCTTTAGGGTCACATGTTGCTGTGGATGGAAGAATAGATGCAGAAGTGAAGTTTAGAATGAATGAAGTAGTAAAGGTGCTGGGAGGAATGAAAAAAATGTTTAGATGTCGTTCACCCAGAATGGATGTAAAGAGATGACTGTATGAGGGTGTTGTGGTACCGACTGCATTATATGGGGATGAAACATGGAATATGGATGTAGCAGAGGGGAAGAGTTTAGATGCAATGGAGATGAGGTGTCTGAGGAGTATATGTGGAGCAACGTGTATGGATCGAGTGAGAAATGATGAAATACAAAGGAGATCTGGCGTTGTGCGGAAAATGGCTGATCGAGTTGAGCAGAGGGTGTTGCGATGGTTTGGGCATATGGAGAGAATGGATGATGAGCGACTGGTGAAAAAGATAGCCGGATCTGATGTGAGAGGTGTAAGGTTGAGAGGAAGACCATGAATAGGATGGATGGACAATGTGATGAGAGCATTGGATGCGAAAGGGATGCCTGTTGAGCAAGGGAGGGTGGATGCATGTGACAGGAATGATTGGAGAGAAATTGTGAATGAATAAATGATGACACAGCCCTGAGGGGATATTCTCCCGCATTAAGTTTGATCAGCTGATAGGTCAGGTGCAGGTAAGGGGATGGGTCCACTATGATTTGGCAGGGGTAAACCAGCTCTGCTGTCAGGCCCTGCTGCGGATGTTGCTGATTGCACTGCACAGTTGACCCTCGTGCGGTGTGGTGCGGTGAGGATCTGTCCCTTCTCCCCTTGGGGCTAAGGTGTGAATAAATGTGTGTGTGTGGATGAGTAAATTGAGAGTGTGTCGTCCTGTCTCAGCTACCTCCCTTTCTTTGGGGGAAGCAAGCTAGGTGTCTCTCTCTCTCTCTCTCTCTCTCTCTCTCTCTCTCTCTCTCTCTCTCGTTTTCGTTTCGTTTTATATCGTTTTCGTTTCGTGTTCGTTTTCGAAGTCTCCAACAGCATGCATGTGTGGGCCTTCGTCACCTAATGGCAGCTCTTGATCGTGCTTGATCTCTGGCAGCTTCCCTGTTTAATCCTTTTATCCTGAGGTCACACTCAATGCCCTCATCCCAGATCTTTTTCGGTCTACCTCTCACTGCCCTACTCCCAACATTAACACCTCTCACTTTCTGCACCCGGTTATCATTCCGCATCCTCTCCACATGCCCAAACAACCTCAAAATACCTCTCCTCATCACCACCAATACACTCCAGTGCCATCTGAATACTTCCATTGTAAACCCAGCCCCCAGGCCTTGCTCTCAAGTACGCACTGCGCATCCACCTAATCAATGCCATTTCTGTCCGTTTGAGCCTGCAAATATCTTCTTCCTTTACTGCTCAGGTCTCACTACCATTCAGCATTACACTCCCGACACATGCCACACGCAAAAATCCCTTAGCATGGACGAAGAGCTCTCTTAATGTCAGGAGAGAGCTGCTTGAACTTCTTCCTACTACTCCTCACTCTAGCAACAGAGCTGGCTCCTGCCCCACCTACAGCACATAACATGTCTCCCAAATTATTTCCCACACCCTTGTGACAAATCGCATGTGGCCTCTCTCCCTCATCTTTGACAGTACCACCCCGAGCCCTGGATACCATCACTTTTGTTTTATCTGCATTTACTCTAAAGTCCTTGTACCCCATATCATCTTTCCACTTCTTGAATCTTTCCTCAGCCTCCCTTTCATTCTCTGCAACCCACACCAAATCATCAGCAAACAACATCTCCCACGGGAGTCCATCTCTGACGTCACGTGACGGGGCGTCAGGTACGTATCATGATAAACAACAAGGGGCTCAAGACAGACCCTCAATGCACACCAACACTCACGGAAAACTCACCATTCAAATCTCCCTTCACCCTTACTTGGGTGTGAGCTCCCAATACATGGCCATAAAGACCCTAGCCAGCCACTTCTCCATCCCAAGCTTTCTCATTGCCCACCTCACCACCTCTCTAGGGACTTTTGTCAAGGCCTTCTCCAAATCAAAGTACAGTTCCCTTTTCCTTCGTATATATTTTTCCTGAAACTGTTGAACAATGAATAAGGCAGCAGTGGTCTTTTTGCCTGGCACAAACCCAAACTTCATCTCAACAATATTCACTTTTTCTACAGTCATACCTTCTAGAACTCTCTCCATTACCTTCATTATCTGTATATATATATATATATATATATATATATATATATATATATATATATATATATATATAGATATATATATATAGATATATATATATATATATATATATATATATATATATATATATATATATATATATATATATATATATATATATATGCAAACTAACCACAGGAGAAATGAAAGGAGCGACAGTGAGTACTTTCGTTTATTACATCTTCAGACAGAGTGAGACAGAAACGTAAAGGGTAGAGGTCTTTTATGCACACCCGCAGCAGGTAGTGGCACACAGAACAATGGATGACCTGAATTTTTACCTGCGGCTTAACTTATGGTCACCTGCAGCAGGGAGTGGAACACAACAAAGGATGACCTGAATCTAAAAATGCACATGACAAAGGAGGAGGGAGGGGAGGAAAGGGGAGTGGGAGGGAGGGGGAAGGGGGAGGAAAGGAGGGGAAGGGGGAAATGAAGAGGGGGGAGGGAGGGGGGGATAAATACTGTTGCTTAACTTAAGACCTAGAGGATTAATGCTTGGTGTGTCCCACACAGGTGTGACTACACCACCAGGAGATGACAGGGAACAATCACGTGTTAGTCTGGGGGATACTGCTTTAAAATTAATTCAGTTAACAATTTATCACACTTAAAATGACCATAGCTCATGTTTACATTCTTTTCATATGTGCCAGAAATTAGACAAGATTCTGTTACATTTCTCTCATCTAAGCTTTTTGATCTTGCTAGAATCTTGGAGCCTGTCCAGTCAATACGGTGGTCACTGGATCCTTTGTGCTGAAATAAACCACTACTCTGTTGGGCTGTCCTTACACTGTATTTATGTTGTAAGATTCTAGTTTCCAAATCTTTTCCAGACTGTCCTTTGTAAAATTTGTTACAGTTTTTACACGGGATTTGTACAAAACAATGAGGATTTGGTATGAAAGTTAAAATCTCTAAATGTCATGTACCACTACAAATTAGTCAGCTTTGATGTTAAATCATTATTCACAAATGTCCCTGTTGACGATGTTTTAACTTTTCCTACCAAGCATTCTGGGTAGTAACACTGATGGTATTCCCTCTGAAAACATTATCAAGCTAATTAAATTGTGCATTGTGAACTCTTCTTTTACCTTTGAAGGTAAATTTTACACACAAAAATTTGGTATGGCCATGGGTAATCCCCTCTCCTCAGTTCTGGCAAATATTTACATGGAATACTTTGAGAAACATTTACTGACCACCATAAAGGAGCAAAACATAGTTTGGCTCCGATACGTTGATGATATCCTGTGTTTCTGGCCTAACAGTCTTCCCATTGATGAATTTCTCCTGCAATTAAATTCGTTAGTTCCATCAATTAAGTTTACTCATGAGATGGAAATGAATTGACATTTTTGGATGTAAAAGTTATCAGCGACCAAAATGTTTTGAAGACTAAGGTATACAGAAAACCTACAAATATTATGTCATATGTTCATTACTATTCAAACCATCATATTAATGTAAAAAAGATCTGTGTTCATATCCATGTACCTAAGAGCATATAGAATTTCAGACCCAGAATTTTTAGATGATGAACTAAAAATGATTCAGAGTATTGGAAAGAAGCTAAACTATCCTCAAAGCATACTAACTCAGTGCCACAATACAGCCAAGAAACGATTCCTTGAAGGGAAAACTGATAAGCCAGATTGCTAGAACATTCAAAGAACCCTTGTCCTCCCCTTCCATGAAAATTTTCTTGATGTTGTTCACATACTGAGGAAACTCAATGTACAAGTAGTATTCAAATATGAGAACACCATCAAAAAAACCCTCATCAAGAACAGCCCTTTCAGTAATTCAGGCGTTGTTTACATAATCCCGTGTAAAAGCTGTAACAAATTTTACATAGGACAATCTGGAAAAGATTTGGAAACTAGAATCTCACAACATAAATACAGTGTAAGGACAGCACAACAGAGTAGTGGTTTATTTCAGCACAAAGCATCCAGTGATCACCATTTTGACTGGACAGGCTCCAAGATTCTAGCAAGATCAAAAAGCTTGGATGAAAGAAATGTAACAGAATCTTGTCTAATTTCTGGCACATATGAAAAGAATGTAAACATGAGCTATGGTCGTTTTAAGTGTGATAAATTGTTAACTGAATTAATTTTAAAGCAGTATCCCCCAGACTAACACGTGATTGTTCCCTGTCATCTCCTGGTGGTGTAGTCACACTTGTGTGGGACACACCAAGCATTAATCCTCTAGGTCTTAAGTTAAGCAACAGTATTTATCCCCCCCTCCCTCCCCCCTCTTCATTTTCCCCATCCCCTCCTCCCCTCCCCCTTCCCCCTCCTCCCAACTCCCCTTTCCTCCCCTCCCTCCTCCTTTGTCATTTGCATTTTTAGATTCAGGTCATCCTTTGTTGTGTTCCACTCCCTGCTACAGGTGACCATAAGTTAAGCCGCAGGTAAAAATTCAGGTCATCCATTGTTCTTTGTGCCACTACCTGCTGCGGGTGTGCATAAAAGACCTCTACCCTTGACGTTTCTGTCTCACTCTGTCTGAAGATGTAATAAACGAAAGTACTCACTGTCGCTTCTTTCATTTCTCCTGTGGTTAGTTCGCATACATAGCTACACGGTGAAGTGAAGTCTCTGCATATATATATATATATATATATATATATATATATATATATATATATATATATACATGGAGCTTCTATGGTACAGTGATAAAGTGTGCATCTCACACGCTGGTGGATGCAGGTTTGCCTCCCGCCAGAGATGTAAAAACTCTGGGAAGCGTTCACCGAGCCAATAACCACTTTGCAGACATAAGGGGTGCTGTGGTTGAACTAGTGTCGCGTACTAGTATGCTTGCACCCAGGCGGCTTTAGGCGATACACTTTATTCACAGACTACACATACATCCAAAGCCACTACAGCACTAAAATCACACTCAAAAGCACTTACCACCCTACATACAGTCTCTACCAGTCAACCTAAGCTACTGGGAAGAGATACATTGGCTGTATCGTCCCTGCTTTGGAAGGGATAGGCCCTTCCTGCAGTGGAGATATATATATATATATATATATATATATATATATATATATATATATATATATATATCATAAGATAAGAATCAGGGATGTGAGCATGGAAGTGAAAAAGTTACTGCATGACAGTAGTGTGATACTAACTCTACCGAATGGAAGTGAAGCTTGGACCTTGTGGAGGGAGAGAAGTCAAGAAGGAGAGCAGCGAAAATGAGTTATTTGAGAGAAGCATGTGGATTCACATGGAGAGAGAGACTGACAAATGAGGAAGTGAAGGAGTGTTGTGGTGTGGATGAGGATGTGATAGGAAGTGTTAGGAGACACAGATTCAGGTGGTTTGGCCATGTGGAGAGGATGGAAAGTGAGAAACTGAAGAGGAGAGTGTACGAGAGTGAGGTGGAGTGGGGGAGAGAGAGGTGGAGGCCAAGGGTGTGATGGAGGGATGTAGTGGAGAGGTATATGAGAGTGGGGGGTGTGAACTGGGAGCAGGGCAGTGAAATGGCGTGGGACAGGGCGACATGGAGGCGGCGATTTGTTTTTGACCACCCCTTACAGGATTAAGACGTCTGGCAATAGAAAGATAGATAGATATTCATCATTCACTTTAATATTACCAACTATGAAGTGAGACACAATTTCATAGTCTACACTTATATATATATATATATATATATATATATAGAGAGAGAGAGAGAGAGAGAGAGAGAGAGAGAGAGAGAGAGAGAGAGAGAGAGGGGTATAGATAGATAGATATAGATATAGATATAATCAGTCGTTTGAGTATCCACTGCAGGACCGGCCTATTCTGACCGAAGTCGAGACGATACAGCCAATGTATCTCTATCAAATGGCTTAGGCTGTCTGATAGAGATTGTATGTAGGGTAAGAAGTGCTTGTAAGTGTAATTGTAGTGTTGGAGTGGCTTTGGATGTGTGTGTAGTCTGTGAACCAAGTGTAATCGGCCTGTGCAAGCCGACTGGGTGCAAGCATACTTTATAGTAAGCGACACTGGTTCAACCACAGCACCCCTTGTGTCCGCCAATGTAGTACGTGACCGGGTGAACACTCCCAAACTTTATTGCCCTGGAGGGCCGCGAACCCTGGTTCACCCGCGTACGAAACGCACACTCTACCACTGTATCACATAGGCTCCATATATATATATATATATATATATATATATATATATATATTGCTCATGTAATGCCACTCAGGAATGAGTGAGGCTGGTCACTCTCATCTTAAATGTCGGGACCAACTTCCTAGCCCCGGGCTCCTATGCTCCTCATGGAGCAATGTAGGACTGGATGATATATATATATATATATATATATATATATATATATATATATATATATATACTGTGCAATCAAGAGAGATGTGAGATGCAATTTAATGAGTAGAAAGTATTACGTTTTCAAACCCACCAAAATTAATGAGAGAAGAAACAGCATTAGCAGTGCCAAACAGCCCAACACGAGTATCAGGAAATGATCACCAAAACACAAATAACAATCAGAAACACAAGAACAAGCAGACAACTATCTCAAGAAACAAAAAACACAACAGATAGAGAAGATAAAGAACAACAAACAGATGCAATTTACACTGAAGAAAACAATGATAAGTGGTCAGCGCTGTCCGTTACACACAGTGAAATTTCTAGAAATTTACCACACACTTATTATAATCTTGGCAACTTAAATCATAGAGTTCTAAAGGCAGGAAAAACATCTAAATTCCCCCTAAATAAAAAGATGGAGCGAGCAGCAGTGCAGTATCTTCTCCACAAAATTCCTGTACTAATCTGGGGATAAATAAATCAAGTCCAGGCAAGGACCAGAGACAATCTGAACAGAGAGCAAACAAACAATCAAGTAAGCTTAACCCGCGGCGTCCCATCGACGTTCTTTAACGTCCACACGTTTTGTCACTGCCAATCCCGTCGACGTACATAAACGCGAATCAATTGCCAGGTCCCTAATTTGCACAATTTTCAATTTTCGCGAGTGATTTTTGGTATGTATACACGTGACACCTTCCTCTACAACAGGGGTTCTCAACCTGGGGTACGCATACCCCCAGGGGTACGTGAGAGGAATTTTGGGGGTACGTGACAGGTTTCTCAAAATACTTCGGTTTTGAATAACTTCAAACCTGTTTGTAGAAAGTGGCCTACATGTGCCAGGCTAGATGTGTCCTCCATTAGAACCAGGACACTATGTGACAACGTTAACAAGGAAACTCTTGGAGTTATGTCATTTGAGAGAAAGCTGTCTTGGACTACACTTGCCACACAACCTTGCAAACCCATAATACAGTAGTCACCCTTGCTCGTTTTCTATCGATCATGTAACTCCTCACGCGTACCGAGCAGGTACCAAAGTGAGACGCACTGTTCGCCTCTCACTGTCACCCACTCACCACTCTTCCCTCACTACCCTCACCCTCAGGTTTCCAGTGTATTTGTAGTCTGATTTTTTTTCCTCGTTTAAGTTGTCATGGATTTTGCTTGCAGCTACGAAGTCATGTGCCTGCACTGCAGCCACAATAACTGGTAATGGTTTCCTTCTACATACCGCTGTGAGCAGAGATTCTCAGCACTGTGCTTGATTAAAAACAAGTTACGTTCACGTCTTGCAGTCAATGACGACATAAGAGTGGCTCTCTCAAAGACTGTGCCGAGGATTGACTTGTTGGCAGCAAAGAAACAGGCCCAACCATCTCACTGAATTAGTATATACTTGTATTTTAATGCAGTCACACACACTGACTTCCCTATGAGTAAGTAACAAGTTACTAATAACTAGTTGCGAGGCCTAACAATCAGCATTAGTTCGCAGTCAGTGGAACACAAAGCCTTAATTCTATTTTGTTACTTTTTTCATGCTAGTGACGCTAGTCATGCACACAGTAATTTCCCCATGAGTAACTAGTTATAAGCTGTATATAGCACCACTACCTCACAGTCACAGTTATTGGAAAAATGTGTCTGATTTAGTACTGTTTTATTATTATTTTTATGCTATTCATACACACAGTGACTTACCTATCACTGTTACTAGTTACAAGTTGGAACTAGCTGTAAGCAGCACTAGTTCGCTGTCACAATGATCGAAAACTGTCTGTTATAGTTCTGTTTTAGTAAATGTATTGCATGCTAGCAGCCAGTCACATAGTGTTTCCCTATGACAGTAACTAGTTCCTATCAACACTACCTCATAGTGACATACTCACATTAATTGAAAACTTTGTCTGCTCCACATATATAACACAATTTAAACTTAATAAACTAAGTCAATAAACCATGCATTTCTTTTTACCCTTCCTGATGCTGCATTGTGGGTAAGGGGTACGTGACCAATACTGAAAGACTTCAAGGGGTACATAAGATTAAAAAGGTTGAGAACCCCTGCTCTACAAGATGCCAGGCAGGGACAATTCCTTACCCAGCATGACCTCCTCCCCCCTCCTGCACGCCATTGTCTCAGCAATTCACCTGTTATCAGTGACCTGGCCAGTAAAGCCATGTCATACCATGGTACGAAATTCAGGGCCAGAGTGATTCCCCAATCGATGACAATGTGGAGGACAAACTTTACATAGCATTAGAGGAAGAAACAGTCAGAAATGATGATCAGGTATTGTGGCAAAAAAGGTCAGGTTCTTATAATGCCTATATTACTGCTTGAAAACCAATGTACTCTCATACTACATATAATTTCGTACCAAGTAAATAAATAAATACCGTTTATGAATGGTGTGAAATAGTTATCCTCCCATAGAACTCGTTTTCTTTGGTGCCAGCCTGTTAGAAAACCCAGTAAGGTAAGGAGGTACTCCTACCTGGATCGAGTATTTTAAACCTCAGGTGAGCGATTTCTCTATGAATTTTCGATTTTTCTCACCAAAAGCGGAGGTTTGAACCAAAAAAAAATTTTTCCAAAAATGGTCGGGACTGGGGGGAGTCAGTGGTGGAAAAGTGGTCGGGATGGGGCGGGTTAAGGGCTCATTCCCGCATACTGGGCAACAGGCTGGCACAAAAATCTGGCCATAGTCCGATTAGACATCGGCCGGCAGAAAGACAAAAAAATGTTAAATTCCCTCGTAGGTCGAATTTGAGATGGATACACTATGTTTTTATTGTGCAAATCCAGGTCACACTAAATCTGAATGTTACATCAAAAGTAAAGAGGACAAAGACAATACAAAAGAGCTTGAACCCTACTGTAGGTGACATAAAACTTGTTGGTCACTGGACATCAGACTGTAAGACGGTAGAGAAACTAGTATCAATCTGTAAGTCGGGGGAAGTTTATACCAGCACAAAACCAACAAAATATAAAACATCCAAATAAACCTAGAGTAAACATAGCAAGTATTTTTTGAAAATGAAAGCATTTTGGTTCTTGCTGTCTGTGAAGATGAAGAGATTTCATTATTTCTGGATTCAGGCTCACCAGTGGATTTAATAACACTAGATGAATTAGAAAGAATTTCTAGGAAAAGAAGAAAAGTGACATTTTGGGAAGTTTGTTAGATTTATACACTGCTGATGGTTAAGAAATACCGGTAAATGGTATGATTAAGTTAGACAGCAAATTCACAAAGACCACCAAATCAATTACTTCTCTCTCCTGCATAGTAGATAATTTAGTAATTAGAGGAGATATGCTGCTTGGCTTAAACACAATGAGATCACACAATATAACTGTAATGCTAGGTGTTTTAGGACCGGCTTCCCGTCCCTCTAACACCTAATGTGAAGCTGGGTTGTCTTTCGAGACCGGAGCTTAGACAAATAAGAGAGGCAGGACAACAAAAACTCAGGACAACAACCTTACACGTGTATTGCTAAATTCTACAAGTGGAACGGGTAGATGTCACAAGAGTAATAATTATACCGAGCATTTAAAAACCTTAGGTCTAGATTGTGGCTATTAGTTTCGTGCAGGATACTATTTGAGACAAGATCAGGTAAAGTGAATAGCACTACTATCAGGAGTCCTAGGGCAATGAATCCAAATACTGTCACTCAGGGGAAGTCTTGGTTTTATCTATCAGATGGAGTTTCATTTACTAGGGCTGCGGCACTGTTATCATTGTTGGCAGTCTAATTCGTTTGTCTGTCACGTTATTAATTATTACTATGGCACTGGAAGCCTCTGATTGATCTCAGCTTGAGGCTGTGTCACTGTAATGGTATTGCGTTCACTCAGACAGACACTTTATCCACTGCTCGGCCGTGTTCACTGTCTCACAGTCACTTTATCTATTCCCCCCTTCTTTTACACTAACACTGAGAGCTTTTATTCCTGACTTCCCATATTCTTGTAATTCACTGTTCTGCCCTTGCTTCACTATAATATCACTTGCACTGTGCTTTCACTGTCACTCACTATCGGGACTGGGTGTGGTGGTGGTCAGGTACAAGGGCGGCGAGAACAACTCAGCCTGACTACTGGCGGGGCTGAGTTCCGCAGGGGGCCTCAGTATTCAGGGGCCACGGGATCACGAGTAGGGGTGTCTTCTCTCATCCGGGGCTGTGGGTGGCGAAGGGCCCCGCGGTCTCAGGCCTCGAGGCTGAAGTCTGGCCCTCTGGGCTGGGGCCAAACAGCTGCCTGAATCGTTCACTCAGGCACCTGACGGAGGATGAGGGTCTCCGGCATCGAGGTGTAGGGATGTCCTGCCCGGGGGTCCTGGGGGCAGTCTGGAGGTCCTGCGGGCTGTGGTCTCCAGTGGTCGGGGATGCCATCAGGAGTTGGCTGCAGCGTCGGCCTCTGTCAGGGTCCATCAGGCGAGACCTCTTGGGGATCGGCTGTGGTGAGAAGAGCCCAATGGTGGTCACGGGGCCTCTCCAGTAGTCCTCCAGTCTGAGGCCTCCCTCTGGGTAGTAGTCTCATGGAGTGGAGTCAGCACCTGACGAAGGAGCAGCTACCAGCCATCTCCTCTTGTAGGGCCCAGCTTCTGGCGGTGGCCTTCTAGGGGCACAGCTACCAGCTGTTGCAAAGGCCCGGCTGCTGTCCATGGCCTGTGGAGGGGAGCAGCTACAAGCCAGCTCAAGGGCACCTTCGGAGCGGCTACCGGCCATCTCCTGACGAAGGCGGGAGCGGCTGCCGGCAGTCTCCTAATTACCTCCAGAGCGGCTACCGGCCGTCTCTGTAAGGGCACCTTCAGAGCGGCTTCTGGCTGTCTCCTGATGAAGGCAGGAGCGGCTACTGGCTGTCTCCTGATTACCTCCAGAGCAGCTGCAGCTGCAGGCCATCTTCTGTAGGAGGGTTGAGCGGCTGCCGGCCATCTCAGGGGTGCTGACTGGAGCTATAGTAATAGCTCCACTCCAATCCTTTCGGTGGTTGGCTCACCCGGAAGGTAGTCTCTTTTTCCTGCTATGGTGGCACTCGGCGAGTTCCGGGTCATAGGGGCGTGTGGCCCGGGCAGACATATGTTCCTGTCGCACGGAGTCAAGCCGTGCTCTATTCACCCCCTCAATAGGCTCCTTCTGGGGGTGCTGGGCTGTCCTCTGTAAGACTATTCAGCATTTTACCACCGTCTTCATGGATAAAGTCCCTGTAACTGGAGGTTGTAAACTTTAGTGTCATAGGTGTGGTAGACTGGCTGCAGGTGTTGGAGGAGGGCGTGATAGGCCGTGGTGGCGGGATTTTCATCTAGCTGAGCGTCGCAGGTGAAGATGAGGGTGGATGGGTTGGTGGAGGAGTGGAGGAGTCGTAGGAGGTGGAGGGGTCCTCGGACTCAGTGTTTACATCTGAAGGGCGGTGCCCATATGGCATGGCAAATCCTCATGGTGGTAGGTGTTGTCTACTGTAGAGAGCTGTGCTGAATGCTGGAGATGGACGACGAGTGTGGGGTTTTATGCTGGAGTAATGCGGTGTGAAGTCCCTGGGGAGTGTAGGTGGCTGGGATTTGGGCCTGGTGTAGCATGAGTGTGAGATTATTTAGGGTAGGAAGCAGAGTGTGATTTTGCTTTGAGGTGGGTGGTGTGGGAGTGTTGGTGTGTCGCGCAGGTGGACGTGAAAGGCGGCCGGAGCATGTGATGGTTGTTGTAAGGATGGGTGTGGGAGGTGATGTGGGTGTGCAGTGTCAGCGTGTGTGGGAAGCAGGTGGGATGTGCCTGGGGCGGATGTGAGGTGGTAGGGTTAGGGGTGGCACAGGGCGCCGGGCGGGATGTAGGCCTGGTGAGGGGTTGTGTCGTGGGTGCATGGGCGGCGCAGTTGGGGTCAGGTGTGGAGGATGGGCAAGAGAGGGAGATAGGTGGGGTGCGTTGGGGCCGGTGGTGGGTGATGGTTGGGGCAGGGGTGTGGCGGTTGAAGGAGGTGTGGGCACGTGGGCGGGACATATGGTGCTGGGTGTAGGGGATGGGGTGGCTGGTGGTGAGGAGGTGGGGGAGAGATCCGGACTTGGTGGTGTTGGTGAACCTTCAGGTGAGGTGTGAGGCAGCGTGGTGGGGAGCAAGGTGGAGGTGGCAGGAGAGGGGGAGGGGGATAGAGATGGTGAGGGGGAGATGTAACAGTCATAGGAGGTAGAGAGGAGTGGAGCGGGGGCAATGGGTGGGGCAAGGTGCAGGTTGGGGGCGGGGGACGTGAAATGGGCGTACGTGACGGTTTCTGAGTGTGCAAGGGGTGCCGTGATATTCAACCGTCACTTGGTAGGGGTCAGGGTGTCAGGACTCTAAAATGTCTTAATACATAATAGCTAGCAATATACATATATAGTCTAGAGGTTAGGTCAATGTCAAACCTAGGGGCCAAAGGGAAATGATGTTAGCACCTCTCCAGAATGCCTCTCACCAGCAAAATAGCCCACGAACAGCGCCTCGTGACCATACACACACATACACACACACAGGCTTCTAGAACATTTCAACAACAGTATAGCACACGTGACACGGCCCTGCTAAACGAGAATGTAGGAATCTGAGCTCAGAAGGAGACTGGCCATAGAACCGGCAGGTAGTGGAGAGAGAGAATAAGAAGGGTCCAACTAGACTTAGTATATTAAGTCCTTGTATAATACATAGGCTGCTCAACTTAGACTTTCTCTGAAGATAATAAATCAAGATCAACTCCCTGTATTTAACTTTAACTCCTCCTGCTATTCAATTACCAAAATAACTTTAACCAAAACTCAAGACTCACCTACTACAAGATTAAAAAGTTACATATGTATAAATGTTGGCTACGAAGATCCAACAAGGGATAGGGTCCCATGAAACATGGTGCGAGCTTGTGGGGGGTGGGGAGCTGCGCTATCATGACAGTGTCGCCTGGCTTGTAGGGGTTGGAGGCAATGTTGGGGCAAAGGTCCAGGTTGTTATGAAGGTGGGATAGTCGCTGCTTCAGGTGGTGAAAGGGGTCAGATGTGGGAGAAGAAATGGGGGGCTGTAAGGGTTGTCGCAGGGGTAGGAGGAGAGGTGTTTCCCCAAACACTCTTTCATACAGTGAAATGTAATACTCTCGGGGGCAGGAGTTTATGCTCCATTGTATAATATTGACATGGGCAGGCCAGTCGTCATCTTTGGTGGCTTCTATCCGGGTGCAGAGTTGGTTCATTAGTGTACGATGACTTCGTTCACAGATAGCGTTTCCTTGGGGCCAGTAAGGGGACGAGTGAGATATGTGATAGCCGAAGATGTGGGCTAGCTCATCCCAGATTTTGCTGGTGAACTCTGGTGCGTTATCGGAGTAGATTGCCTGTGGAATGCCAAAGTATGGAAAAACATGCTGAATCAGGGCATCAGCAACTGCGACAGCATGATGTTCTTTTGCCGGGCAGGCTATAACGAATTTTGAATATGTATTAATGAACGTGATAACGTACCAATAGCCCAATTTCGAAGGTAGAGGTCCCATTACATTAATCGCTAATAACTGCCAAGGGTTTGTGGGTGGTAATGTGCCCTAATGGACCGGTGGTGCGGGTGACGTCTTTACCCAAGGCGCATGCTCGGCAGGATTGGAAATCTCCTTGGCTAGGGTGGAGGGACTGGGAGCCCAGTAAGTGTTGTTAAAGACCTGCAGAGTTTTATTGTGCCCAGGTGGATTCTGTTGTGGGCATGCAGGTGCCGGAGGGCATCAAGGGCAGTGTTGGGGGCTAGGATGATATGCCCGGATGGAGTGAGCAGGTGGTTGCCCTAGCAATATAGCTTTTTGAAGAGATGTTGGGGAATCCAGGAGGGTCGTTCCTTACGATGCCACTGTTGGAGGAGATCTGGCTCCGGTTGTACAGCACTGATGGGGAGCCGGGAGAGAGCATCTGTGTTGGTATGAAGTTTGCTGGAGCAGTATGAAATTTCATAGTTAAACTCCTCCAGTGTCTCATGCCATCTGATAAGCTGGGCGTTGTGGGTGTCAGACTGCCACAGCCATTGGAGGGACTGAAGATCGGTAATGATGGTGACTTGGGTCCCTGACAGGTATGCTCATAAATGCTCTAGTGCCCAGATGATGCCTAGGCACTCTCTCTTTCTGGCGGCATAATTTTTTTCCGCCTGGTTGAGGGTGCAGCTGGCACAGGCAATGATGTGCTCGTGGCCCTCTTGGACTTTGGTTAGCACAGCGCTGATCGCAATCAAGGAGACGTCGGTGTAGAGTCAGAATGGGAGGGCATAGTCGGGAAGGCCAAGACTGGGGCGGAAACGAGTTTGTCCTTTAGTTGTTGGAAGGTGGCTCGTGTCTCGTCCGTCCAGACGAATGGTTCTACTTTCTGGGTCAGGTCATGGAGTGGTTTAGCAATGTGAGCGAACCCCTTCATGAAATGTCGGTAACAAGACGTCAGGACGAGGAAGGCCCAAATCCAGTGAACGTCTTGTGGCGGGGGGATGTCCACGATGGCACAGAGCTTGTATGGGTCAGGAGATATGCCAGCCTGGGAGATGACATGTCTCAGGAATGAGACGGTTTTGTTGGCCAGGATACACTTGGAGGGCCGGAGTTTGTGGCCTGCTTGCTGTATCCGTGTGAAGACCTTGCGAAGGCACTGAACGTGGTCAGCCCAGATCTTGCTAAATACAATGACGTCGTCTAAGTAGTAGACAGATCTCCCAGTTGAGGCCGCTGAGGACAGTTTCCATTAGTCTCAGGAAGGTGGCGGGGGTGTTACAGAGGCCGAAGGGTAGTACATTTAACTCATAATGTTTCCCGTTGCTGGTCGAGGAAGCAGTCTTGCCTCGGTCTTCCAGTCGCACTGGGACCTTCCAATACCCTGACTGGAGGTCGAGGGTGGAGAACCAGGAGGCACCGTACAGGGAATCTAGGGAGTCGTCTATCCGTGGGAGTGGAGTAGCGTCCTTGGTGGTTACGTCATTGAGCTTGCGGTAATTACACAGAACCACATTTTGCCTGCCTTCTTCTTCACGAGAGCGACAGGGGAGGACCAAGGGCTGGTGGAGGGAGAGATGACTCCAGCCTTGATCATCTCTTGAACCTGGCGGTCTTCCTCATCCTGCTGCTTGGGATTTTTCCGCCAGGATGGCTGTTGGATCAGTGGGCCCATCATGTGGATCTCGTGAGCCAGGTAAGTGGTATGTCCATTATCAGCAGGTCCCACCACGAAAAGGTCCTGGAAATCCAGGAGGAGGCAGAGAAAGGTGTCTGATTGGTGAGTGGAGAGATGGTCGGGAATGGGGGGCAGGGGGGTGGCGGAGCTGGAGGGGGAGAGGGCACAGGGCTCAGTTTCCTCCATCTCTCCGATTACGAGCCCTTTAGGGAAGGTGAGGGGGGAGAGGGCGAGGTTGGCAATTCGGACTGCCACATAATGAGGGCAAAGGAAGGGTTGGGGCAGGAGGCAGGCCAAGAGGGTTCTGGGTGGCAGGTGTGGGGAGAACAGGACGGATGTACCCAAGGGCCGGTTGAGGGGCACCCAGGCTTCGTGGTGGGGGGGATGTTACTGTGAAGGAGGTGGTGGCGGGGAACGAGGGAGGGAGGGGGAGGGGAGGGGGGAGGAGGTGGGATTGGGGGTAGGGGAGAAGGGCATGGATTCTTCCGGCCGGGGCCGGGGCATGCAAGTGCAAACGGCCCGGGGGAGAGGGGGCAGCCGTGGGATTTCTGGAACTGGAGGTGTCTGTTGCGGCAATCAATTGTGGCTCCTAGTTTCTGTAGCAGGTTCAGTCCCAGATATCCATCATAGTTGCGGCAGGAAGAGTCAAATATGATGAACTTATGGTATGTCAATGCCGGTTGATGGATATCAACATGCAGGGCCCGAGTTTCCCCACGGATCAGCAGGGGGCCATCCTCCGCGTCCACAAGATGAGTAGCTGTCGGGAATAGCAGGCCGAAAGTCAACTTATGACAGGAGAAGTAGTGACTATACAGGCAAGCTCTGGCTGCTCCAATGTCGACCAGAAGTCTGGCTTTCACCCCGTTCAGCTTCATCTTGTGGTAAACTGGGGGGCGGTATTTGGGGGAAGTGGCCCCCGTCACCGTGGGAAGGTGCGGGGACGGTCCTAAAAATCCAACTGCTGTGGGCCGCCTTCTTCTTCCCCCTGCTCCAGTTCCCCAGGTTCATTATCTTCCGCTGGTGCGGGTTTGTCCTCTGGCTCCTCGTTCCCTAAGGAGGAGACTTCACGTCGGCCTGGGGTGTTGGTCTTTCACCTGTCAGCTGTCAATTGGTCCCTGATGTCATGCAGTGGGCACCTGGAGCTGCAAGTGGAGAACTCCTAGGGATTCACCAGAATGAGGTTGTGGTTCTCCTTGTGACTGGGGCGCCAGTGGGTGGGGTGCACCCTAGGCAGGCTGGGTGCTAGGGTGGGGCTGGTGTGGGGCATAGGTGGACGCAGCTTGACTGGAGGAGCCGGGATGTTCGTGAGGAACTTTTTCACCACACTGATTTGCAGGGGTGTGGAGCGGGAGGTCAGGAGGTGGCATATGAGTTGGATATCTTTATCCATGTCTCCTGTTGGGTCGTGGATTGTAAAATGCTCCTTGACCATGCTGGGGAGAACTCTGAGGAGAGTACTGAAGGTGTGTTGCTCACGTGTTTTATCATCTGCCTCCAGGTAGGCAACGGTGACCAGGCATCTAACCTGGATTAAAGTGTCATCTAAATTGCCATCAAAAGTTAGGCTATCCAGTTGGGATTGCACCACCACTTTATCTGGTGATGGGGTGATGGTCTGAATCACGAGCTTCGTGAAATTCTGCCACATGAGCCCTGGGACGATCTTCGGTGCGATATTGGCTGCCACTTTACACAGTAGCGGGAGTGTAACCGCGATTTTTTACTTGTCATCTTCGAACCTGATGTCTAGCAAAGGTTTAATAATAGCCAGGTATGTATGAACATCGAACTGTTCGGGGACAAATTTGGGCAATTGCACATGAGCTTTAGTTGCCATTTTGCTGGTACTTCCTGATTACATCTCTTGTATGCCCAGGTCAAGAACCACTGCTGTCCATCAGTGTAATGCTAGGTGTTTTAGGGCCAGCTTCCCGTCCTTCTAATGCCTAGTGTGTAGCTGGGTTCTCTATCTAGACTGGACTTAGACAAATAAGACAGAGGCAGGATGCAAAAACTCAGGGCAACAACCTTACACGTGTATTGCTAAATTCTACAAATGGAACGGGTAGATGTCACAAGAGTAATTATTCCGAGTAATTATAAACCTTAGGTCTAAATTGTGGGTATTAGTATTGTGCAGGATACTGTTTGAGACAAGATCAGGTAAAGTGAATAGCACTGCGATCAGGAGTCTGAGGGCAGTGAAACCAAATATTGTCAATCAGGGGAAGTGCAGGTTTTATCTATCAGGTGGAGTTTCATTCACTAGGGCCACGGCACTGTTATCACTGTTGGCAGTCTAATTTGTTTATCTGTCAAGTGATCAATTATCACTATGGCACTGGGAGCCTCTGATTGATGTCAGCGTGATGCTGTCACTATGATGGTCTTGCATTCACTCAGACAGACACTTTATCCACTGCCCGGCTGTGTTCACTGTCTCTTAGTCACTTTATCTATTCCCCCTTTCTTTTACACTAACACTGAGAGCTTTTATTTCTGACTTCCCGTATTCTAGTAATTCAATGTTCTGCCATTGCTTCACTGTATCACTTTCACTGTGCTTTCGCTGTCACTCACTATCGGGACTGGATGTGGTGGCGGTCAGATAAAAGGGCGGTGGGAACAACTCAGCCTGACTACTGATGGGGCTGAGTTCCTCCAGGGGCCTCCATATTCAGGGGCCACGGGATCACGCATAGGGGCATCCTCTCTCGTCCGGGGCTGTGGGTGGCGAAGGGCCCCGCACTCTCAGGGCTCGGGGCTGGAGTCTGGCCCTCTGGGCTGGGGCCGAACAGCTGCCTGAATCGTTCACTCAGGCGCCTGATGGAGGACAAGGATCTCCTGCATCGGGGTGTAGGGATGTCCCGCCTGGGGGTCCTGAGGGCGGTCTGGAGGTCCTGCGGGCTACAGTCTCCAGTGGTTGGGTATGCCGTCAGGAGTGGGCTGCAGTGTCGGCCTCCGTCGGGGTCCATCAGGTGAGAAGAGCTCGGTGGTGGTCTCGTGGCCTCTCCAGTAGTCCTCCAGGCTGTGACCTCCCTCTGGATAGAACTCTCGCGGAGCCATCTCCTGTCGAAGGTGGGAGCGGCTACCGGCCATCTCCTGATGAAGGCGGAAGCGGCTACCGGCCGTCTCCTCATTACCTCCAGAGTGGCTACCGACCATCTCCTGTAGGAGGGTCAAGCGACTATAGCCCGTCTCTGTTAGGGCACCTTCGGAGCGGCTACCGGCCATCTCCTGAAGAAGGCGGGAGCGGCTACCGGCCATCTCCTGATTACCTCCAGAACGGCTACCGGCCATCTCCTGTAGGAGGGTCAAGCGGCTACAGGCCGTCTCTGTTAGGGCACCTTCAGAGCGGCTACCGGCCGTCTCCTGATGAAGGCGGGAGTAGCTACCGGCCGTCTCCTGTTTACCTCCAGAGTGGCTACCAGTCATCTCCTTTAGGAGGGTCGAGCGGCTACCAGCCATCTCAGGGGTGCTGACTGGAGCTAGAGCAATAGCTCCACCCCGATCCTGTCGGTGGTTGGCTCGCCCGGAAAGTAGTCTCTTTTTCCTGCTTTGGTGGCAGTGGGCAAGTTCCGCGTCATAGGGGCGTGCGGCCCAGGCGGACTTATGTCACTGTCACCCGGAGTCAAGTCGCCCTTTATTCACCCCTCCATAGGCTCCTTCTGGGGGTGTTGGGCTGTCCTCTGTAAGGCTATTCAGCATTTTAATAATATTAATGTCACATTTGAATGAACTTAGCTTCAATAGCGAGTCCATAGAGCAAATTTCATCTCCTTACACTACACACAGCAGTTATAAAATATCTAAAGTTACAAGAGCAATTAAACACAAACAAAAAAAGGTAGAGTCTGACTTACAATTTCCCATAGAAAACGGGCGCCTAGACCTGCCCTCCCTCACTACCACTCCACTTTCTCGATCAAGGTCACTTCACGCAGACACACACAACTCAATCATGACTCACTTATTCACGCAGCTAGCAGTAACTGTAATATGACTGTACCACGAAGATCGTTTATGAAAGTCATAGTAAAAAGTAAATTGAAAATTGGAATGTCACTGCATTAGAAGAAACTATTAGAATAAATGGCCTTTTGATAGAAAGCGCTCTATGTTGGGTAAATAACAAGGGTGAGACTAGTGTCTTTTTAGCTAACACCATGAATGGAGATGTGAATGTTAAAAAAGAACTTGCATATGCAACACAAAGCCTTGCCCAGCTCCTATACGTGGAGTGACAATAACTGGGGCGTTGAGCAACGTAAACTCGTCATAGAGAGAGAGTGCATAAAAGAGCATTTGATTTACTCAGAGAACGACTTGCTAGTGGATTAGCCATATAATAAAGTAAATTTTTCGGTAGATAAAGATGATGCGATTATTCCATGGACCTTCCTATTCAGGATAGCAAGAAGATCTCCTCACTTACACCTTCAACATGTAGTCAGGTGAGGGTGCATGATCGCACCAACCGCCTCTATGGGTATTGTGCAGGACACAGTGAGTACCGAAATTAGTTTGGACGTACTGAACGATCTACCAGTCATGTTGCAGAAATATCAGGACCACTTAGGACTCTAGAAGCAGCATTAAGACTCCCTTCCTCACATGATCATCCTCCACAGGGAGTGGCTGAATTAAGGCAGCAGACTGGAAGCTAGAGTAGGCTAAGAACATATGCTCACCGTAATCAGGGACATCCCATTAGTTGTGGGTAACACAATTAGGAAAAGAAATAACAAATACTGTACGCATAACATACGTGGTTTGTTTGATTTAGGTGGAGCAATTCTAGGTAACATTTTTGGATTCGCAACAGAAAAATGATCTTGAGGAAATGAATAGCAAATATAACAAGATTGCACAAATTCTTTCATATCAGCATAAGCTAGCTGATACCCAGAACAGTGCAGGCCCAATGATGATTGTAAAAACTTATAAAATACAGAAGAATCAACTCAACAATTTATGGAGAAAGAAATGTACAAGAAGGAAATAATACACTTTTCCAGCACCTCTCACTGATCACTGAACATATTTACATAATAATTCAGTTAGACAAGACTACTGCTCATTATCAGTCTTTCGTGAAGGGAATTCTAATGCTGCTAAAGGAAGGATCACCGTTAATTTAATTCCCATTCACAATCTCCATCAAATAATCTGTCAAGGGATACATAAGCATGGTTTGAAGCCTTTGTTTGAGGAAAGAAATCTGATGTTATATTATCCATACTTGGAAGTAACACTCACACCAACATCAATAGTAGTTCATATATAGTACCATTCATAGCAGATGGTTTTTTCACAGTGTACCAAATATACCCTTTTCCTTTTAGAGAAACGACTCATGAGTCACAATCAACATCAAAACAGAAGTCATCATGGTCTCCAAGAAACAGGATTTTCGCTAGTGAAACAACAACCAAATGTTGCACATCATTGCATGCATTTCACATTTGTCCTGCATACATCTTCACGTTTCAGCCAGCTGAGACAGTCCCTTGTGAAATGGCTATCATAAAAAATCACATCCCTCATCATTGCAACTTTACATTTCCTCCAGATAAACTCATGGATCATCAATGCATTGAACAGCCACAGTTTTTCTACTTCACCCAAAATACATCAGTTTCTGTGACTTGCCCAAACACACCTCCAGTCCATACATCAGCATCTGGCTTATACATATCACCAGATTACTGTGCAGTTCTGACACTTGCACTATCAACTTTAGCCGCTATAAACCACTATGCCATTCTCAACAGCACACATACCTGTAAGTACTTCTAACCATTACCTAGGATGAACATAAATAAGAGTGCACACATTGACTTCATCCAAGTTTGGAAAAATGCAAGTGATAAATCAAACATTACAACCTTGGGAAGAATACAGTAGGATTATGTCCAAACCATAATATGTTTTCAGCCCAGCTCCAGCCATCTTTGTAATGTTCTGCATCATATTTGCTTTGTTACTAATGGCCATGCACAGAAGGCAAGCCAGGACTGCTAACCTAGAGTCTGTGTTAAGAACTGTGCTGTGCAAGTGAGACAAACTGAGTAAATCCTGTACGTATTTTGTATAAAATAACAAAATGTGGGTTACATATAGTATAGTCTTCCTTTGGATATATATATATCCATCAATCCCTCATCCAGTCCTTCATTGCCCCATGAGGAGCATAGAAACCCTGGGCTAGGCAGTTGGTCCCGACATTTAAGATGAGAGAAACCAGCCTCACTCATCCCTGAGTGGCATTACATGAGCAATCAACCCCAACCACTCCTTGGATATAAACCCTCACCGGCTCAGTCCGACTGGAGCGCAATAATTACCCACTAAACCACCAGGCGCCATAACTTGGTTATATGGTTACCACCCAGCGTAGTAAGTGGTTTCATCGTGTGCAGGAAACCATTTGGCTTGTCACCCTGTGTAGAGTCACCCACAGGCAGAAGGAAGAGGAAAGAATGAAGGAAAGAATGACAGAAGAGGGAGTGTAAAGTCACCCGTAGGCAGAAGGACAAGGAAAGAATGAAGGAAAGACAGAAGAGGATGGAAGGAAAGAAGGATGGAGGAGAGGAAAGGGCAGACACCCAACAGCAGCACTACATCGAGTGAGTGGATGGTGAGCGCCCCCACCTCCCAAATATATATATATATATATATATATATATATATATATATATATATATATATATATATATATATATATATATATATATATATATATATATATATATATATATATATTATATATATATATATCCAACTCACATATATAATTGACTCCTGTAGGCATGCCATTGTATTAGTATATTATTACTGTTGTATTGTTGAGAAGCAAGATTTGCTAGTTTGGTAGTATAAGAAAGTTCCTGGTGGTTTTCACAGTTTCAGTTACATGTCAGAGTTCCCAGTTAGCCTGCTGCTGTGAGCAGAGTTATTTTGTAAAGTTATACATTAAATTTTATGCTCTTTTACTCTATAATATTTTTATTAATGTTATTTAAGTTATGTAATTTTATTTCAGTTTCTATGCTACAGTATTTAGAGTGTTATATAATGTAAGAAAACCCTGGCATGTTTTGTATGTCTTCGATTTGGTAACTGTTTTTGCTAAGGGCAGGTACCAGCACGTCTTAGAATCTTGGAGTAGAAGGGAAGGCTATGTAAGGAGGTAGAAGAGCCTAGGAGAGTCAGTTTCATCTCAGTTCAGTTTGAGTTTAGTTCAGCATTAGTTCAATGTCAGTGCAGATTGTATGGCTCCGGTACTTGTGAAAACAGCCAAGCGAAGTTGGCAAGCATTAAGTTTAATTATTCGGAAAATAAAGACAGTGAACTTAACCCCTAAACCGCGGGGTTGTTTTGGCTCTCCTTGCGTGTCCCGCGAGGATATTCGCGCTCCGGCAGACTTTGTAAAAATATTTGCCAAAAATCAGTTATTAGTCCTAGAATATTATAATTAAATATGCCTATGGCACATACGTTCAGCTTTCTCCTGGGATGTTTGTTGAGCCTTCATCGAGTGCTGTAGGACTTGTGGAGACTTCTGAAGTTGAGTAACGAAGTCTCCACTTTACACTTCCCGACCCTCAGTAATATGATTACCACAACCTGATATTATGACTAGAAACACTACTCTATGATTTTCAAATAGTTTGGAATTCATACTCCAAAAAAAAAAAACTGTGAAAGCAATGAAAATTACGAGCGCATATGAGCTTCTCACTTGCACTCGTTCCCCGCTGGTATTCTGTCATTTATTGTTCATAAAAACACTCACACTTTATATTCCTATTACTATATAACACATATATATCTGCAGTCTTTATCCATAAATTTCCTTCAGTAATAGTAGTTAATTGTCACTGGAGACATTCAATTTCTCATTCAATAAAATACATAGAGAGCCAAGGTTTCACTTTCACTGTCATAACTTCAAGTATTTGTACTCATATTCTTATATTACTAATTATTTACATTTCTATTTACATTTTCTATTGTATTTTCAATATTTACACTTCTATTTTACTTACACTATGTTATGCACTGTCACTTGCGGTAACTTATAAAATTATATCACACTGTTCCATCATATTTATATCCATTGCTTTCACTTGCTATTTACACATTATTTTCACATTATTTACATTTTCCACTTGAACTTTTACAACTGCTTGAGGCTATGGTAATCAAAAAAGCAGGTAATGCAGAGGGGAACCTGGCACTCAGTGCACTGCCGAGAGGTGCATTTGTGCTCAGGTGTGCGTCGGGTGGTATGTGCACAAACCTGGCACCTGCGAATCGCAGCCTTCCTTTTCCCTGTGGCAGGTATTTGCATCAGTCTGTGCCGATCCATGTACGCCCTCTGCTCAAGTCTGTCGGGAAGTCTTACAGCATGGTGCCTTGGAGCTGCTGCTGTCACCCTACCATATCTCTCAAGCAGCTGCTGAACACAAGTCCTGGCGAACAACCTCAGGAAGAAGGACTTGGGTGGCTTTACCTTCATCTTGTACAGGATGAAGGCATTCAACATCATGTCAATGAGACACGGAAAAACTTTCTTGTACCACCTAGTATTGTTCCTGAGGCAGTCGATCTCTCCAATCATCATGTAGGACTTGTCCACCAGCCGCATGTTGATATTATAGTCTATGACAGCATCAGGTTTCCTCACAGGTTCGCCTGTCCTATGGTTGACCTTCCCACTGTCTTTCAGTTCCCCCTTGTGTACAGTGGTGAGCATGTACACGACCCTCTTATCATGCCACCGTATTGGCAGCATCTTCTCAGACTTGCGTAGGTGCAAGTCTCCTCGCTGCGAGTTTCCTGCCTCTGGGAATTTGGGGAAGTGGGCACGATTGCTCTTCACAGTGCCACAGGAGGCGATGCCATGCTCTGAAAGGTATTTAGCAAGTTTCGGTGCTGTATAATTGTTTTCAGTATACAGCACATGATTCCCACCAAAATACCTTTCAAGCAGCACTTTCACTACACAGCCTGAGAAGCCAAGGGGGTGTGTTTTGTCCAGATCGACAGTGCTGGCTGAATAGATGACGAAGTCAAGGATGTACCCCGTCTTACAGTCGCACAGTACAAAGAACTTGATTCCAAAGCGATGGCATTTGCTTGGAATGTATTGTACAAACCTAAGACGTCCTCTGAACAAAACCAAGGATTCGTCTATGACAACCTTCTGAAAGGGATGGAAGAATGACATAAACTTATCCTACATTCTGCTCAGAATCTCCCGGATCTTCCAGAGTGGGTCGGTCTGGGAAGGTACATCATTGTTGGTGAAGTGCAGGTTTCCCGTGATGTTCCAGAAGCGATCTCTGGCCATGTACTTATTGAAGGTGGGTTAGGGTAGTAAGGGGTTCATGGACCAGTATTCTTCCAACTCATGCTTCTTTGAGTGTGGCATGAGAAGCATGAGAGCGAAGAACACATACAGCTCCTGCACTCCCAGCACGGTCCACTGTTGAATTTTTGCTGCACCTGCACCACTTGCAGCACGTTGTGATTCGTACCTGTTAGTCTCATCACATATGTGCTGCATGACTTCATCATCGAGGAAGGCCAAAAGGAAGTCCACACACTCAGCATCCTCGTCAAGAGTGACGGCAGGCTGTATCCCTGAGGAACTCTCGTCGAAATGAAGATGTTCAGGGACGAAATTGAGACCTTCCATCCACACGAAGGTGTTCAGGATTCCCTGTCGTGGCGGTGTACAGTAGGGTGGATGAGGGTGGAAGGTGGCTGTGAGACAGACTGGGCTGTTTCAAGGTCACTCTCACTGACCCTAGGTTGCCATGTAGCACTAGCAGCCCTTACCCTACTTGCTACTCTACTTTTACGTGTCAGGGATTTACCTCTTCCTCTACGGCCTGCCTTCACTGTAGATGCTGGTGGAGACTCCGATGACGAAGACTCAGGAGAAAATTCCGGTGAAGATGAGGAAGAAATTAGTGATGTGGGGCTGGGGGAGCGGGGAGGTGATTCACCTCGGGACTCATAGCGGGCTGGGTCACACGGGGCCATTGTTCCGGGGCTAACCCGCCGCCTTTTCACTCCCTTCCCAAATTCCTTCCCCTGCTGCACTAAGGGCTCCTCTCCCTTGGAGCTAAGGATAACTTGGGACACTGAAGCACTCGTACTAGGAGTTTCTGTCACGATTTCCTCCCCAGGCTCATCACACGATTCACCGGAAGGATCAAAGTCACTATTCATCATTATCATTGATAATTCTGCCAGTTCACGTTCCACTGCTGAGTCACTTGGTCCTTTACTGCTTTCCCCACGAGTTTTTCTAGGGGTCACAGGGCCCTTTGCAATGGGCGCAGAAGCGGCAGAAATGGCGGGGCGCGAGTGTGAATGGTTTTACCGCAGAGGATGACAAGGAACTGAATGACGCAGCGTATATGGGCAGGCAAGGGTTGACAATGTCAATAGGGTGACAGCTGCTAATTTACATGCTATGAAATGATTGGTAGGAAATCTCAACAATACATAAAAAAATAGGTAGTTCCAGGTGAATGTAAATATCACTTAGGCTTCTCCCTTCCTTTCTTATATATATTTTTATTACAAGAATAGGTTATACGGCATGTTTCAAGGGGAAATTACCGGGGGAAATTAGCAAACGAGTGCACGTGAGGTGTTGTCAGGTGATAATTAGCCAATTCCAGGTGTATGGCACTATAACTTACCTTATTTCTTTTTTGTAAATATTATTTTGTATAAGAATAGGTCATAGGGCTTATTTCAATGGATGAAATCAGTGGAAAATTTCGGGGAAGATTTGCTTAGCTCAGCGAGGCTGGGCAGGCGAGAGGAGAAGTTAATGGAAGGGAGGTAGGGAGAGGAGTCAAGAACGGGGAAATATGGCTAAATTGTCAACAATGGATGGGAGTACAGATGAGATTCAGAATGCTGACTATTGTTGGACATTGGCAGTACTGATAGATGATACAAGCCACCACTTGTAAGCCCGGGAGAATTCAAAATAACACAGAATCACAAAAGTGACGCCCCACGGTATGATCCATTGCGCCCAAGCTTCACGAAAGTGACGCCCGCGGTTAAGGGATTAAGAAGCCAGTGTTTACTTATGATGCCTGAGCTGATGTTGTTTCACACCTAAAAGCTGATCATCAGAAAAACAACTCACTTGACAACGTCCTTCCTACACTGAATTATTGCTGTTGTAGCCTGTAGCAGTGTGGGATGGGGATGTAATAGTGGTGTCAGGAGTGGAATCATTAGAAGTGTGCTGCAGTGAGTCAAACCTTCGACATGTAGGCAGAAGGTGTACAGACATGAGGCCAAGTTTGGCAAGAAGAGGCATTACTGGCTGGAATTATGAAGCTATTACTAGCGCAAAGTGTACAAAAACAAGCACAAAGTGTACAACTACAAGCACAGAATGAAGGACAGAAAGAACTCAAAAAAGAATTACAAGCATAAAATGAAGAACCAACAGAATGATATGACGAGCTTCAAAAGGCAACAGAAAGAATTACAACTGAGGATGCAAGGACAGTTAGATGTTTTCATGGGGGAAATGAAGGAAGAACAGCAAGTTTAAGGAAGAACTAGATGCAAAGCTAAAGCGGCAGAAGTATGAGGTAAGCAATAATGTGGTGGAGTGTATAGAGCATGTAGACAACCAGTTAAAGCATGTAGGTGGCCATTTGACGATAATTAGTGAGAAAAGTAAAGCTGTAGAGAAATACTGTACTCCTTGCTTCAGGTTAGTGTACAGAGAGTATTTGAAAAAAATAGTGTATGATGGCTCTTGAAGAATCCCTAGTATCTAAAGGTAGAATTTCAGGACTGAGTAATCAGAATGCACAAGTTTTAAGTCCTGGACTTCATTATGATGCCCAGTTTTATGCCCCAAACCAGTGGAGTGCATGGCTATAATTGGGGTCCAATTAAAGAGAAACCTCGGGAATTTGATGCTACTGTACTTGGGAAACTTCCTGTGTGCAGTCAGAGTAATTTGCTGATCAGAATAGTTGGAATGATAGGCAGAGGGCAATGCAGCTTGCTACAAGCCCTAAGGGTGCCACAATGGAGAATCTTGGGCAGATGTCAGTGGAGGAGAGGAACAGTTATAAGTCCCTAGTAGAAGTGCTAGAGCGCAGATATGGAACCATGTACCAAACTGAGGTTTACAGGGCGAGGTTCTAGACCCATGTACGGACTCGATGTGAATCCCTAAAGCAGCTTGCTAGTGACCTGGAGAGTATGGCAAACAATGCATACCCTGGAGCAACACCTAAACTGTTGGCTGCTCTTCTGAAAGACCAGCTCATTGATGCTCTTGGTAGTGCAGAGCTGAAGGTGCAAATGAAACAGCACAGCCCAGGAGCATGCAAGAAGCACTAGCCAGGACTCTGGAGTTAGAGCCCTGTCAAGATCAATGCGTCCACTTTTTAGGCAGGTCGTGGTGCAGCATTCAAGGCAAGAAGGGGGCAGGTACGTGAAGTGGAAAAATTTGAGGGAAGTTCCTGGTACTGTGAAAAGCCAGGACATAGGAAAGAGGATTGCTAGAAGCAGAGGAAGGAACAGGACAAGGCCGGAGGAGGCTGCTGTTTGTGCAGCAATGCCGGGACACAAGAAGGAGGATTGTTACATTTGGAAGGAGCAAAATCAAAGCAGTGCACGGAAATCTACAATTGTGAAAAAAGGTGTTGGACATGTAGTGAGGTGGGAAACTTCAGTTCTGAGTGTCCAAAGAAGAAAAAGGAGGATAGGAAGAAGGCTGTAGAAGACAAGAAAGAAGCAGAAGACTAGTGGAGGCTGGTGTTAAGGGGTAACCACCAGTTGGCTTTTCCCAAATAGCCCCACCACTGAGAAAACATAAAACTGCAATTGACGGTGTGCAAGTAGATGAAAAAATAGACGGCAAGAAGAGTTCCCTGGTGATTGATTAAGCCTCAGAGTAGACTTTTGTGAGGCCTGATGTGTTACATCATCGGTATCTGCCTGAGTCATCAGAAAAGTTTTGTGGCATAACTGGGCACCGCGCCAGAACTGAAGGGATCCTTGGATGTCCGAACTGAAGAAGCAGGGCAAGAGTCCACACTTCCAGTCTATGTAGCCGACATGGAGGATCCTTGCCTTCTTGGTCTGAACTATCTGATGTTCATAGGATGTGGCTGGACTTCTGCTCCATGAAGCTGAAGGTTTAAGTAAAGTCTGTTCCCATCATGGCAGTGAGATGTACCAGGTCTTAAGACGAGGTGAGGGCTCTCTACACAGCAGTGATATCCCGAAAATCAGAACTGTTGTTCGAATGTAAAGTGAGTGGATCTTTCGACAGCAGTCTAGGGGTAGTGGAGCCTGATGTACGGTGCAAGGTGAAGGTCAGAGTGATGGTGGGGAGAACTTTGGTGGAAACAGGCACAGGTGTAGTGCTGGTGTCAGGATTGTAAAATATCTTAATACATAATAACCAGCAACATACATAATATAGTCTCGAGGATAGGTCAATGTCAACCCTAGGGCCAAAGGAAGTGACGTTAGCACCTCTCTAGAATGAACACACCAGCACAATAGCCCACAAACAGTGCCTCGTGACCATACAAACTGGTGGCCAGTTTCTCCCGTGAGACACATGAGATCAGTGAGGGAGAATTTGTGGGACTGTGCGAGGCAGTGGACTCTAAGTGGCATTAGAGGACAGCCTGCAAAAGGAGTATAGTTAAAGAAAATGGGTATATGCCAAACCACTGACAAGACCTTTTTTCAAGGAGTTGTCAATGCCTAGATGACTCAAGTGCTGAAGCTGAGGCAGGTGCTAACAAAGTTTGCTAATGTCATTTCTGCTGGAGACCTAGACCTTGGGTGCACTGATCTGGTGGAGCATTGTTTCAACACTGGGGATCACCGCCCGATCAAACAGCCAGCTCGGAGAACGGTGCAAGGTCAATGGCAAGAAATGCAAAAGGTGATGGAGAATCTCCAAAATCAAGGAGTGATAGAAGGGTCCAGCAGTCTTTGGGCATCAGCAGTGGTTCTGGCAAAGAAAAAGGATGGCTCAGTAAGGTGTTGTGTAGATTACCGAGCCCTGAATGAAGTGACAATGAAGGGTGCATACCCCTTGCCAAGAACTGATGACACCCTGGATGCTCTGTTAGAAGCTAAGTGGTTCTCCACCCTGGACATGAAGGCAAGATATCATCAGGTCAAGCACTGACAGACAGCTCTCATGTATCTTGACGATGTAATTATGTTTGGACGGACATTCTACCAGGAATTGGAGAGGCTATCAAAGGTGTTCAACTGGATCCGAGCAATGCACCTCAGGCTGAACCCAAAGAAGTGCTACTTATTTCAGAAGGAAGTGAAGTACCTGGGATACACTGTCGGCGAGGGTGGCATCTGTACTGATCCGGAGAAGGTGGCAGCTGTGAAAAATTGGCCAGTTCCAACTTGTGTGAGGGAGGTATAGAGTTTCCTGAGCTTGTGTACCTACTACTGACGTTTTCTCAAGGACCTTGCAACGATAGCTGAACCTCTACACAATATATATATATATATATATATATATATATATATATATATATATATATATATATATATATATATATATATATATATATATATATATATGTATATATATATATATATATATATATATATATATATATATATATATATAAAATATATTTGCAGTTTTATGTTACAGTTACATTACTACAATGTCACTATGTTTATACAATTGTTACAGCATTCAGTTTTACAATATTAGGTTATAACAAACACCATGTATTTACTTTAACATGAATTTTTTGATAAGTAGGTAGATTGCATATATCAATTATAACTTAATTATCTCTCGACCTGATTGAAATGTCGTTGGTACAACAGTTCGGCCCGACTAAGCGACATATAGGCATTAATAAATAAGTGTTAACCCGCCGCATCCCGACCGATTTTTTACTACTGACCCCCTCCCCCCACAAATCCCGGCAGATTTTCATTTTTTTTTGGGGGGGGGGGCGATAAAACCGCTTTTTATGAGAAACATTGGAAAATGCCCATAAAAGTGCTTAGCTGAGCTTATAACTGCGTTATACAGGTGTCCCTATGAATACCTGGTACTGTCTTCTGAGGTCCATGCTCCAGTGAAAACGATTTCAATGGGAGGAGTAATTATTCCAAACCACTCATAAAAGGTTAGATATTTAATTATTTGGTCCAAATTGATATGTAGTACAAGAGTTGGGGGTAAGTCATTGCACTAAGTCTCGAATAGGATGTGTTAATGATACAAACCGAGTAGATCTTTACTTTAATGGGCTTTGTCCACTGTTTACAGAGTAGGTACAAACTGACTGCGTGTTTACCGGACAGGAGCTTATGCGTGACTGATCTGGTGGTGATACCACTTCCGGTATGACGCAAGCCAGACGTATGACATGTGTCGAGAGTATCTTATATCATCCCAGAGCTTGTATGTGTAATGTGTATGTAATCATAGATGTTATATAATTAACCCACACCTCCCTCCCCCTTTTAAGCTGATAGCGAAGTCTTCAGCTTGAAGATTCTTGTGGTTGACCATGAAGATGGGGCGAACGGCGGAGATGTGGTAGGGCCTGGGATGTGTTGTCTTGAGACACCGGGATCTCAGGGTCCTCGGTGGTGATGAAGACTGCTGGGCGGAGGTGGCGGCGGTTATGCCACAGCAATCATCCGCTCGGGAGGCGGACGAGCAACTGCCGTGATCTGCCATGCCCCATCACAGTGCCCACCTTGTCCCAGAAACCTGACACTGGGTCCTGGATACGCACTTGTTGATTGATGTGGAGTGAGGGCAGTGGACGGGCATGCTGATCATAGCGGGCTTTTGTCTCTTGTGCTCGCTGTGCTGCACGGCGATCACACTCCTCTGCCTTGGCTTGCCATTCCTGCCGGAAAGACGCAGGGTGAGCTGGCACGCAGGTGCGGAGGGGGTGGCCATACAGGATCTGGGCAGGGGAGCGACCAGAGAAGTTGGGGGTGTTGCAGACTTCCAGTAGACCTCTGTCGAAATCCTCGGTGTCAATATTTCCATTAGGGGCCACTTTCATAATCAGGTGCTTCACTGTCTTGACGGCTGCTTCTGCGTGGCCGTTGGACTGTGGGTAGTGGGGCAAAGTCACCATGTGGCAGACACCCCACCGAGTCAGGAACTCCTCAAAAGCGCGACTTGTGAACTGGGGCCCACCGTCGGTCCTCAGGCGTACAGGGACTCCCAAGTCACGGAAGTAGCTCCTGAACTGGCGTATGGTGGCGGCAGTGGTTGTGTCCCTGCCACACGGGATGACAACCGGCCAGGCTGACAGACGGTTCGCTATGGCAAGGAAGGCTTTCCCCACCACAGAGAAGTAGTCTGCTGACACGGATTCAGAGGGTCTAGTGGGATGATCATTGTTGGTATATTCCTCTTGCTGTTGGCTGGGCAGCGGGGTCTGGCAGGCGTTGCAGGCACGTACAGTGTTGGTGATATCCGAGTTAATGCCCGGCCAGAAAACTGTCTGCCTTGCACGGCACTTGGTGGCCTCGGCTCCGTGATGGCTGTCATGCAGGCGCTGTAATACTTGCTTGCGGAGCGCCGCAGGGACAACAATGCGTAGACCGTAGAGCACTAGGTCGCCATCACTGCAGAGCTCATCACGGAGTTTCCAGTAGGGTAGGAGTGGATTGTGGAGGTCATAGCGGTTGCTGGGAAAGCCATGGCGTACATACTGCAATAGCTTGACATACGCAGCATCGCTACGTGCTGCTAGCTGGAACTCCTCCAATCTGATGTCTCTTGTCGTGTTTTGATGCTCGGGTGGGGCGAGAGACTGTACTGCACTCAGTGTAACCACTTCCCGAATGGAGACATCACTGAGCATGTCGTCGTCACTCCTTGGGTGGTTGACTGGGTGGCGAGACAACGCATCAGGTATGCATAGCGTCTTGCCCGCATGCCACCGTGCAGTGAACACAAACGGCGACAGCTCTTCCTTGAGGTGCTGCAGACGAGGGTTCTCCACAGCGTCAAGTGTGTAGTGGTTGATGATGGGTATGAGCGGAGGGTGGTCCGTCACATGTTCGAAGTGGTGCAGCTGTCAGGACTACATATTATAATTGCAAATCATAATAGATAGATAGATAAACAGATAGATAGAGAGACAGATAGAAGCAGGGAGTCAGATGATGAGAGGTGTTGTGTCTGCGAGAATCGAGCAGTGCTAAACATGCTTACACACTCTGACGCGAGGAATGCTTGATAGGCACACGACAGCGTCTAGTGGCCATATACACACATACACACATGCTGACACACAGGCTGCGGGAACTTTCCATCCACGAGGAACACACGTGACACACCCCTGCTACACCAGAATTTAGGAAAGAGAGCTCAGACGGAGATTAGCCACAGAAGAGGCAAGAGAGAAGTAGACAGGGCTCAGAGGAGACAGGTGACGGGAGAAGGGCTTGGCAATTAGAGAGAGAGAAACAGATAGCGAGACAGGGAGGTAGCTACCCGGGACTTATACTCGTTCCGTGTGAGAGCCTTGTTAATATTTCCAAGACAAATAAAAATAGTCCCATACTATTCTTTACCTCTCCTGTCACTACATGACATTTGGTGGCAGGAACGTATACGAACCTCGTCTACGAATCAACATTAAATTCCTACAAAATATCAAGATTGAAAACAAGAATATCTCTCTCTCAACCAACAACACAACCGGCTCCTGACGCTTCTCTCCAACCAGCCACCTCCGTCTCCCAGATCATCATGCTGATGCAGAGGTCAAGAGATCACACGACGCCTTGCAAGTAGTTTAACAAAATATTGATACAATATTGCAATTTCTACGACGAATCAGCGAACTACAACCATCTACAATCAACTACAATTAACAACTCTACGTCGTCTGTATAATCTTCTACACGCACCTACAAGAAGCGGCAGTCTTCATCCTACAACGAGTAAATCACAAGAAAAAAGGACCAAGAATACATCAAGAAAGAAAGAAAACAAACAAACAAACAAACAAACAAACGAAGAGTGAGAGACGACTCACAACTCATAACCACCAGACCTCACCTTCCTCTCTCTGCTACATCCACCCAACCCCCAGCACTTACGCAGGAGTGCAGAGGTCAATACACGCAGCAAAACATTGAGTCCATATTCACAACTCGTCTTACTCACCCGTCTTCACTCAAGTTACTCATCGCTACTCATTCACTCACCACAGCTACCAGTGTGGGAAGCCGACGTCACCATGTGCTGAGACGACAGCACGCCAATCAACCCGCGAAGGACAACGCTATCACCACGTGCAACACCACTCACACCATTTCCCACCACGGTAAAAATTAGTGAGTTACATAGTTACTTCATTCATACAATACACAGTGACAGACAATAAGCTTCTGCACAAACATATAAAACGTGTTGTATAGTTACAGCTTAAATACACATACCTACTTCAATTATCTTCATAATTCAATCATTAAATACTTGCACCAACAATAAATATTCTACACAGTATATATTCATTCATTTATTATAACATTTATTTACTACCAACGAGTGTTACCATTTATACCTACATAAAATACGTGTTTCATATATACAACTATACATTATTACATCTACAAAGTAATAAAAAAAATATACCATCACAGTTACTCAGTGAGCAATTAAAAGAACTGTATTAAACATTTATTAATTAAAGCTACCTAGTGGAAACAGATAAATTAACTTACAAGAAAAAAAAAAAATGGCCAACACAAATGCCGTTAGCAAGAGTGAACATCTTCAACACAATCGTGAAGACAATGATTTCCACACAGTGCTGACACACATATTACTCACGATAGGTACAGGTGAACAACAAATCAGTGTGTATAGTTAATACTGTATATAGTGTATATATTTTTTAAATAAAAGAACAAAATATGGGACTATATAATATCATTTTATAATATCTGTGCAATATAAACTAAACTTTAAAAAAGTATCCCAAGGAAATTAGCCAGTAATTATGCAACCATGAACAACATGGAAAAAGGGTACACAAGCAAAGAGAAACAAACTATAGAAAATCAATACATACAAAAAAAAAAAAAAAAAGAAAGAAAGAAAGTAAGTAAGAAAGAAAAAAGAGAAATAGAGTAAGATCACATAACAAACAGATGAAAATAAGTGTAAGTGTTACTACATATGCCAAAATACCACATAAACTACAAACAAAAAAGCAAATTGTTGTCTCCACAAACAAGTGGCATGACACATCATCACTATCATCGACCGCAGCATATGTTAGGACTGCAGTTATTACAATTATGTTACACTAACTACAATTATGTACCTACAAACGATATGTAACAATTATGTAACGACAAACGATTGCATTATGTTACACTTTGCCAATTATGTAACAGTTGCATTAACAAGATGTAACTTTTATGTAACTTTAACTACAATTATGAACCTACAAACGATATGTAACAATTATGTAACGACAAACGATTGCATTATGTTACACTAACTACAATTATGTACCTACAAACGATATGTAACAATTATGTAACGACAAACGATTGCATTATGTTACACTTTGCCAATTATGTAACAGTTGCATTAACAAGATGTAACTTTTATGTAACTTTAACTACAATTATGTACCTACAAACGATATGTAACAATTATGTAACGACAAAACAGTTGCATTAACAAGATGTAACTTTTATGTAACTTTAACTACAATTATAAGGCCAAGACACTTATGTAATAGTTGCATTAACAAAATGTAACTACAATTATAAGGCCAACACAATTATGCATTAACACAATATTTTGTAACAATTCATAAAATGTTACAATTACGTAGTACCACAATGTTAGTACAATATTATAAGTCATACAATTATAGCACAATTCTGTATTACCAGTATTATCATACAAGTTAGGTGAAATATTAGACATTACTAAAGTGATAACTCAAATATGTAATGTATAACCTAGCAGTATTACCATTGCACAATTATATGCGTACGTCTGTTGTACATGCACGTCTTACAAAGTGTTATACAACAACCATTGCATTTATTCAAATATGTATACAACTTGTTTAAAATGTAATATTACTGAATAATCACTATTTACTATATTATATGTATACAATATTCATACAATTTACTTTTACAATATTATGTATTTCACTTAATTAGCTTATAAGTTCATTATAATGTATATATAATATGTATTAATATGTTATGAATATTAAATGTCGATGGTACGCCATTTTCGCGCGACCGAGCAGATGTCAGGACTACATATTATAATTGCAAATCATAATAGATAGATAGATAAATAGATAGATAGAGAGACAGATAGAAGCAGGGAGTCAGATGATGAGAGGTGTTGTGTCTGTGAGAATCGAGCAGTGCTAAACATGCTTACACACTCTGACGCGAGGAATGCTTGATAGGCACACGACAGCGTCTAGTGGCCATATACACACATACACACATGCTCACACACAGGCTGCGGGAACTTTCCATCCACGAGGAACACACGTGACACACCCCTGCTACACCAGAATTTAGGAAAGAGAGCTCAGACGGAGATTAGCCACAGAAGAGGCAAGAGAGAAGTAGACAGGGCTCAGAGGAGACAGGTGACGGGAGAAGGGCTTGGCAATTAGAGAGAGAGAAACAGATAGCGAGACAGGGAGGTAGCTACCCGGGACTTATACTCGTTCCGTGTGAGAGCCTTGTTAATATTTCCAAGACAAATAAAAATAGTCCCATACTATTCTTTCCCTCTCCTGTCACTACATGACACAGCCCCTTCAGGTAGAAGCTGCACATGTGCATTGCCCAGACTGTGACCAGCATTTCTAGTTCGATGGTGGCGTAACACGTCTCTGCGTCAGTCAGAAAACGCGACCCACACTGGACCAGCCGCAGGTGGCTTCCTCCGTGATCCTGCAGCAGAGCATAGCCAATGCCATAGAGACGTGAGGCATCAGTTTGGAGAATCGTGGGCAGCTGGGGCTCGAACATGGCGAGTTGTGGGGGACTGGAGAGTGCTTCCTTTACCTTACTGAAGGCTGTGTCATGATCTGCAGTCCAGATGAACGTTCGCTTTGGGCTCATGAGAGGCCTGAGGGGTTTGGCAGCTGCGGAGATGTCCGGTGTGAACTCCATCAGCTGGTTCACGAGCCCCATAAATGACCTCAGGTCCGTGATGTTTGCTGGTTTCTTGAAGTCTGTGATGGCACGGACTTTCTCTGGGTCGGCCTTAATCCCGTTGGCAGACAGGATAAATCCACAGAACTTCACTTCAGGGGTGGCGAGGACGAACTTCTCAGCTTTGAGTGTAATGCCATGTGCCCTGCACCTGGCCAGCACCAAGTTGACATGTTGCAGGTGCTCAAGGTAGTCCTTGTCATAAAGGGGGACATCATCCACGACCTTGATGCAGTTGGGGATGCCTTGCAATGCTGCATCATCACGAAGGCAGAAGGCATCACCTGTTGCTGCAAAGCCCATTGGACCTCGCAGATACTTGTACCTGCCATATGGTGTGATGAAGGTCGTGAGGTGCTGGTCCTCTTCAGCAAACTCAAGTTGCCAGTAGCCACATAATGCATCAACCGTTGTATAATATTTTGCCTGTGGGTGCACACTCCTGATGGCTGTAAATGGTGTAGGCGATGGCTGTGTGGGGCGTGACACCTGACTATTCAACTTGCTCAAGTCAGTAGTGATCCGCACACCGCCCTTTGGTTTAGCTACTGCAACGAGTGGGTGGCACCAAGGGGACGGGAGATCTCCAACAGGAGCGATGATACCTTGTGGTACAATTGATTCAAGTTCGTTCTTTACATCCTCTTGAAAGGCCAAAGGGATCTGGCGGGGTGTATGGACGGCAAACGGACGTGCATCGTCTCGCATGTGGATCCTCACTGGGGGGCCTGTCATGGGTTTGAGGGGTGAGGCCTGCAGATCCGCCTTTGACATGAGCACGTCCTTGTATTCCTGGAGGAAAAACTCTCTGGCCTCAATAACAGATGTGGAGGTGGTGAATGGAGTCGCTGGTGTTGGGATGGATGTGGACGAAGAAGGCTGAGGTGAACAGGGCGAGGGGGCGGCATCTGTGGCTGTGGGAGGGGGCATAAGGGCCGCAGCCTCACCACACTATGCGCCGGCACGCACGCTCGCATGCGTCACCTGAGCAATGGGCTGCGGGAATCTATCTGGTATCAACCGCAGCTCCTTGCAAGCCTGGTATGACAAGAGGAGCACAGGTACATCCCTATGGACATCGATCCACGCCTCTGTTGCAGTGCCTTTTACTTTCAGCTCCACCCATAGTGATCCTAAAGCTGGTGTCATTGGGGAGCCATCCGCTGTGTACCTGGGGTCTGCTGGTGGGGGCTGGAGATCATTGGTGGACAAGCCAAGGCTTTTCAGGTGTTGAGGGGCGATAATGGTGACGTCGGCACCCGTATCCGGTAGCATTGCAAGTGAACTTGATCCCTTGCTGTGGATGATGGTGACGGTGACAGGTGGGGAGGACGCTGTTGGGTTGCGGGAGGTGGAGCGGACTCTGCGAGCTGCACTTCCCTTAGAGGCCTGTCTAGCTGACCACGGTGACCCTTGTGTATTATCTGCGGTTGCTGCGCTGCTCCCTTGACCCTTAGACTTTCGGCAGCACACGTCGTAGTGGCCCATTTTCTTGCAGAGATGACAAGTGGCCTTCTGCACTGGGCAACGTGGTGTACGTGCCCAGTGACCTCGCTTACCACAGTTGCGACATGTGTCATTGGTGACTGGGCACTCTCCTTTGTTGTGTGTTCTTTTACAGCTGCCGCATGTGTCATAATGCTGGTTGGACTGCCTGAGGGGTCTTTGTCTTGCCCGTTTGTCAGCCTTGTATTGTGATATTCCACAGACAGACTTCAGTGGGGAGACAATCGCTGAAGCTGTGTTGCGGGCTGCTTCAAAGGCAAAACACTGCTGTACAATATCATCCAGTGATGATGTAGGGATGTTGGGGATGAGTTCTTGGATCAGCTGCTCATCTCGGATGCCCATCATGATGACCTGCTTCATCTGCATCTCGAAACAGGTGTTGTCTTGTCCTTTGCATACGTCCACCGCTTCAGCCAGGCTCTTGATACGGACGTAGAATTCATTAAAGCACTCACCAACTTCTTGCTTGCAACTGAAGAGTTCTCTGCGTCGTAGTGCTTCATTAGTTTGTTCCTTAACGTGAGTCTCGAGTATATCATGGACTTCAGTCACTGACGAGGTTGTGTCATCAGGCACCTGGAGGCGAAACCGTAGGGTGTGCAGCATCTCTGGTGACAGACACATCCTTAGCTGTATGAGCTGCTTTGGTAATGACAGTGTGGGCAAATCAATCATCGTGGCGTAGTCTGCCCACTTCCGCCTCCATTCCCTGAAGTTCTGGAATGTGACATCAGACTGCAGAGGTTGTGGTGGCTTGGTTGTGGCTTTTGGCGGCTGAGTGGGACGTGAGGGAGGGGTTGAGGACTGTGTTGAGTCAGGAGTGGGTGAAGATGGAGTTGTAGAGGCTGCTCGATTGCCAGATATAGCAGCCAAGAGTGCCTGAAATTCAGCATCTCTTCTCCTGTCTTCCTCCTGGAGACGATGTCTGTCCTCTTCACGCCTCTGTTCCTCTTCCTGATGCCTCTGCTTCTCTCTTCTGTCCTCCTCTTGTCTCCTCCTGTCGTCCTCACGCCTCTGCTCCTCTAAATGCTGAAGAGTTTAACCAGATCCTTATTTTCAGCCATTTCTTCCTTTTGTTGGGAACGAGTTTGTTTTTTGGACCTACGCATTCAGGCAGACACACTCGTAGGGAAGGGGTTGTGCTCAACTTCCCTTAAGTTGTTGGATTTGCACACTCGTAGGGAAGGGGTCAAATGCTCAACTTCCCTTAAGTTGGTGGATGCGCTTGCGACGGTTGTGGTGCGTGGTGGTGGATGGTGCGGGATGGGTGTGACTGTGTGTGTAATGGCGGTTACGAGTGAGGCGCTGGCAAGGCGTGGTCCGAGAGGGGGGGGGGTACAGCCCTGGAGCCGGCACACTATACAACGCCACACTGAGACACTATTCACACACTGCACAATCGTCACTGTTCAGCACACTGTTATTAAGTCACTGTACACCACTATTAACACACTGGCGCTTTTATATTAACCCCAGGAGACACGCTTACGCCACAACGGGGGGGGGTTTAGTCATTTGCCAGTTAAGTTCATGCATGGAAGCCAGTATAGCACATATATTGTTCCTTTTTCACTGCGCCATGGGGGTGAGTCACTGCACTAAGTCTCGTATAGGATGTGTTAATGATACAATCCGAGTAGATCTTTACTTTAATGGGCTTTGTCCACTGTTTACAGAGTAGGTACAAACTGACTGCGTGTTTACTGGACGGGAGCTTATGCGTGACTGATCTGGTGGTGATACCACTTCTGGTATGACGCAAGTCAGACGTATGACATGTGTCGAGAGTATCTTATATCATCCCAGAGCTTGTATGTGTAATGTGTATGTAATCATAGATGTTATATAATTAACCCACAAGAGTATATTGGTCTTCAGACAGAAATATAGGCAATATAAGCGTTGTTTCACTCACCAAACACATGAACATACCGCACCTTCCTTTACGATGTTACCACCTCATCACTTCTGCTTGTTTCTTCCTTTGTCCTCCACCTCGGGAATCACTTTCACCTTCAGTTTCGTCATTGTAGAGACTGGCGCAACATGTCTACTAGCCAGGTCGCTGCAAACATATGAGTTGCAAAGAAAATAGCATGCGGGGGGAGGGGAGTCAGGTGCGGCCAGGCATTATCCCTGCCTGACGAGAGGTAGTGGAAGGTCTCCCACATATGCCTACCAAAAATCACCTGCAAAACAAAAAATATGCAAATGATGGACCTCGCAAGTGCAAAAGGTATGGATACGTCATCAGGTGTCACTGTGACAAAATTTGGTGACGTATCCATGCGACAATGGGACGCGGCAGGTTATTATGTCATATGTATTAGTTTAAATGTGTAACGATTATAGGTACTTGTATATATCTCATTTATCAACGTGCAGTATATAGTGTCTCTTGGAAATATACACAGCTTCTCACTAGGAATGTCAATCGACATGATGTATATTAACAATCCTGTTGTCCCAGACCATCAAGAATGTCTTAACACATAATGTATCTCAAACAATTTCTGTTTAGTATAGCCAGTACAAGAATTTCATTATATGAGCAGGTTAACCAGCTTAAGCCAGTTATTTGATGTCATCGATACTACCCATGGAAATCTACCAGACTCTACATCCCCACCAAGTTGTATATATTCTGTGATTTCGGAAAGCATAGTCAGAGCCTGAGAGTACAACCAAGGGCAGAAGGCAGGAGAAGGGTCAGCTAGGAGATTTGCCATCATGTCACTTTACACTGCCAATCACAATTCGATATATCTATCTATCTGTCTATTGCCAGACACCACAATCCCATAAGGGATGACCCATTTGACTTTGAGTAATTTGTTTTATGGGCAGGGGCACTAACCCTCCACCAACCCACTTACTGACACGTAGGGAGCACGTATGGTTTGGTTACCATCCAGCGATGTAAATGGTTTTCTGGCTTACAGGAAACCATTTGGCTTGTCACTCAATGTAAAGCCACCTGTAAAGGAAAGAAAAGCAATAAGAAGTGACAGGAAAGATGGGAGAAATAGGAAGGGAGGAGGGTAGGCACAGAAAAAGAATGACAAAGGCTAAGGAAGAAGCAGGCAGCACTACATCAAGTGAGTGGACGATGGTCGCCACCACCTACCACTACAACACCATTAATTGGCCACTTTAGTTCATTTCATGTAATCTTTATTTCTCCCTCTTTTTTTTAAGCCAATACAGTACTTGGCCTCTTTCAGCTTATGCAATCTTTATCTCCATATTCAAACAGGAACACCATTACTTGGCCTCTTAAGTTCATCTAACGCAATGATGTCCTGCCTGACTGCCTGGCACTGTCACAACTCTGTCTCAGTGTCAGAATCATTCTCAATCTGCGATAGCTGGTCCCTACGGTGGCGCTCATGGTTGTTGTGGATGGTACTGGGGGTGCAGTAGCCGCAGAAGCCACAGAAGGGTGTGAGTCGTGTGGTGATGGTGCGGCGATGGCAATGATAGAGGCAGTAGGTGAGTGCCACTATCAATCTGGCCAGTAGCAGTACCACAAGACCTGGCACCACCATCACAGCGTCCGGCATCTCATTACCAGCATCAACCGGATCAGCCTCTACTTCCTCTGACAAGTCCTGATCATTCTCATCATTGAGGCACACAGCATTAATGGATGTCTGCAGCACCAAGTCTGCCATCACCAAAGATTCACCATCTACAGTGTAGTGAGCCTCGAGTGTGTAGATTCTACACACTCGAGGCTCACACGCTTATGCCCACAGTCTTTACAGTGGAACACCTCTTCAGTTGTCTAAGGAGGTGACAGTTGCAGTACCATGGGTTGTGGTGCAGTGTGGCATGGGCATCGGCGGGGAGGCTGGCAAGGGTGCGGATGTCGAGCTCCTTCAGGTGGTTGTGGTTGATGTGCAGGTGGCAGAGGTGATGGAGGAGCTGCAGGGCATTCGGTGCAATGACGCATTGACGGGTGTGGCTCAGGTCCAGTGTATGCAGGTGCTGTAGTCCAGTCAGTTCCCGCTAATGGAGCTGTGTGATGTGGTTTTGCTCCAGACTGAGCCGTTGGAGTCCCCTGGCCCATAGGAATCTGCCTTTACCCACCACCTCCATGCAGTTGTGAGAAAGGTCCACAGCCTCCAGCGCCGCCATGAGCTCAGGGACGCCCGTCAGCTGGTTGTGGCTCAGATCCAGGTGGTGATGAGTGGGTGTCAAGATGGGCGGGGCAGCCAGCAGATTACAGGCGGCATTAAGACTGGTTAAGTTGTGGATGGAGGTTACTGTAGGTTCTATCCTGTTACCAGAGACGTCCAGCCTGATCAGGGCAGGGTAGGAGTGTGCAATAAACTCTGTAACCCAAGACTGCATATAACTCACCTCATTTACGAAAAAAGAATACACAGAGGGGGAAAATAAGGTTGAGAGAAACCTATCTGTTTACTCTACTCGATGCCTCACCATTTCACTGGCAACAGCCCATGTTAATCTCCGTGGTGATGAGGGGCAACCGTAAAACTATGATACATTTACAATCTTCCTCCCTATCATTGACAGTAACTTCATCTACACTGGTGGGAAAGAGCTATCCATCTCCTCACGACTTTATCAACACTGGTTTTCACCCGTCATCCTGATTACCTAAATACCTCTCTACTTTATACTACCAACATTAGTGATGAACAGTTGATCTATGATACACCTACAATATCTCCCTCCATCAAATTAAACCCGTCGGCTGCTTGTATTGACATATGTATCTGTTCCCAAAATATCATGGAAAGTTGTTGATGAATTTTCATCAAACCTTTAGGAAATAGCAACTATGTGGATAAGCAGAAGGTTATTACTTTTGGTTAGAATTTGATCAAAGATGGCCGAATACTAGTCACCATATACAGTATTTTTACTCTGGACTGGCTTTTGTGAAATGCAGCGACTGAATTCCATAAAGTTTTGCGAATTTTTATCGTGCGTTTTTAGCAAGACAAGGCGATATAATTTTTGTCAGTGTGTGTCTGTGTGTGTGAATGTATCTGCTGTCAAAATATCTTCAAATTTAGTTTCGAGGCAGCTTATACCTCGGCCAACAACATGTTTTGGCAGGCGATTAGCTTTCTGCCCTAGAATGCTTTTGTTTCCTTTACCCTGGAATTCGGTCATGGGGTTTACTAATATTAAAACGGTTATGGGGTAAATCTTACTCCATTTTGGAAAATTAAAAATCCATAGTTAGAATCTAAATTTATTTAATCTGAAAAAATAAATGAGAAGTACAGCTTCTCCAGTTTCCTTTCCCCTGCTATTTTAATAACTAATAAGGTGTACTGTTTACTTTAGGGGTTACTCATGAAAATTTACAAAAACACTTAAATTTACCATATGTCTATACTAAAAAACTGAGGAATGCCAAAGACTTGAGTTGAAGAGTTGACCGACGACCCACACACACCCAGGTCATAGGGGCTTCAGCTCCTGGAAGCACAACCTCCTGGCGCCAGTACTGTAGATACAGTACGGCAGAGCGTCAAAAAAGTGTGTTTTTTTTGTTTTGTTTTTTTGCCTTTGTCAAAAAATTCCCTTTTGGAAAATATTTTTTTTACAGTTTTTAATCATTGTCTGAACACTAAATGAAAAAAAAATTATTATATTTATGTTTCGAGAGTCCAAACACTACGTTTGAGCAAAAAATATTCTTATTTTATATTTATTTACCACTGAATATGAACAATAACTTATAGGGGGATTTTCTTGAAAATAAAAAAAGACGTACAGCTCCTGTCAGATTTTGGTGATACAGTCAGCACTGCCAACGCCAAAGCGTCTGGGGTTCAGAGTTCGAGAATTTCGACTCACGTGTCTGACACACACACACACACACACACACACACACAATATATACACCTAAGGCATGGTAACGGACATTGACGGAGCGTCTCCCTTTTTCATTACAATCACGACCAATATTTCTATGAAATATGTAATCTACATACTTCTATATATGTAAAAGACTAGCGGTTATATTGTTACGTTATTCCCATGTCACATGAATTAATGTGGTTAGGCAACACAGTATTATGTTAACCCAGAATACATCCTATGATTGTATAGTCATAGCTAGGAAACGCTGACAGGTAACATTTTACAATATGCCTTGCCCATTGCAATTGACGTTTTAATTTCAAACTACACTTGTGTAGTTAAATAGATGATGAAAGTATAGTACTACCTGTGTCCCGTGAGTAAGCTATGAAACACACGGATGGTCGGGTCTCCTGGCATTTTGTCTAAGCTACGGGTTAATCACATAAATGACGGATGCGACCAGAACGTGGATAAGCGTCTTATTTTATATTATGATTAGTAAAGTGAAATCAGTATATTGTTTTCTCCCTTAATAATATTATAATCGTAATAATAAACACTGAAGAGGATGAAAAACTCTGTTGCTTTGTATTTACTATTACCATACGTAATATCCAGTCCACCCACCATTTTTCACAATCACTTTCTGTAGCCTCCGCGTTAATGATGCCAGAAACGTTTGCATTGGATCAAGAATTTCGACTCGCGTGTCTGACACTGATAGACAGGGAAGGAGGGAGGAAATCATCCGAGATTTCTTTGTATCATACGGATCTTGGCGTTACCAGTCCCCGGGAAAATCCGGTATGAACAGAAAGGAGCAAAACCTGGAGTTGAGAGGCAGCATCATCGCTCTACGCGAGAGTGGGCTGTCCATACGTGCTATCGCTCACCGACTTGGCCTGGCACCAAGGACCGTCGCTAAGTGGATTACGAGGTGGAACACCAATGGAAACATAAACGACCTGTGTAAGGTCTTTAAGTTCTATGTGCATACTTGGATTTGTTATAGTACGAGTACGCAGGGCCGCCCGCATGATTTTTTGTAAGGGGGGGGGGGAAATGAGAGAAATTATACATATATGTGCAGTTTTATCAAAATGCACACACTCCCACTAGGCAAAGGCATATACTTACGTGAGTTACATGACTTACATCAAATGCATAGTGACAGAATGCATGAACTGAGTCAAATCACTCAATCATCCTTGAACAAGAACTGAAGCCGTCGAATTCCAAGGCGGGGCAACTGCCCTCCTTGTCCCCTCCCCCTCCGGATGCCCATGCCAGTATACATAAGATATAGTGTATGTGAACAGTTATAAATATTTTACCTATGAGGTTACAGTTATTATATTGAAATTTTCAATATATAGATATTCATATTCTACGAAAATACAAATTATCTGCGATTACATCTACAACCATCAACAATTGTCTCGTGACCTGCATTACTGGTTGATGGTGGGGTAGTGTAGGGTATCAGAGGTTTAGTCCTGTCAGTAATGGGGTTGGAGTAAAGAATGGTCTGTGTTAAGCTGTTAAGCGTGCTGTTGTTGTTCACGGCAAAGTATGACTTACAGTAACATTAATGTATACTAGTAGTTCATATTTACATGTTATCTATGTTTATTTAGTGCATCCAAACCTGGCTGTAGCAAAGACGTGAGCAAAACGCATTGTAGCTCTGGCTTCCTCTTTAGTCTTCTGATAACCTTATCATCTCTCCCACCCTCCCGCTCTCAAATGACCATGTTATATGAAATGCAAAGGAGATGAATAGTTTTTCCACATACCTTTTGACTACAAATCCATATCATTGTTTTACACATTAAGCATAGCTGGTGATTAAACTATCGATTACATTTAGGATCCATTAACATTACAAAACGATTCATATTATGCGACATACAGTATTTATGTTACGTGATTCCTCTTCCACCAGTGTTAGCGAAATAGGGGTAAGCACTGATAAAACAGATAAGGGATGAGGAGAAAATACATGGGTGTATACAATAATATAAACAGTCCTGTTCACACTTTCCTCTGTCGGTAATATCAATAAGGAAATTGTCCCAACTGGTTAACAATGTGTTGTCAAACTTTCGTGGATTCTATGGAGGTGACAGTGTTAGCACATGAAGTAGTAACTAGTCCAATCGTCGAGACTGATAAAACCAAGCGACCTGCATATGGCAACAACCCCCCAACCCCCCGCTGAGTGGCTCTGACAAGGTGAGAGAGTGACGTTCGCCCCGTGAAACGATACTGCATATGCAGATCGTTCAGGTTTCACGGAGTCGGACAGATGCACTAAAACCTTCCATAGTCATTAGGAATAGGACCCACGCAAGCTATAATAGTAACGTTTGAGAACACCTCCGTAAATGCATCACAAACTTGTTGGGTTTACAGCAAACTCCATTTCTTAGAGAAAACAGGAGCCTTAAGGAAGACGACACCAGTAGAGGATGGGAACATTATTGTGGCAGCGGAAGCTAACCCTCTTACCAACGCAGCGGCAATCAGGCATGACTTGCAGTTAGAAGTGTTAGCCAGAACTGTGAGAAGGTTACATCGCCCTGGAATACACCATCGCACCCCAGCTCAGAAGGAACAGCTGATGGACCAGCACTATGCAGGAAGACCGGCTTTTGCACAGCTCCATGTTGAGCAGGATGATGACTTATGGAGCAGAGCCATCTTTACAGATGAGAAGCATTTCTCCTCTAGTTCCCATGGCATTGTCTATTGTTGGAGGAGGGATAATACATGGTAAGATATGAACTGTCGACAGTCTTGCAATATATACGGCTTTATTGTAAATTAATAATCACAGATTTAAATACTGTAAAACGTATTATGGTGTTGAAAGTGTGGATGTGATGCAAATGTGACCAGAGTCTGCATGGTTGTTTTAGTTTTCTGGTTTATTGTGACCCCGCCTTGGCGGGATGAGGCGATTAAGGGATCACACGCGCATCACATTTACACTCCAAACACCTTTTACTGTGACCCAACGTTGTGGCCGTTCCAAAGCACATGGAAAAATAAAACAAAAATGGCCGTTTCGTACGCACAGGGTCTGGGTGACCTGTGTTGCAACACCCCCCTTATCACATTGCGCCGTCTTCTTCTCTCCCTTGCACGACTTTAATTATATACGCTGCTCTCGGGTGTCTGCCCTTTCCTCTCCTCCATCCTTCTTTCCTTCCATCCTCCTCTGTCTCTCTCTCCTTCATTCTCTCCTCATCCTTCTGCCTACGGGTGACTGTACACTCCCTTTTCTGTCTTTCTTTCCTTCATTCTTTCCTCTTCCTTCTGCCTGTGGGTGACTCTACGCTGAGTGACAAGCCAAATGGTTTCCTGTACACCAGGAAACCATTTACTACACTGGATGGTAACCATGTAACCAGATTATGGCACCTGGTGGTTTAGTGGGTAATTACGGCACTCCAATCGGATTGAGCCGGTGTAGGCTTATATCCAATGGATGGTTGGAGTTTACTATTCACGTAATGCCACTCAGGGATGAATGAGGCTGGTCACTCTCATCTTAAATGTCAGGACCAACTTGCCTAGCCCTGGGCTCCTACGCTCCTTATGGGGCAACATAGGATTGGATGATGGATACCTGGGCTCCTACGCTCCTTATGGGGCAACATAGGATTGGATGATGGATACCTGGGCTCCTACGCTCCTTATGGGGCAACATAGGATTGGATGATGGATATATATATATATATATATATATATATATATGTGTGGGCTCTGTGGTACAGTGGTAAAGTGTGCGTTTTCATACACTGGAGAGCGAGGGTTTGCGCCCAGCCAGGGTAATAAACTTTGGAAGCCTTCTCCCGGCCATGTACTGCTTTGGCGGACACCAGGGGTGCTGTAGTTGAACCAGTGTCGCATACTGTAAAGTATATTTGAACCCAGTCGGCTTGTGCGGGCCGATTACACTTGTTTCACAGACTGCACACACATCCAAAGCCAGTACAACACTACAATCACACTTAGAGGTACTTCTACCCCTACATACAATCACCAGATAGACTAAGCCACTTGGTTCAGATACATAGGCTGTATCGTCCCTACTTCGGTCGGGATAGGCCGATCCTGCAGTGGATACTCAAACGGCTGATGATTATATATATATATATATATATATATATATATATATATATATATATATATATATATTATGTGATGTGGTGTGTGGAAGAAAAAGAAGGCGGAGGGGGGTGCAAGGAACAGCGTGGTGGACTGAAGAGGTGAAACAGGCTGTGACACAAAAGAAGAAAGCATACAATGAATGGGTGAGAAATAGGGGCGTGGATGAAGTTGAGAGGCGGAAGAGAGAGTTATATGTGGAAAGGAAGAGAGAGGTGAAAAGATTAGTAAGAGAGAGTAAGAAGAGAGTGGATGAGAAATTTGGAAGGAATTTGAGTGTAAAGTGGAGGGACTGTAAGAAAATGTTCTGGAGAGAAGTGAAAAGAGTAAGACAGGGTGGAAGTGAAGTTAGCAGGGGAGTGAAAGATAAAAATGGTAGATTACTAGTGGAGAAGGGAGAAAAAGTGAGCAGATGAAGAGAACACTTTAAGGAATTGTTGAACGTAGAGGATGGAAGTAATGCGAGTATAAGTGGCTGGGGAATGGCTGGGAGAAGGAGGGAGGTGAGAAGACAGGAAGAAATCAGTAGGATAGAAGTTGTGGAAGCAATGAAGAAAGTTAAATCGGGGAAAGCCCCAGGAATTGATGGAGTGTGTGGTGAAATGCTGAAGCATGGGGGAGAGATAGTAGTAGAATGGATGTGGAAGATGTGCAGATTGGCCTGGGAGGAAGGTAGAGTCCCGGAGGATTGGAAGTCAGGTATAATTATTCCCTTGTACAAAGGAAAAGGGGTAAAAGAAGTGTGTGGTAATCATAGGGGCATTTGTCTTCTTAGTATAATAGGAAAAGTGTATGGTAGGATACTTATAGACAGAGTTAGAGAAAGAACAGAGAAATTAGTTGGAGAAGAACAGGGAGGCTTTAGGAAGGGAAGAGGTTGTGTAGATCAGATATTCATTCTTAGATCTTTAGTGGAAAAGTTTCTCGGGAAGGGAAAGAAGTTGTATGCGGCTTTCATGGATTTGGAGAAAGCATATGACAGGGTGGATAGACAAGGATTGTGGAAACTGTTAAGAATATATGGAGTAGATGGGAAGTTGTTGAATGCTGTGAAGAGTATGTACGATGGTGCGAAGGCTGCAGTGCGTGTGGATGGTGAACTAAGTGAATTTTTCTCTTTGAAAGTTGGTTTGAAACAGGGATGTGTCATGTCTCCATGGTTCTTCAATCTGTACATGGATGGGGTAATAAAAGAGGTACAAGGTAGGGTAGTGGATGTTGGAGTGGCCCTGGTGAGAGAGGATAGTGTTTGGAAACTCCCTGTACTGTTGTTTGCAGATGATACTGTGTTGTTGAGTGAAGACAAAGGGGAGCTGCAAGGCTTGGTGGATGAGTTTGAGAGAGTGTGTAAGAAACGGAACCTAAAGGTGAATGTAGGGAAGAGTAAAGTGATGGTCTTTGAGAGAGGTGAAGTTAGTGAATGTACAGTGAGGTTAGATGGTGAGGAATTGGAAAATGTGAGTATGTTTAAGTATTTGGGTAGTGTGATGAGTAAGGATGGAGGTTTGGAGGGTGAAGTGCTTGAAAGGGTACAGCAGGGAAGAAAGGTTGCTGGTTCCTTGAAAGCAGTGATAAGAAACAGGGAAGTGAGCATGGAAGTGAAAAAGGTACTACATGACAGTATTGTGATACCAACTCTAACGTACGGAAGTGAAGCTTGGACATTGTTGGAAGGACACAAGTCAAGAGTGAGAGCAGTGGAAATGAGTTATTTAAGAGGAGCCTGTGGAGTCACGTGGAGAGACAGGCTGACGAATGAGGATATAAAGGAGCGTTGTGGTGTGGATGTTGATGTGATAGGAAGCGTTATGAGGAACACACTGAGGTGGTTTGGCCATGTCGAGAGGATGGAGGGTGAAAGACTGACGAAGAGAGTGTATGTGAGTGAGGTGGACGGGGGAAGAGGGAGGGGGAGGCCGAGGATGAGATGGAGGGATGGGGTGGAGAGGTATATGAGCGCGGGGGGGGTTAGTTGGGAGCAGGGCAGTGAAATGGCGGGAGACAGGGCGACTTGGAGGCGATTTGTTTGTGGCCACCCCAAACGGGATTGAGGCGTCTGGCAATAGATATATATATATATATATATATATATATATATATATATATATATATGTATATATATATATATATATATATATATATATATATCCGATGAATATTCTTTCAGAGTTGAATAGTGTGGCATTTGACCACGACAGAAACCTTTAGTTACTTTCGCTATATGCATATTGTGTTATGCCAACAATGAAAACTATGTGCATCATGGCTCTTTGGTAATAATTTAGTTGACTCTTTTGCACCAATCCATATAAAGGTAAAATATTAATACTGTATATTTATTTAAATGCACACCCATAATGCCACTTAGAAAGTACTGTATATTACTGATGACTGATACGAGAGGACAATAATATCACGCTTATTTACTCCTGCCACTACAACCGACCCAACATTCTGGAGGAGGCCCGCTCTGGTCACGTCACATGCAATGTCTGGGACTGGGTGTGTCAATACGGCATGTGTGACGTGTTTCAAATAGAAGGTCGATTCACAGCTAACAAATACACAGAAATTCTAGAGGAGTGTTTCGTGCCTTTCCTCTGAGAAAGAGATTATCCTTTTCCTCCTGGGCCCGTTCTCTTCATTCAAGATAAATGCCCAATCCACACTACTCACGCTGTACAGAGGTGGTTTCAGAGGCAGGACAACCCTTCAGCTCCTTCATTGGCCCAGCAAAGGAGCTGACAAGAATGTCACTGAGCATGTGTGGGCCCGAATTATCAGCAGCAGGGAAATGGAAATTGAGAAAAATACCAACACCCTGATGGCTCACGTTCAACGGCAGTGGGAGTATCACAGGTACAGGCCAGACGATGCAAACGCAAGTGGCATCAGTGACACAGAGGCTACAAAAAATTATTGAGAAAAATGGTGGGTGGACTGGGTATTAACCAGAGACGTCCCGTCGACGTATAGGTACGTTGCAACATTTTGCATTTGCCAGTCCCGACGATGTACTGGTACATCATGCAATTGCAAGGTCCCCAATTTGCACAGTTTTCAATTTTCGTGCGTGATTTTTTGTATGTATACACGGGACACCTTCCTCTATTCCTCTACAAGATCCCAAGCAGGGACAATGCCTTACACCACATAACCTCCCCCCCCCCTCGCACGGCATTGTCTCGGCAATTCACCTGTTACCAGTGACATGGCCAATAAAGACATCCAGGGCCAGAGTGATTCCCCAACCGATGACAATGTGGAGGACAAAGTTTACATAGCATTAGAGGAAGAAACAGTTAGAAATGATGATCAGGTAATGTGGCAAAAGAAGGTCAGGTATAGTGATGAGTTAGTGAGTGAATCAATGCTTATAAAGCCTATATTACTGTTTGAAAACCAATATACTCTCGTACTACATATAAATTCGTACCAAGTAAATAAATAAATACTGTTTATGAGTGGTGTGAAATAGTTACCCTCCCATAGAACTCGTTTTCTTTGGTGCCAGCCTGTTAGAAAACCCAGTTAGGTAAGGAAGTACTGCTACCTGGATCGAGTATTTTAAACCTCATGTGAGCGATTTCTCTATAAAATTTCGATGTTTCTCACCAAACACGGAGGTTTTAGCCAAAAAAAAAAAAATTTCGAAAATACCTTCGGAGGTGCAAAATAGCTTGGTACGTGATGGGTTAAGTATGGTAATAGTAAATATCAGTGCAATTGAGTCTTTCATCTCCTTCAGTGATTATTATTATGATTATAATATTGTTAAGAGAGAAAACAATATACTGATTTCACTTTACTGATCATAATTTAAAATAAGACGCTTATCCATCTTCTGGTCGCATCCGTCATTTATGTGAAACCCGTAGCTTAGACAATATGCAAGGAGACCCGACCATCCGTGTGTTTCATAGCCTACTCACGGGACACAGGTGTACTATACTTTCATCATCAATTAAACTACACAAGTGTAGTTTGAGATTAAAACATCAATTGCAATGGGCAAGACATATTATAAAATGTTACCTGTCAGCGTTTCCAAGCTATGACTATACAATCATAGGACGTATTCTGGGTAAATATAATACTGTGTTGCCTAACCACATTAATTCATGTGACATGGGAATAACGTAATAATAAAATCCCTAGTCTTTTACATATATAGAAGTATGTAGACTACATATTTCATAGAAATATTGGTCATGATTGTAATGAGATAGGGAGACGCTCCGTCAAAGTCTGTTAACATGCCTTAGGTGTATATTCTGTGTGTGTGTGTGTGTGTGTGTGTGTGTGTGTGTGTGTGTGTGTGTGTGTGTGTGTGTGTGTGTGTGTGTGTGTGTGTGTGTGTGTGTGTGTGTGTGTGTGTGTGTGTGTGTGTGTGTGTGTGTGTGTGTGTGTGTGTGTGTGTGTGTGTGTGTGTGTGTGTGTGTGTGTGTATGTCAGATACGCGAGTCGAAATTCTTGAACTCTGAACCCAGACGCTTTGGCATTGGCAGTGCTGACTGTATCACCAAAATCTGACCGGAGCTGTACGTGCTATAAAAATTTGTTTACAATTCTTGTTTTATATATTTTATCATTGTAAATGAACGATAACTTATAGAAGGATTTTCTTGATATTAAAAAAAAAAAAAGATGTATGTGCTCTAAAAATTATTTGTCCTTGCAAATGAACACTAAGTGACTGATTTCAAAGTTCATACCTATATTGCTGCGAGCAATCCACACAGACAGGGCAGCTGTGGCGTGGGCACACTGGGCGTCCACATGTCTTGCATCTGTGTCATGTCTTCCTGTCATTGGCCCTCAGACACAGTGAACACCGCACCATGGGATCTCTACTGTCTGCCAGCACCTGGAGGCCGGGGTCAGGATCAGCAGCACTTGCAGGTAGAGGGGTGTTGCAGGCAGTGCTTATCAACTTCTTGAGGTCTCTTGACATCTTGACACTGCTGAGCCTCTTTTCTGCCCATGGCCTGATAAGGCCCATTGCCAACTCTGTCATATATTACCCCAACATATTTGTTGGTCCACATGGCACTGGGGAAGGTATTACCCAAATCCCACTCTACACGGCACCACAAGTGAGAGAGCACAGAGACACTACCTTCCCCCACAGCAACTCACAGCCAAATGAAGCTACCGGAAAGGCCAGGACCCTGATGCCTTGGGCCACTTAGTGAGCATAAAAATAAACAGCATCAGGTAAATTCTATCCCACGATCATGTTCCAGGGTTAAACCATTAGCTCCCAGAGTTCCTGTGTGAGGGATTTTGCTGGAAGGGTGCTAGGTGTACCACTCTCCACCTGTTGGTTCATAGTCGCGAAACTAATAGGTCCCTACCCCAGGGTTCCCTTCCTTATTAATTTTTGAAAATGCACTGGGTGCAGTGCAGATAGGTTAATAATCATAACAATCACAAAACAATCAATCTTACAAAAAAACTGGACTGTTCCTGCTTTGTTGTCATGCTGGGGTATAACAGAGATTTACTCTTACCCTCCTGAGCTGAATTTAAGTATCTTGAGATAGCAAGAAGAAAATAGAAACTCTTTATCGTTCTGATGGGCTAACTTATTATTATTTTTTTTTATGGAAATGGGCCACTCCATAAGCTGAATACCCCAAAGTTATATGAAGGCAGTAAGTCTTAGTCATGAGGTAAGAGTGAACCTCTTTGGTTACCAGTCAAATCCATCCTCCAATAGGACAACACTTGGCCTTCAGTTAAGCTGAAAGGGATTGCGGTTAGTGATCTTCGTCAGGTTAGATGAAAGGCAATAGAGTATCGACCCACCTTCTCTTCCATGATGTACGTTTTCCTAGTGAGCTTCTTCCTACTCTGTGTGATGATGAGGTAGTCACGTGAGACGAGCAGTGCGTGAGTGTTGGCTAGAACCTTCTCAAGCAGGTAGCCATAGGGGTCGGTTGGGTTGAGAGGGTTGGGATCGAACCATAGCTTCTGGCCCAGGGTGTAGAGGGTTGGGTTCTCGCTGGTCTTGAGGGCTTGGGGTACAAAGTCACCATAGTCAACCATGCATGGTCTGAAGCACAAAGTGTGAAGGTAAAAGAAGATTGATGGGCAAAGTCTGTAGGACAAATTCTAAAGGTATGATCGTAACAGAAGGTCTGAAGGGCAATGTATGTGAAGGTAATAGAAGTTTGTGAAAGTAAGAGAAGTTTGAATGGCCAAATGTGAAGAAAATAGACTCTTATGAGAAAATAGTGAAGGTTATCTGCAGGGTAAATTGCCAAGGCATTAGAAAGCGCATGAGGAAAGTGTGAGTGTAATTAAAAGGGTTGGCGGGCAAATTGCGAAGTCAGGAGTAAGTTTATAGGGCAAAACCTGAAAATATATAAAACCTTAACCCCTACACCGCGGGCATGTTTACCGATGTTTTGCGTGTGCCGCGGGGTTATTCGGGCTCCGACAGACTCTCAGAAAATATTTGCCAAAAATCAGTTATTAGTCCTAGAATATTAAGATTACATATGCTTATGGCACATACCTTCAGCTTTCTCCTGGAATGTTTGTTGAACCTTCGTCAGTTACCGTAGGACTTGTGGAGACCTCTGAAGTTGGGTAACGAAGTCTTCACTTTACACATCCCGACAACCAGTAATATGATTACCACAGCCAGATATTAACACTATAAACACTACTCTATGATTTTCAAGTAGTTTGGGATCCATACTCCAAAAAAAAACCCACTGTGAAAGCAATGAAAATTACGAGCGCGTCTGACCGTCGCACTTGCGCTAGTTCACTCTTGGTACTCTGTCATTTATTCATAAAACCCCTCACACTTTATATTTCTATTACTATATAACACTTATATATATCTACAGTCTTTATCCATAAGTTTCCTTCAGTAGTACTAGTTTATTGTCACTGTAGGGATTCAATTTCTTTCAGTAAATAGGTAGCATTCACTTTCTCGTCCTGTATACTAGCATTGAGAGTGAATGTCACTTTCATCTTCACTCTCATAACTCATAGTATTCAGACATGCTAGAGTGAAACTTTCACTTTCATTACTCCTAGGGTATATACTCGTATTCTTATAATACTACTCATTTGCATTTCTATTTACGTTCTCTATTTTATTTATGTTATTTACATTTCTGTTTCATTTACACTGTGTTATGCACTTTCACTTGAAGTAACTTATAAAACTATTTTCCATTGTTGACGTATATTTACATTCGTTACTTTCGCTTGCTGTTTACACATTATTTACACTTTATTTACAATTCCACTTGCACTGTTTTACTCAAGAGAAAGATCCTAGTCACTCTTTTATCAATTGTCAGCCCTTTACCTCTTTCCACACGAGGTTTAGTAGGGGGTAAAGGTCACAGGGCCCTTTGCATGGGGGTGAAAAAGTCCCTGAAGTTAGCAAGAGGAAACAGACGTACCTCCATTTCGGAAGATGAGAGTAAACTGATAAGGGAGGGCCGGGGTAGAGGCCTACTTAGGGGATATTCAGTACTACCAATGTTAGCTCTTGAAACAGCTATGTATAGCACTGAAATGACTTGCAGGAAATCTAGACAATACATTATAAATTAGGTAGTTCCAGGTGAATGTAAATATCACTTAGGCTTCTCCCTTCCCTCCTTACATGTATATTTATTACGAAAATAGATTATACGGCATATTTCAAGGGGAAAAAAACAGCGAAAATTAGCGAACGAGTGCACGTGAGGTGTTGTCAGGTGATAATTAGCCAGTTCCAGGTGTATGGCACTCTCACTTACCTTATTTCTTTCTTGTATATATTATTTGGTATAAGAATAGGGCATAGGGCTTATTTCAATGGATGAAATCAGTGAAAAATTCCAGGGAAGATTTACTTAGCGTAGCACGGCCGGGCAGGCGAGAGGATAGGGTAATGGAGGGGGGGTAGGGAGGGGAGTCAAGAACGGGGAGAAATGGCTAAATTGTCAACAATGGATGGGAGTACAAATGAGATTAGGAGTGCTGACTAGTGTTGGACATTGGCAGTACTGATAGATGATACAAGCCCCCACTTGGAAGCCCTGGTGAATTCAAAATAACACAGAATCACAAAAGCGATGCCCTGCGGTATGATCCCTTGCTCCCAAGCGTCACGAAAGTGACGCCCCGCAGTTAAGGGGTTAATGAAAAATGTGAAGTTACAAAGTCCAAAGAGAATAATGTGAAGGTTATCAGAAAGCCTGAATGTATGAACTAAAAACAGAAGATATCAATTTCTGCAACTGTGGTACCTCAAGGTTAATCCAGTCACGGTTCTGTATTCAAACTGGTGTCATAAATAAATTTTCCTAAATCAAGAAAATAAAAATCAGTTACAAGAGCACCAAAGTGAGGGGTTTGTTAAGGTATGCTATGAGGGAGAATGGTGTGTCATGGGCTAGAGACTATCATTACCCCCTTAACCGCGAGGCGTCACTTTCGTGATGCTCGGGAGCAAGAGATCACCGCAGGGCATCACTTTTGTGATTCTATGTTATTTTGAATTTGCCCGGGCTTTCAAGTGGTGGCTTGTATTATCTATCAGTACTACCAGTGTCCAGCTATACTCAGTTCTGCTAATGTCACCTGTACTCCCATTCTTCCTGTCCTTGACTCCCCCCCCCTCCTTACCTCCCCTCCATTACCCTCTCCTCCCGCGTGACCAGCTGCGCTGCGCTACACAAATGCTGGACAGATTTTTCCACTCATTTTATCCATTGAAATGTGCCCTTTGCCCTATTCTTATACAAAATAATATATAAAACAGAGAGAAAAGGTAAATGATACTGCCATACATCTGGAATGAGCTAATTATCACCTGGCAACACCTCACGTGCACTCGTTCGCTAATTTTCCCTGTTTATTTCCCCTTGAAATATGCCGTATGACCTGTTCTCATAATAAAAATACATATAAGAAAGGAAGGGAGAAGCCTAAGTGATATTTACATTCACCTGGAACTACCTAATTTATTATGTATTGTCTAAATTTCCTGCCAATCATTTCATAGTGTATATATAAGTAGCTGCCACCACGCTGACATTGGCAGCCCTTCACTGTCCCTAGGCAACAGCATTCAGTTTACTGTCGTCTTTCAAGGTGAAACCACATCGGATTCGCGCCTGTTCAATTCCTCCAATTTTTAGCCCCATGCAAAGGGCCCTGTGACCTCTACCCCTACTAAACCTTGTGTGGAAAGGTGTAAAGGGCTAAGTGACTGCTGTGGAACGTGAACTGGCTAATTTATCAATGAAAATGATGAACAGTGACTACGATCTTTCTGGTGACTCTAAAACAGTGCAAGTGTAAATGTAAATAATGTGTAAGTAATGTGTAAACAACAAGTGAAAGCAATGAATGTAAATATAAGTGAACAGTGGGAAATAGTTTTATAAGTTACTGCAAGTGACAGTGCATAACATAATGTAAATAAAATAGAAATGTAAATAACGTAAATAAAATAGAGAATGTAAACAGAAATGTAAATGAGTAGTAATATAAGAACACGAGTATATATACTAGGAGTAATGAAAGTGAAAGTTTCACTCTAGCATGTATGAATACTAGGAGTTATGAAAGTGAAAGTGACAGATTCGCTCTCAATGCTAGTATACAGGACGAGAAAGTGAATGCCTGGAGTGAAAATAAACTACTAGTACTTGAAGAAACTTATAAATAAATATTGTATATATAAATAAGTGTAATAAAGTACTAGGAATATAAAGTGTGAGTGTGTTTATAAATAATAAACGACAGCTCCGCCTCAGAATACCATCGGGGAACCAGCATGGGAGGAAAGCTCGTATGCGCTCGTAATTTTCATTGCTTTCACAGTGTTTTATTTTTGGGATATGGATTCCAAACTACTTGAAATTCATAGAATAGTGTTTGTAGTTATAATATCAGGCAGTGGTAACCATATTACGGGAAGTGTAAAGTGGAGACTTCGTTACCCAACTTCAGAAGTCTTCACAAGTCCTACGGTAGACGACGAAGGCCCAACAAACATCCCAGGGGAAAGCTGAAGGTATGTGCCATATGCTTATATAATATTAATTTTCTAGAACTAGTACCTGAATTTTGGCAAGTATTCTTAAAATCTCAGTCAGAGCGCGAATATCCTGGCAGGACGCGCAAGGGGCGCAAAAACAACCCCGCGGTGTAGGGGTTAACACCCAAGGTCTTGTCTTCTCTCGAATTTTTCTAGGTACCGCCAGACGACTTTACTAACCTGAAAATGTTTCATAGGTGACCAGGAATGTTGTCACTGACACCATTAACCCTCTCATTGTAGGGGAACTCAATTATTCTATTCCAGCTAGCACCAGACAAGTTTCCTTAGGTCACAGAGAGTCACAGGAGCCTCAAAGTTTTAAGTACCTTGAAGCAGTGATATTGTAGAGGAAATGTGGGGTAACATTTTAAGTTGCGCGGCCAAAAATGACGCAAGTTTTTACCCTTTGTGTCATGGGAGTAAAGGGTGCTACTGATTTGGACAAATAGACAGTTTTGTAGACAAACAGATGAATACAACCATGTGCTGATATTCCTGAACTTACAGTGAAATCCTTATAAACTGGGGCAAAGAGGACTCTAACATCATCCCAGCATCTAAGAAGAAACATCTAGGCTAGTTGGTTCACGGTCTTCATCATGGCATCATACATATGGAAGAGAGAGAGAGAGAGAGAGAGAGAGAGAAGTAGTTCTTTAAAAGGTCTTACAACCCGTACCGAGGAGGTACCAAGAATGAAGTTACCAGGTCACGAAGCAACACGAACAATGAATAAACAGTATACTAAAGATGATGCCTCTCCCCACTCACATCACCAACCCGCAGCACAGGCACGGAAAAGGAAGTGCAGCTAACTGAGGGGGTAAAGGTTGAGCTAAGATATTTTTCAGGAAGGGAGGAAACCTTCAGTATATCACTAAATTAGGGCTATTAAAGTTTGTCTAACTGTGTCATCAACTGCTCTATCGTGAAATTGTCGACTACTTTTGCCCCTAGCTGATTTCAGGTATTACAGGTCTTGTACACGAAGACGATACCTAATGTATCATGGCAAAATCGCATGAAATCAAGCTTCCGGCTATGATTCTTTGCCAATTTGGTACTTAACCCACCCCATCCCAACGTTTTCTGGGCAGTGGTACGCCCGAGTCCCGACATTTTTGGACTTTTTTTTTTTTTTTTTGGCTCAAACATTCGCTTTTGGTGAGAAACATCGAAAATTCATAGAGAAATTGCTCACCTGAGGTTTAAAATACTCGACCCAGGTAGGAGTGCCTCCTTACCTTACAGGGTTTTCTATCATGCTGGCACCAAAGAAAACGAGTTCTATGGGAGGATAACTATTTCACACCACTCATAAACGGTATTTATTTATTTACTTGGTACGAATTTATATGTAGTACGAGAGTATATTGGTTTTCAAACAGTAATATAGGCATTATAAGCATTGTTTCACTCACCACCTCATCACCATTCCTGACCTTTTTTTGCCACATTACCTGATCATCATTTCTGACTGTTTCTTCCTCTAATGTTTGTCCTCCACATTGTCATCGATTGGGGAATCACTCTGGCCCTGAATTTCGTACCGTGGCATGACATGGCTTTACTGGCCAGGTCACTGATAACAGGTGAATTGCTGAGAAAAGGTCAGGCAGGGGGGGCGGGGAGGCCTGGCATCTTGTAGAGGAAGGTGTCCCGTGTATACGTGCCAAAAATCACTCACGAAAATTGAAAATTGTGCAAATTAGGGACCTTGCAATGTTGCTGCGTTAATCTACGTCTCCGGGATGTGAGTGCACATCATGTGAGGACGTGAATTCACGTCTCCGGGACGGGGCGGGTTAAGCTAAACGTGAACTGGTAGTTGCCATTTTCAGATCCATAAAGGAATCTGGAAACCTAAATTAGCTGCCTGCACAAATGCTTATTACCTCTCCCTGCCATGGAGGGGCTCGGGGACGGGTATTATATTCACTAGGTTTGTTTGTCTACCTGTCTGGCAACAACTTCACGCGAAAACTGCTGATGCGATTTTGACTAAAATTAGAGGTATGATGGACTATGACCTTCTGATCACCTGATTAAATTTTGGGCCAAACTGGGCCAAAACCCAGGTTGTAGGCCCCAAACATGTAAAAAAAACGGGGATGGTTAAAAATTGTTTTTTTGCCATAACTCCTTTCAAATTCGCTATATCGACATCCGAAGGTGCATTTTTCAAATTTCGCATCCTATAGCATGCCTTATTACATCAGAGGGGTCATCCCCCCCCCCCAGTTAGCGGTAGGGGGGTCAATGTCAGCCTAAAATTTCAAATAGGTATAAAATCGTGAATATTTATCTGATTTACTCCAAACTTGATATGTGACATCTTTGACTAGATATTCTGTTGTGTTTATAGATCAGCACCAAGATGACTGCCGGGGACGTGTTTGCTGTATCTTGGCACTACTTCTTGGTTTCTAATAAAAGGAGATCCAGTATGTGCACCTTTCTCTGATACTCTGTGTGCCTGATGGATGGGTTCAGTTTAGCAGCTGTACCTGGACTTTCTCAAACTTTGTGATGCCCTTCTTCCTGATTGTTGACCAGAACTTCATAGTATATTCTACGTGTAGACGTAGAGGAGAATTATACCATGTCTCTCTGTAGCTCTGTCCTCTTGGGTGACGATTCATTACCTCCTAGCTTTGAATCATTTACAAATTTGCAGTTCAACTGATGATGTCCACATTTATATCGTTGATATAAATAATACATAATAACGGACCTATAACTGAACCCAGGGGCACTTCACTAGCTCGAGCTTAATGTAATGACTGCTATTATCTGGCGTCTATTGGTTGGCCCGTTCTACATCCATCCAACTAATTCTCCATAAATTCCCAGTGCACAAGTTTATGCCACCAACACACAATGAGGTACTGTACCAAACGCCTTCCAGGAATCTTGTTAAAAATGTCAATGCATGACTCTCATCATTTACTCGTACAGTGTACAGTGGAAAAATGAAGTTAAAGTGGTCAAACATGAACGACGACGCCTAAAGCCATGCTGTGAGTCATACAGTAACTTATCTGATTATAGATAATCTACAGTCCTATTTGTAACTATATCTTTCAAAGCCTTTCCTTCCACAGAATTAAAGTTGATAATTTCCTGGACGATTACGATTTCCCTTTTTGGAAATGAGAGTCACATTTGCTTCGTTCCTATTAGCCACAATTTATAAAAGACAGTGGCCAAGTGAGTGGTAATTGGAAGAAACTCTTCTTGACGGATTTGTTGGGTCTTCTGTTGGCTAGCCTTTTTGTCACTGCTACATTGGCGCACTGAATATTGCTAAGGGTCATAGCCACATGAGAAGCACCTGGCCCATGGATGTCACCAACTGCCCCTCTCTGTTGATCACTGATGAGAACTGAGAATTCAGAATGCCTTCTCTTTCATGGTCATAATTATGTAAAACCCTACTTGCATTATGCTGTGAGCCAATTTTGTACCTAATCTGTTTCCTACTGTTCATATAACCAAAGGACCTCATTGGGACTCTCATTACTTAAGGTTGCTATCAGCAGCTCCTCATCTTGTTCAGTCCTGTCAAGCCTACTACAATGCTGAACCTTGACTTCGAACTTAGGTACAGACATCAAGAGCATAACTTGATTATGGTCGCTTAGCCCTAATGAATGGTCTACAATTAAGCTGCAAAACAGGTCATACCTGGTTCTGCATGCAACATCTAACATGTTCCTCCCCCTTGTTGGCTCCACCACCCGCTGCATTAAGATGGCATCTTCAACAAAGCTGAAAAGCCTTTTTGCTTTGTGTCTCCTGTTTTATGTGTCTGATTAATATGACAGTTGAAATCACCAGAGATAACTGTAATCTTATTTCCTATTTCCTATTATCTCATTAACCTCATCATGATATTAGCATTGTCATTGTGAGACTAATGTGGTGGATGCTAGACAACAATGAATCTGTACACACTTGTTCCCACAGTGAGGTCAGCGTTTAATAATTTCTGATCTGATTCCCCTCCCCCCGCGAGCAGCCACCTTGTCGTGGTGGGGGTCTTGCATGCCCCTGTGATCCCAGAAGCCTGTCCGCAGATGCAGCATCTGGCAGGATCTCTCATATGGGTAGGGTTGTGGGTGAGGGGTCTGACTACGTGCTGCCTGAAATGTAGGTTACCCGTATGGGTCATCGGTGCCGCCTTCCAGAGGGGTCGCCTTGGTGCTGTCCTGAATTGGTTGGTTAGGTGTCTGAATTGGGGGATGTGAGGAAGGGGGTCTTTGCACTGGTGGGAGGAAACTTTCACATCACGGGGTGTCCTATTGGGTCACCCTCTGGGGACGAGGTACCCCACTCCCATCAGACTGTGCTAGGTCCCCTCACTCCCCGGTAGGTGGTTTACCTTGGCTCCTGGTGCCATTTTATCCCTCACTAATGTACATATGGATACATTAAACATTTCTTCAACCACTCGTGTGGTCAGTGACCAGCCACACGAGTTGGCATCATCTGGTCACTCTCTGGCTGATGACCCTATACCCTCCGGGTCATCTGCCAAAACTGCAAATCCAGATGCCCACTCTATTGAGTTGTTACCTGGTGTCTTTATGAAACATTCTTATATGAAATACATAGTACTCAAAACGATTGATGATACTTTCTTCCAGAACCTGAACTATTTTCAGATTCATTGTAGTCTAGTTACAGCATGTGGAATTACCCCCAAAGTCTCCTTGCAGGGCAATGGTTCTCTGTTGCTAGAGCCAGGACTGAAGAGGAGAGTTCACACATCCAGTCTCTTACTATGGTTGTCGGTTATCCAGTATCTGCCTTTTGTCACTTGGTTCTAAATCATTCCCATGGGGTTGTGTCTTCTCGTGACTTGATCTTTTATTCTGATTCTTCCCTCCTGGAGGGGCTGGCTCATCAGGGAGTTGTACAGTATCAGTAGAGAATTATGAAGAAAGTTGGTGGGGTTTTAACATCAGCGCCCACTCTTATCTTGACATTTGATCGCCTTACTTTGCCAGAGGTTGTCACTGCTGCGTGGTGGAAGCTTTAGGTAAACCCTTATGTTCTCTGACCTAGAAGGTGCCTTTATTGCCAAATATTTGGTCATGTTTGCTGTTCTTGCCGGCGGGAGGTGTCTGGCCTTCCCGAGGTCTGTGGAAATTGTGGCAGTGTTTCCCATGGTACGGTTGATTGTTTTTAGCCCTCTAAATGTATGAACTGTGGAGGAGCACATGCGGTCTCCTCAAGGGATTGCGATGTATACAAGTTTGAGTATGAGATTATTTCTGTCCGAATGAAGGAGAAAATTTCCTTTTCTGAGGCAAAGGTCAGGGTAAGAGAGAGGTTCATTCGCCCTGGGGTTACCTTTGCTGCTGCCTTGTCTCACCCTAAAGCTACCCGGCAGGTGCCCCTGCACCCTATCAAGTTCTCGGGATTCTACTTCCCGGCCCTCTCGGCCGCGGGGTTCCACTGAGGGAGTGCAGCCTGGAGGTGGTTGTGCTTCCTCTGGGAAGGCACCTCCAGTCTCTGGGGGTGTTCCCTCTGGGGTGGTGTTTCCTGCATCTGAGAGTGCCTCTCCCATTCCGATTCCTCTGGTTCCTCCCGTGACAAACACCTGTGTCGATGTTACACCTTGCTTTGACACATCCAAAACTCCCGATGTCCCTCCTGTGCATGGTAAGCGTTGCCATGGCTCCTCAGAGTGCTCAGAGATAGAAGCACTGCTGCCAAAGATCTCTGCAATGGAGCCCATTACTCCTTCTACTCAGGAAGCTCAGGGGTTGGGGCGAGTGTAGGCAGAGGATGGCGCTTCGCAGGCAACCTAGCCACCACCAGACATTGGTGGTACCCAGGTCATTGATGCACCTGCTCAGCTGCATGAGAACTTGCCCTCTCAGGGTTCCAGTACTGTGGGATGCGCTACTGATCGTTCTTCTTGTCATGGAGGCACTGCCTATTCTGTTCTAGTTAGTGCAGATTCCGGTCCCCCTGCCAAGCCATCTCTTGCTCCACCACAAAAGAAGACCATTGTCCAGCCCTCTTCTTCTTCCTCCAGGTTATCTTCAGCTGGGCGACACTCTGTCCACCACAACAGTGCCTGGCAGTCCTTTGCTAAGGGCAGTTCTACGCAGCACTCTAAATCTGGTTGCTTTTCGGGGAAAAGGTTGTCTCACCCCTTAAACTTATTCTTCCTTCACTGTGGGTACTATGGCATTCTCAGCTAGTATCCTACAATGGAATTGTCGAGGGCTGCGTGGTAATTGGGAGGAGCTGCAGACCCTCCTGACTTATTCCTCTTTGTGTGTGTGTCTCCAGGAAACTCTTGTATGGTTTGCCACTACTCATGTACCAAATGGGTACAATGCATTTTACTCAGTGTCAACCCAGGTTCCTGTTGGAGGTAGTGCTGTTTTGGTGAGAGCTGACATCCCTCATCAGCCAGTCCACCTCCAGACTGACCTCCACTGTGTTGCTGTGCGGTTGTATGCCCGCCGCTGGTATACAGTTTGTTCCATTTATTTACTGTCCAACACACAAGTCGGTAGGGTTGAACTTGAGAACCTTCTTGGTCAGTTACCTACGCCCTTTCTTCTTTTGGGGGACTTTAATGGTCGCCACCCTTTGTCAGCTGACTGTCTTGTTAACCAGCGTGGGAGTTTGTTGGCGTCCTTATTAGAGAATGAGGATCTTGCCCTATTCAATACTGGGGCGTTTACGCATTTTCACCCCCAAAAGGGTTCATTTACAGCAATTGACCTCTCTGTCTGCTCTCCTGACTGTCTCCTAGACTTTACCTGGGAGTTTATGGAGGATCTCCATGGAAGTGATCATTTTCCCATCCTCCTTACTGCAGCAGTCTCTAGTCCCTGTTCCCATCTACTGACGTGGAGATTGGATAAGGCGGACTGTTCCCTTTTCTCTTCTCTGATTTCTCTTGATGTCTCGGTTGAAGACTTTCCGCATGTTGATGAGGCTGTTTCGTACTTTACCTTTGTTCTGCATTCTGCTGCCCTTCATGCTGTTCCTAAAACCTCTGGCACATATTGCTATTGACCTGTCCCATGGTGGAATGAGGATTGCAGTGTTGCTGTTCGCAATAAGAAGTTAGCATTCTCCCGTAATCATAGATGCAGGACAATGCATTACCTTGTCGAGTTCAAAAGGGCACAGGCTAAGGCTCATCAGGTACTCAAAAAAGCTAGGCGGGACTCTTGGATAGCTTATGTGTCATCTGTAAACTCATAGACGCCAGTGTCTCAGGTGCGGAAGTGGATGCGAAAGATCTCAAGAAAGTTCACTCCAGGCAGGCTCCCCTTGCTATTGTCTAATGGTGAGCCTGTTGGTGACCCTGCAGCTGTGGCCAATGTTTTTATGTCTGCCTTTTTAGCAGTCAGTCATGGAGATACTAGCTCACCGATTTTTCCCAGACAACGGGAGATAGAGGAGGCAAGGGTGCTGGACTTATGTTCAGGGAATGTGGAGTCCTACAACCTCCCTTTCTCATATCGTGAACTCCAATCTGCGCTTTCTCTATGTCATGACACCTCACCAGAGCCGTATGACATTCCCTACGTGATGCTTCAACTTCTGGGTGAAGATGCACTGTCTTTTTTCCTCAGTCATTTTAACAGAAAGTGGATGGAATCTTCTCTTCCCGCCTCTTGGCATGGGGCTATTGTCCTGCTATTCCAAAAGCCGGGGAAGGCAGGTTACAGTCCCCTGGAGTATTGTCCAATTCCCATAACATCCTGCTTGTACAAATTATTTGAGAAAATGGTCAACACGTGCCTAATGTATATCTTAGAAAGGAATGAACGTCTCTCTCAGTGTCAGTCTGGTTTTCGAAATTGTTGCTCAGAAGCACTTGTCCGTCTTGAGGCTGCAGCATGTGATGCTTTAGCTAGGCAGCAGCATTTGGTGTGCATTTCTTTGACCTAGAAATGGCATATGATACTACATGACTATTTGGTATCCCCCAACAGCTCCATTTTTTTGGTTTATGTGGCAGGCTACCACTACTTATATTAAATTTTCTGCATAACTGTTCAGTCAGGGTTAGGGTTGGCGTCACCCTGTCTCCTTCGTACCTCCAAGAGGAAGGGGTACCTCAAGGAAGTGTCCTCAGTTTGACCCTTTTTCCTATAGCATTGGACGGTATTGTCCTCTATTCTAGAAGGGGTGTCGGCCTCACTGTATGTCAATGATTTGGCTCTATGGTATGCTGCTTCCCAAATGTCTGTGGCTGAACATCACACGCAGTTTGCTCTAGACAGGATCTCTTGGTGGGCCATCATGCATGGCTTCCGTTTATCCCTGACAAAGACGGTGGTTCTGCATTTCTGCCGCTTTAGAGGAGTTCACCCTGACCCAGACCTCCAATTATATGGCCACAGGGTGTGATGTGTGGAAGAGACAAGATTTCCTGGCCTTGTTTTTGACAGGAGACAGACATGGGTACCTCATATCCATTCATTACGATTATCATGCCTCCGTGCCCTTTCTCTCCTACAGATGCTATCTCACTTGTCTTGGGGTGCTGACAGAACCATCCTGCTCCAACTTTACCATGCCATAGGAAGGAGCAAATTGGACTATGGGTGTGTGGTGTACTCTTCTGCTACTAAGGCATAGCTGAGGCAACTAAATTCGGTCCATCATGCTGGGATTCGTCTGTCAACTGGGGCTTTCCAGTCTTCCCCGATTGAAAGTCTGTTGGTTGATGCAAACGAACCGCCATTGGATATCTGCCAGCAGTCCTTGATGATGCAGTGTTGGCACCGCCTTTACTGTCTTCTGGCCTCACTGAGCTGTAAGGCTGTCTCTGAGGTCGTTCTTCTCTCCTTTTATGACACCTATCCTCGTTATCCACACCCGTTTGGGTACAGAACGAGTGCTGCCATGGGGGAGTCGGTGTCCAGTTCTCCCCTGTTTGCCGTATGCGTGTCCCCTGAGTGGCTCTCTGGCTTCTGCTTCCAGAGGTACGACCATGTGATTACCTCCATGAGAGGAAGGCCTCCCTTTCCTCAGAGGCAGCTTTGTCTTATTTTTTAGAACATGCCTCTGCTCACAGTGATTCGATCCCTGTATATATTGATGGTTCTAAATCCCATGTGGGGACAGGCTTTGGTGTCATTTTCATGATTTTATCCGTGGTGGGAGTCTCCCTCCTTCTGCATCTGTTTTTACTGCTGAACTTGCTGCCATTTTAGTCACGATTGAATTGATTTTTACATTTCCTCCAGCTTCTTTCACCATTTTTAGTGACTCAGACAGTGCCCTACAAGCTTTGTCTCGTGGCTTCCCATCACATCCCCTAGTCCTGTCTGTCTTGGAGTGGCTCTTCTTATTAACCCATACCATCCCAGGTATTTTTGCAATTTTATACCCACCCAATCCCGGAGCAGAAACGGAAAAAAAATTTATCGCATAAAACAATCCAAAAGGACATATAAATCAAGGAAAAGCCAAAAAAAGTACCCCTTATAGGAGAAATAAGTGCAGGATGGCTGTCCATCGTGTTTCTAGCCCAGTTTCCCAAGACGTGAGCTACATTTTCCCACCCTGCTGGGTGGGATGAGAGAGAACGGGGGAGGAGAATGGAGGACTTCCCATTCTCAATATCCTTCTCCACTGGCTCATATTCCTCCCCAGAAGAGTCATCCAGGTCTTCCTCTTCTATAGAATAACTAAATGAAGGGACACAGGGTCCATGTGACAGTTTCAACCTCCTTTGCCAGCCCAATGAAGCGGAAAAATTGCATAACTTCCACGACATTCTAACGCTGTGACGGACAGTGGCACACTGATGTTACCCAGCCATGCAGAACCAAACTCAGTGCTACAAGTGCTTGTGGACAATATTGCCAATACATTAAGCTACTCCATAGCAAAAAATTAGCTACATTGAAGCAGTTAGAGACGTGCTACAGAGCTCAAATTTTGCTGTCGGCACCATCACGTCACTGGGATTACTCGAGACATTTTGTACCATCGGCACAATGCCAACAGCGGGATTATACGGGTTAAGTAGGCGAGGATACTCTGTACAACTGTGTTGGGTCCCTCCACATGTGGGGGTCGTGGACTATGAGTGTGCTGACTCTTTGGGCAGAGCGGCTGCCTCTCACCCTTCCTGTCCTCATTACTGTGTCCCATCCGAGGATTTATGTGCTGCCACTGTGGAGGCTGTCTGTTTCTACTGGCAGAGGAGGTGGGATGCAGCAGGGGCTAGAGAGAACTGGAGCTGCAGCTCCCGTTTCATAAGCCCTCAGGACTAGTACCTGAGCATCCCCCTTTGCTGAACTTTTTCAGTGTCTCAGTAACATAGAGAGTAGGCCAGCATGCTCTCCAGTACAAGTTTCTCTAACAGTCAACACCAAACTACATGCACAGTACACACTACACTTCCTTCCCTAAAAATCCAAAAAACATATCATGGCTTCAAGATACATAGCCACAGAGTCCCCCAGGGGGGGGGTACCATAAATATCCCCACCTTCCGCCCCTCTCACAGTGACGACTCGAGCCGCCTGGAACCACTTTCTGACCCACTTCATCTTCATTTCTGCAACATTTGCGGCCTTTCCTCTAACTTTCACTCTGTTGAGCACCACCTTTCCTCCTCTAATCCTGGTCTTCTTTTCCTAACTGAGACTCAGCTGTCTGAGGCAACTGACAGCAAACCCTTTTCTGTATCCTCCTACTTTCTCTATACTCATTTCAAGGCCTAAGATGGCTGCTGTGTATCTATACGCAACGACTTATCTTGCTCTCGTGTTCCTGAACTCGATTCTTCTGAATTCCCTACACTCTAGCTTCGGCTTTCCTGTCATTCTCTAACTAAATATATCAGCGCCCTTTACTTATCCCTTAATTCTACTATCAAAAATTCTTTCACTATCTTACTTCTATGATGGAACACATTCAATCCATTTCTCCTTTCTCTGAAATAGCCATTCTTGGAAATTTCAATGTTCACCACCACCTTTAGCTATCCTCTGATCCACCTGGTAAACAAGCCGACATCTTTTCTATCCTGAATGGCCTAGAGCAGCTCGTACAGCACCCTACCTGTATCCCTGACCACCTTGGAGAGAGCTCAAACATACTTCATTGCTTCCTTACAACTATTCCTTCTGCTTACACTGTTAATCTTTTCTCTTCTTTGGGCTCCTCCGATCACAACCTTATTACCTTTAGTTGTCCTATCGCTTCGGTGCGGCCTGTGGACCCTCCAAAGAGAAGTCGTCTGTGGTACTTTGGAGCTGCAGATTGGGAGGCCCTCAGGCAGTACTTCTTTGATTTTCCCTGGAATGATTATTGCTTCCATGGACGGGAGCCATCCGAGTGTGCCTTGCACATTACGTAGGTTATTCTCTCGGGCATGGAATTTACATTCCTTTCTCATATTCTTTGACTAATGCAAGAAAGTGTTGGTTTAATCACGCTTATTCTAATGCTCTCCACAACAAGGAGAGGGCCTATAAAAGGTACCGGAGCCAAACCACCACCGAATCACATCTTTTTGATGTTTCTGCCCGGAATCGTGCTATGTCTGTTCTTCGCTCTGCTAAAAATAATTTCATCCATACTAAATGCTCTCAGCTCTCCAGCCTGAATTTTTCCCGCTCCTTCTGGCATCTTGCCAAAAACCTTTCCAACAACTTTACCTCATCATTCTTCCATCCTCTTTTCTAATCTGATGGTTCTCTGGCTATTTCTTCTACTGATAATGCAGATATCTTCTCTCAGACTTTCTCCTCCAATTCCATCTTAGACGATTCCAGTGCTGTTCCTCCATCACTTACCCCCTCTGACTTCCTCATGGCTGACATTAAAATTTCTTCACCTGATGTTCTTCTGCAATCACAGGCGTCAATACTAACAAGGCAAATGAACCTGATGGAGTCCCTCCTGTTGTCCTCAAGAACTGTGTGTCTGTGCTTACACCCTGCCTAGGTAAACTCTTTCGCCTTTGTCTGTCAACTTGTACATTTCTTTCTGGCTGGAAGTTTGCTCTCATTTAGCCAGTCCCAAAGAAAGGTGACCATCCCCAGCCTTCTAACTATCGTCCAATTGCTTTAACGTCCTGTATTTCAAAAATTTTTGAGTCAATTCTTAATAGAAAATTTTTTAAGCATCTTTCTCATCACAACCTTCTTTCTGATCGTCAGTATGGTTTCCGTCAAGGACGCTCCACTGGCGATCTTCTCACCTATCTTTCAGACTCCTGGTCATCCTCCTTTCATGATGTTGGTGAAAGCTTTGCCATTGCACTTGACATCTCAAAGGCTTTCGATCGAGTCTGGCATAAAACTATAATTTCCAAACTGCCCTCTTATGGTTTCTATCCTTCTATCTGTGCTTTCATCTATAGCTTCTTTTCTGGTCGTTCTATAGCCGCTGTTGTAGACGGCCATAGTTCTTCTCCTAGATCTATCAACAGTGGTGTTCCTCAGGGCTCTGTTGTATCACCAACTCTCTTCCATTTATTCATCAGTGATCTTCTAAGCTGTACAGGTAACCCAATCCACTCATACGCTGATGACTCCACCCTTCACCTTTCCATTCAGTTCCTGCAACGTCCACCTCAGCAGTTACTTCAACAAGCACGGGATGAGGCTATGGTACACCTAATGTCTGACTTTGTTCATATCTATGACTGTCTGACTTTGTTCATATCTATGACTGGGGTAAAAATAATCTTGTTGTTTTTAATGCATCAAAGCCTCAGTTCTTAAACCTATCAACCTGACAAAATCTTCCACAAGTGTACCCACTAATGTTTAATATTATTCAGCATAATCCTGCATCATCCTTGAACATGCTTGGGGTTTCATTCACTCGGGACTTATTTGGAAAGATCATGTTACATCTCTTGTAAAATCTGCTTCCAAGAGATTGGGTGTGCTAAGCCAACTCCGTTCCTTCTTTACCCCTACACAGATGTTGATTATATATATGGGTTTTATCCGCCCCTGTGTGGAGTACATCTCTCATATGTGGGGAGGCTCCCCACATACAGCTCTTCTCAACAGAGTGGAGTCAAAGGCTATTCGTCTCATTAACTCTCCTCCTCTCATTGGCTCCCTTCAACCTGTCTCTTTGCCGAACTGTTGAATCTTTATCTCTTTTCTATCACTACTTCAATGGTCACTGCTCCTCTGAACTGTTTGCTTGCATCCCTCCACCTATACAACGGACACATAGCACCCATCTAGCAGCAAACTCTTATCCCTTTTCTGGCCAACTCTCTAATGCATGAGTTAACCATTACTCCTAGTCCTTCATTTATGCAACAGGACAACTCTGAAACTGTCTTCCTCTGTCTATATTTCCTGCTAGCTATGATCTCCAGACTTTCAAAAGCAATGTGTCCAGGCATCTCGAAATGATCGGATCTTGAATTTGGCTCTCTCTTGTATTTTGTTTTCTCCTGGAAGGAAGAGCTATTGCGGGCTCGTGGCCATTGGTTCCTTCTTCCTATCATTAAAAAAAAAATAAAAACTCCGTAGCATTCCTCGGAATCTAGGTGATGGGGGGTATGTGGGACTGTCCTGATAGTGGGAAACAACTTTGGCCCGTCTCTGGATTGGCCACACTAGGCTAACTCATGGTTTTTTAATGGAGAGAGCACACCCTCCCTATTGTGATGACTGTCTGGTTCCTTTGACTGTACAGCATCTTCTTGTCAAATGCCCCAGTCCTGGGGACCTTTATCAGCGGTACTTTTCTGGGTGCCGAGCCGGCAATGGATCATACCTTCTCTCCTCGGTGCTTGGGGAAGAGGCTTGTGCTACAGGAGGAGGCACCTTCTCCTCTGTGTTGAGTTCTGGCCTTCTCCACAAGCTGTAGGGCTTTATCTTATTTTAGTTTGTTTTAATGATGATGTTATAGTTTTAACCTCTATCATTACACCAAGTTTTTAGTTTTAGTTGTTTCTTTTATACTGTTGGTTTGTTTTATGCATCGTTTTTCTCTTTGCTTTTTATCGTTTTTTCTTACATATTTTAACTTTTAATGTCTGTGTTCGGCGGCACATGACCTCTGCTGTTGCACCGCCATGTCACATTTTCTTTCATTCTTTCATTCATTCATTCATTCTGATCTGATCCGATTTTGCAGGCTACAGAGTCTAGACATTCCCGGCCATTGTACTTCTTCTGTACATTTGAGAAGACTGGTTCCTGTGAAATTTATGTAAAGATATGACATTCTCCAATCAAGCCCCTTCCATTATTATAAATTCAGGACACGGTAAATGGTGTTATATCAGTTCACTCAGTCTCCAATTAGACCTCTAAGTTTGGTGATCTTTCTGAATGACTTAGCATTTATAAGTACTCTGTTACTTGTTGGGAGTCAGTCAGTACTGACGAACAGTTGCTGCTGTTACCAATGCTTCGACTTAAGGTGTCATGGATCCCTCTGTGGGAGTCCTTCCTCAGGTTGAGAGGATGTTCCCACACTATTTTGTCTCTTTGGTGCCATCACTACCGAGCTCATCTCAAGAGCATGACCTTCAAGTTGACAAACCTTTCCTCTCACAGAGACTGAGTTCAATACACAATAGAGGATCTGGTTTACCATGTACCTCAGCTCTGGCTCTCCTCTTTATTTTCAGTGCATTTCATTAGCCAGGTAAAAATCTCCTCGCCTACATAATACATCATATGGGTCCATAATTCGCATACTAGTGAGGATGAATGTTCTTGAGCCTCTCATTGATCCCAGTAACCTTAACCCGCCACATCCCATTGATGTATATATATGTCCACACATTTTGTCATTGTCAGTCCTGTTGACGTATATAAACGCGCATCAATTGCAAGGTCCCAAATTTGCACAATTTTCAATTTTCGTGCATGATTTTTTATACATATACACGGAACACCTTCCTCTACAAGATGCCAGGCAGGGACAATGCCTTACCCTGCATGACCTCCCCCCCTCCTGCACACCATTGTCTTGGCAATTCACCTGTTACCAGTGACCTGGCCAGTAATGACATGTCGTGCCACGGTATGAAATTCAGGGTCAGAGTGATTCTCCAGTCAATGACAATGTGGAGGACAAAGTTTACTTAGCATTAGAGGAAGAAACAGTCAGAAATGATGATCATGTAATGTCGCCAAAAAAGGTCAGGTATGTTGATGTGTTTTGTGAGTGAGACAATGCCTATATTGCCTACATTACTGTGTGAAAGCCAATATACTCTCATACTACATATAAATTCGTACCAAATAAATAAATAAATATCGTTTATGAGTGATGTGGAATAGTTACCCTCCCATAGAACTCGTTTTCTTTTGAACCAGCGTGATGGAAAACCCAGTAAGGTAAGGGGAACTGCTACCTGTATCGAGTATTTTAAACCTCAGGTGAGTGATTTCTCTATGAATTTTCGATGTTTCTCACCAAAAGCGGAGGTTTGAACCAAAAAATTTTATTTTCCAAAATTGGTCAGGATTGGGGGGAGTCAGTGGTGGAAAATTGGTCGGGATGGGGCAGGTTAAGGACTACATGGTCAATGGCATCAAATCTAGGCAGGACACCTATTTAACACCGCCCTGTTTGTCTTCAGCTTGAGGACGTCTACCACATACAGTATGTTGCCTGTTGGATGACGTCCCATGTTGCTGGTGTCCCTGTATTTGAGGAGTAGGTTATTTTCCATAACCTTAGCAGTTACATCTGTGATTCGATTCGAGACACAAATCTTTTCAAACCCATTTCTAGTTTTCATCCTAGAAGAATCCTGACAACCCTTTCAGTGCCTCCTGCAGCAGTAAAGTACCTCTCTTGACCGCTTATCTGGGAGTCGCCCACCTGTTTGGCCTCCTCATCCTTCTGACAAAAAAGGGAATTACTATTCAATGTTGCAATGAGTATATGCTGCATTGGATTTTGGCTACGTTTCACAACCTTCTATACTACAACCTTGGTAAACTCACCTGAGCCACCCTATTTGGTTAACCCTATATGTTTGGGTGGTGAGTTTTGTAAAGGTTCACTTGTGCTCCCACTTTTAGTTGTATTCCCACCAGCCATCCCATTTTCTCTGTATTTCTCTCCTTGTTCATTTCCTTTTTCGTTTCTCCCACTGGCCTAACACTTATGTGTACTTCCCTTGTTACCTTCGCACCCTACAATACAACCATGTTCTAAAATTCAGCCGTCAGGAAGTCTATTACTTCACACATGAGCTTAATCTGCTTCTTTTGATACGTAACCTCCTCACATGCTTCCTTTGGAGCTTGATAAAGTTCCAAAAAGTAGGGTGTTATACAATATCCTTGTGGCTTGCATCACTAAAGTTCTCAGTCCACATGAGGGCTTTGATCACTGGATATGTAAACTTATCAGCACTAGGTCCAGCCATGCTGTTTATCTAATGTGAATACTATCTAAGCTGACTGAACAGAGAGATAAAGTGCTCTGAAGCAAATAAAACTCATCACCCTATACTAATGTAATATATATGCCATAATGTAAAGGTAGTGCGATTTGGCCTGGTTGTAGGAATGCACTTTATATCCGTTAGAAAAATTGTTTTGGCTAGTCAGGCTTTTGTGAGACTCAGCACATCCCTTTTCCTCTTGCCCTTGGCCAGTAGTAGTCAAGACTTGATAGAGGCCAGGTCTCTGTCATTAGGTTCAGTAAATTAAGAACTCCCACACTGAGTTTGTCACCACCTTCATCTGTTCAATCTATTTTCTCCTTTTACAAAATAGTGGCAGCAGAAAAACAAACCAACACTGGATACTCTGCTACTCCGTCAACCCCACAGTCAGTAACACTCCCTGCACCGTTTGTGTGACTCCTGGGATTTTCTTCTGGGATTTGCCATTACATATCTCGGAATTTCATGGCCTGTGATACTTGAGTTGGTACAGACTCCTGTCACAGTCCATCACAAATCTAGCACTGTGCCCCTCCAAGTCAGCTTCAGCAAGTCAGCTTCAGTGTATTTCTGTGATGTGTGAGGTGACGGTGCTATGACGCCACCCCTGAGCAACTCATCCCTCCCCATAATGTGACACCACCCTCTCATCACACCAAAGACCGCTGTTGAATCACAGCCAGACTTCTATGCATGTGTGTGTTGCCACCCCCATCCAGTGCATTTTCACCCCTAGGACAGCTTTTAACTTGCAATCTGGCATGTGCAGGTTTACTCGTGTGTGTTGCTTACCCCGAGCCAGCTCGCCTCCCACCAAAGTGTGTGTGTGTGTGTGTGTGTGTGTGTGTGTGTACAGCTGTATATGCATGCCTGTGTGTAAGTCCCTTATATTTCCCCGCTCTACACTCAATGACGTTATTATGGAAATGTACGATCTTGTGGAAAATATTGTGGTGAGTGAAATTATTCAGTGCAAAACTTATAAGTGCTACACACCACCAGACAGTTATATCTCTGGACAACTACTAGTTCTTGTTGTGCATTTCTTACAGTTTGTGTTAAAGATTTTTAGTGTATCGATATACTTCATTTTTCTCAGTTCACCTCTCGTACTTGCAATTGTTTAAATCTCTCTTTGTCATCTCATTCACATGAAACCTTCACTTGTAAATATTTTCTGTATGTATCCCAATTGTTAATTGTTACTGTACATAAAGGTTTATTTTTATAAGAAAATTTTCCCTTCTCTTGAGTTAGCTACTTTCCTGTTATCATTGTGTAAGGGAGTAGGCTGTAGCACCAGATGAACAGGGTGGTGCTCGCAAGGGGAATGGGAATGCTGGTGATAGGGAGAGCTGGAGCTCCTGTTTCATTAGCCGTCAGAATATCTGACAGTCCCCCTTTGCTGACCTTTTCAGTGTGATACTAAGATGGAGAGTAGACCAGCATACTTTCCCAAAAACTTTTCTCCAACTGTTTCATGCACTACCCTACATGTGCTTTACATATCACACAACTTATCCCACTATGTCACAGGGATTGACGCCAGCAAGAGCATGTGACCAGAAAACTTTGCTCCTGCTTACTAGTGGCTGACCTATTGAGGAGAGGTGTAATGTGGGCTCCACCAGAGTAGTTTTGGGGATCGAGATGGGATGGGGCTTCAGTATGTGCTAAAGGGTACAGGGCATTGCGGTTCCCAGGTTGCCGCTTCTGCCGAACAGAAGGGACCCGAATCCGGGAGTAGCACCCCAGGAGGCTGCCCTATAAGTGGGCGTTTAATGGTGGGGCAATTACAGTGCCAAAGCACGCTCGGAGGGTGTCCCTGAAGGCTTCCCGCAGGGTGCCCTGAGGCCACTGCCACAACCACTGGTCACGGCTGGTGGGCTGTGTGTCCCAGAACCCATGCCTGGATTTGGGACTGGGTGGGTGGATGGATTCTGTGGTCTGTCTCTCTATTCATATTTAATAACATGACAAAAAGTGAGAAAAAGCGGAAGCCTGACGATAATAAATCACCCAAGGGGATCAGAGTGGCATCTTGGAATGTGGGGAGTTTGAAGGGTAGAGTGGGGTAAATGGTTGAGGCAATGAGTAGGTGGTGGGTGGATGTTGGCTGTGTACAGAAGGTTAGATATAGCGGAGATCAGCCAGAATGATTGCCCGGAGGGATTGTGGATACAGGATATTTTGGAAGGGGAGAAGCAGATGGATTTGGTGGTGAGTTTGTGTTGGTTAAGTAAAATGAGTGAAATATGTCATGCATGTAATGAGTGAGTTAAATGATTATAGTTGTAAAAAATGATTGGTAGCTCACATTTGCATTTATTTCGATGTATGCTCAACATGCTGGCTTGGATAATGTAGAAAAAGATAGATTCTGGGATGACTAAATACGTGTGGTAAGTGGTATGGGGGATGATCAGGTTGTAGTTTTGGGAGGGGACTTAAATGGCCATGTAAATGACGGATGCGCATATGGTATGAGAAATGAGGAAGGGGATCCTCGATTTTGGGGAGGCAGTGAACATGATTGTGTGCAACACACATTTTAGGGAAGGAGAGAATAGGTTGATTACATACAAGTCTGTGGGAAAGAATAGCCAGATAGACTATTTCCCAGCCAGGTGGGCTGATAGGAGGTTGGTGAGGGATGTTAATGTTATAGGGAGCGAAGGGTGCGGGCGCCAAGGTGCTTAAGGAGTGGGTGATGAAGAAGAGGACCTATGCACCTAGGAGGAAAATATGAAAGTTAAAAAAACAAGCAGTAAGGGATGCCCTCTACAGTGAGATGAGTAAATTGGTAGTTGAACAGGGAACTGTTGACAAAAGTGTCAATGAACAGTACAGACCTCTAAACAGTCTCCTGAGAGTTGCTGATTCAGTGTGTGGATGGACAAGGAGGCCCCCCAAACATAAAGTAACATGGTGATGGGATGAGGGTGTTGAGACTACAGTTAAGAAGAAAATTAACCTTTTCAGGGAGCGGAAAAGGGATGGTAACAAAGAGGAATACTTCCTGACAAAAGTAGGGCCAAAGAGGTATACAGGGTGATTTCTGAGTCTCAGAGACTTTTACTGGATAACCTGAGAAGTGTGGAAAGGAAGAACATCGTCTATAAGATGGCAAATCAGATGAAGAGGAAAAACAGAGATATTACAGGTGAGCAATGTGAGAAGAATGATGTAAGGAAAAGTAGCGGTAAGCATTGAGGATATTAAAGACGCCTGGAAAGAGCAATGTAACCTGTTGCTGAATGAGGACTTTGGAACAGGGAAGGTTTGGAGTCAGGAGAGCCAGTGTTCGGCCCTTGGTCTTTTGATTGCTGCTGCTTCTGGGAGTAGGGCAATAGGGAGGATCCAGGGGAAAGTGCTAGGTGTGTCGGGGTTGACTGTTTAAATGCTGAAGGTCTCAGGTTGGTTAATGATCTGATAAATACGATTATTGTATATATGAGTGTGTTGTCCCAATGACTGGCTGAAGAGTGTGATGTAAAATGTGTACAAGGAAAAGGGCGATGCCTTAGAAAGAGGATATTTTAGAGGCATACAGCTTTTGGACCAGATAACGAAAGTAATGGAGTGAGTTCTAGAAGGTATGATTATGGAAAGAGTGAATGTTGATGACATGCAGTTTGGGTTTATGCCAGGCAAATGGACCACTGATGCCATATGTACTGTTCGACAGCTTCAGCCAAAATATATTGGAAAGCAAATGGATATGAACTTTATGTTGATTTGGAGATGGCCATTGACAGTCCTAGGAAAGTGGTGAAGTGGGCAATGAGAAAGCTTGGAATCGACGTGTGGCTGGTTAGAGTGGTTATGTGGTGTTCGCACCCACGTGAGAGTGAAGAGAAATTTGAGTGATGAGTTTTCCGTAAATGTTGGTGTGCATCAAGGATCAGTCTTGAGTCCCTTGTTGCTTATCAAGGTGCTTGAAGCCTACTCACGTGACTTAGATGGACTCCGGTGGGAGATGTATTTCGATGATTTGCTGTTGACTGCAGAAAATGAAAGGGAGGCAGAGAAAATATTTAGGAAGTGGAGAGATGGTATGGGGCACCAGGGCTTGAGAGTAAATGCAGAAAAACAAAGGTGATGGTATCTAGGATTGGTGGCAGTACTGTCAAAGATTTAAGACAGTGGCCAGGTGTGGTTTGCCACAAGGGCATAGGAAGTAATTCCATCTCGTGGAATGTTTGTGATAAGTGGGTGCAAAAGGGATGTGGTGGTATTAGAGGTAAATTGCGAGATAATGTTGATTTCATATGTGCAGTGTGTTCGGGGAGGGCATGTGGAGATTGCCAGGCATGAAAGGACTGATTTTGCTGGTGAGTTTCTCGAATGTGTGGAAGAGGTTCGTTACTCGGGAGACATGTTATGTGCTGAAGGTGAGGCTGGAGTTAGCTCTGTGGCTAGAGTGAGAAGTAGTTAGAAGACGTTCAGGGAGCTGTTGCTTCTCCTAACATTAAGAGGTCTCTCCCTCTGTGCTAAGTGGTCTTTGTTTTGTGGTGTGTTTTAGGAGTGTAATTCTGTACGGCAGGGAGTCCTGGGCAGTGAAGGAGGAGGATAGTCACAAGCTAAAACATTAAAAAAGGACAGTGATTAGGTGGATGTGCAATGCGTCCTTGAATGCGAGGCATGGAGGGGGCTGGGGGCTACATATACGATGGAAAAGTTAAGCGGTAGGATAGGACTGGAATGTATTGATGTTGTGATGAGAAGAGGTAGACTGAGATGGTTTGGGCATGTGGACAGGATGGGGGATGACAGTTGGATGCAGAAAGTGAGAAGTATAAACGTCAGGGGTAGGGTTGCGAGAGCAGACCGAAAAAGGCCTGGGACGAGGTCATTGAGTGTGACCTCATGGACAAGGGACTGAATAGGGAATAAAACTAATGTTTAACCCAAGTACACCAAAAGGCGTCATTGGAAAAAGCAAAGAAATTCTTGAAGAAGTCGAGGAGTACAATTACTTTGAGCAAATACTACAACTTACGAAAGACCATGATAACGAAATAAGAAGACTCATTACAGTTGGATGGAAACCTTTCAGACATACGACAAGACATCATGAAAAGTAGCTTGCCAGTAAGCATGAAACGAAAGTATATAATGAATGTATAATTCCAGCCATGACGTAAGGTAGTGAGACCTGGAATTTACAAAATCGATGTAAAATTAACTAATTCGTTCTCAAAGAGCAATGGAAAAGCCAGTGTTGGGAATATCTTTAAGAGACAGGAAAAGATCAACTTGGGTGAGAGAGCCGACTAAAGATAAAGACTTTATAGAATTTATAAGAGAACAGAAATGGAAGTGGGAAGATCATGCAGCAAGAATAAATGCAAATGATGGAACAAGAGACTGACTAATTGGACGTCAAGAGATTGTAAGTGTAGCAAAAGAAGACCAGACAGTAGGTGGAGAGATGAGATTGAGAAGTTTGTAGGCAAAACGTGGCAGAGATTGGTTCAGTCAAGGAATTCGTGAAGGTTGCTGGAGGACTTTGCTCAGCAGGGGACTTGCAGTGGCTGCAGCTGCTACTAATATATATATATATACAGTATAAATTCCTAAGGAGTCTGTAGCACCAGTCGAGCAGGGCAGTACTCCCAAGGTGGATGGAAAGCTGATGAGAGCGAGAGCTGGAGCTCCCGCGTCATCAGGCCTCTTGACTAGTTCCTAACCATCCCTCTTTGCTGAAGTATTTCAGTATTTCAATAACACAGAAAGTAGGCCAGCATGCTCTCCAATACAAGTTTCTCAAACCGTCAGCAGGAAACTACATGCACGTTACACACTACACTTCATATTCAAAAAAAAAAAAAAAAAGAAAGAAAGAAAGAAAAAGGTGTCTAATAACCAAGCTTCACAGTCCCCAGGGGCAGGAGACTATAAATGCCCCCACCATCCGCCCCTCTCCCGGTGACGAAACAACGGGCTGCCTGGAACCACTGTCTGACTCACTTCTTCATTTCTGCAACATTTCGCGGCCTTTCCTCTAACTTTGCCACTCTTGAGCACCACCTCCCCTACTTTACCTCACCTTCTTTTCTTAACTGAGACTCAGCTGACTTTGGCAACTGACAGCAAACCCTTTTCTGTATCCTCCTACATTCTCTATACTCATTTCAAAGCCAAAACTGGCTGTTGTGTATATGTAAGCAACAACTTATCTTGCTCTCCTGTTTCTGAACTTGATTCTTCTGAATGCTTAGGCTTTCTTGTCATTCTCTGACCAAATATGTCTGTGTTGTTTACTTTTCACCTAATTCAACTGACTATGAAAAAGTCTTCGACTATCTTACTTCTACGATGGAACACACCCCATCCGTTTCTCCTTTCTCTGAAATTTCCATTCTAGGAAGTGTCAATGTTCACCACCACCTTTGGCTCTCCTCTCCTTTCACTGATTATTTGGTGAACAAGCCTACATCTTTTCTATCCTTAATGGCCTAGTGCAGCTTGTACAGCACCCTACCCGTATCCCTGCCCACCATGGAGAGAGTTCCAACATACTTGACCTCTTCCTTACAACTACTCTTTCTGTTTACACTGTTAATCTTTCTTCTCCATTGGCCTCCTATTGGTCCAGTATGGCCTGTGGACCCTCCAAAGAAATGTCGGTTGTGGCACTTGGGAGCTGCTGACTAGGAGGCCTTCAGGCGGTACTTCTCTTACTTTCCCTGGAATGATTATTGCTTTCATGACCTGGAGCCATGTGACTGTGCCATGCACTTCTCTTGGGCAAGAAAACATACATTCCCTTCTCATATCCTTTGACAAATGCAAAAAAAGCCTTGGTTTAATCACGCTTGTTCTAATGATTTCCACAAGAAGGCCTACTGATTTTTTTTTTTTTATGTTTCTGCCTGGAATCTTCACACTGCTAAAATTAATTTCATCTGTACTAAATGTTCTCAATCCTCCAACTCGAATTCTTCCCGATCCTTCTGGCACCTCGCCAAAAACCTTTCTAACAACTTTACCTCATTATCCTTTCCTACTCTTTTCTGCTCTGATGGCTATAGCTATTTCTTCTATTTACAAAGCAGATCTCTTTGCTCAGACTTTCTCCTCAATTCCACCTTAGACGATTCCGGTGCTGTTCCTCCATCACTTCCCCCCTCTAACTTCCTCATGGCTGACATTAAAATTTCTTCAACTGATGTATTTTCTGCCATCATTGGCCTCAATACTGACAAGGCATATCAGCCTAATGAGGTCCCTCCTGTTGTCCTCAAGAACTGTGCTTCTGTGCTTACACCCTGCCTAGGTACTACTCCTTTGCCTTTGTCTATCAATTTGTACATTTCCTTCTTGCTGGAAGTTTGCTCTCGTTCAGCCAGTCCCAAAGAAGGGTGACCATCCCAGCCCTTTAACTATCGCCCAGTCACAATAACATCCTGTGTCTCAAAAGTTTTTAAGTCTATTCTTAATAGAAAAGTTTTAAAGCATCTTTCCCTCACAACCTTCTTTCTGACCATCAGTATGGGCTCCATCAGGGACGCTCCACTGGCGATCTCACCCATCTTTCAGACTCCTGGTCATGTCCTCATTTCAAGACTTTGGCGGTAGCTTTGCCATTACACGTTATCTCATAGGCTTTCGATCGAGTCTGGCATAAATTTTTAACCCGCTGCATGCCAGTGCCATTTTAAAATGGTCTGACATAAGTCCGTGGTCAGTGCCAGTGCCGTCTTAAAATGGATTGAAATAAAAAAATATCACTGTGACCGCATTTTTCAAGATTTGCAGGTAAAAATTGGCAGGCATGTATGGTAACTGTTCCTCTACCATGCCTTAGGCTGTCAAAGGCCATACACTCACTCGTTCCCCCCCTTACGCTCGCTCTGCCTTACTCTGCCTGTGTGCCTCACCCAGTGTTGTACATAGTGAAGGCATTTTGTAAATATTTTCATGTAAGCATAAGTTGTAAATATTTTCTTGTAAGTGTAAGGACTATACAGTGAAGTCATGTTGTAAATACCTTCTTGTAAGTGCCAGGACTGTACATAAAAAAGTCGTTGTACCTATCTTCACGTAAGTGTAAGAATTTGCATTCATAGTGAGAAAGACATGCAAATTGTGATAAATGTTGAAGTAATATGCAATCAGAAAGTGTACTGAACATTGCTATTCCATCCCAGCATAAATACCTGAGTGTACCTTACATAGATAATGGTTTTCTCTCACCTAAATAGCGAGTGTAAGAGAGCAGGTAGACCTGTATGCAGGACTAATAAAACCCATTTCCGAGCTTCGGTGAGCATTATAATAAAGAAATACGTTGTTTTCACATCAAAATATATCATATTAGCCAATAAAAATAAAAAAAGGTCGAAATATGGCCAGCACGGACGCAACCCATAGGGCTAAAAATAGCTGGCATGTGGAAGGTTAATTTCTAAACTGCCCACTTACGGTTTCTATCCTTCTATCTGTGCCTTCATCTATAGTGTCCTTTCTGGTCTTTCTATAGCTGCTGTTGTAGATAAACACTGTTCTCCTACATCTATCGATAATGGTGTTCCTCAAGGCTCTTTCCTATCACCAACTCTCTTCCTTTTATTCATCATTGACCTTCAAAGCTGTACATGTAACCCTATTCATTCATATGCTGATGATTCCACCCTTCACCTTTCCATTCGGTTCCTGCAACGTCCATGACGTCAGTTACTTCAACACACAAGGGATAAGGCTATGGCACACCTAATGTCTGACTTGGCTCGTATCTCTGACTGGGGTAAAAGTAATCTTGTTGTTTTTAATGCATCAAAGACTCAGTTTTTACACCTATCAACTCAACAGAATCTTCCACAGGAGTACCCACTAATGTTTAATAATATCTAGCTCAATCCTGCATCATCCTTCTCTCTGGATTTATCTGGGAAAGATGATAATTATTACATCTCTTGTAAAATCTCCTTCCAAGAGATTAGGTGCGCTAAACCAGCTCCATACCCCTGTACAGTTGTTGAATTTATACACGGGTTTTATTCACCCCTGTGTAGAGTACGAGTCCCAAGAGTGGGGAGGCTACCCACCTACAGCTCTTATTAATAGGGTGGAATCAAAGGCTTTTCATTGTATTAACTCTCCTTCTCTTACTTGTTCCCTTCAACGTCTGTCTCTTCACCGCACTGTTGCATCTTGATCTCTTTTCTGTCGCTACTTCAGTGGTCACTGCCCCTGTCAACTGCCTGCTTGCACCCTTCCACCTCTAAGGACCGTACTATAAAAGGTAAACGCCAGTACTGACGAAAGTGACCGTCTGACGTTCCTGTTTTTCGTACCATAAATAACTTTGCTGTTCATGCCAGGCATTCGTCACCTGGTTATGGCGTAAAATAGTATTGGAATATCACAGGAGGATAAACGCCACAAGAGACTCCCCTTTCGTATAACAAATTTAAATATTCTTAAATATGATAACAGGTTTTTCCATTTATAAATACTGAATAATTCAGCAAACAAATTTTCCCTAGCAGACTAAAAATATATGAGAAATACAAGGCTGTTCATAGGATTTTACAAGACTAAACAGCGTTGCCAGGTCTACCGAAATATCGTGAGATCTACTGAATTTCTGATGGATCTCAAGAAATACCGAATTATTGCTCTAATCTACTGAATTTTGAAAGGTTCTCCAGAAAATCTACAGAAATTATGCTTCCCGGCAGTTGAAAATCCATAAAAGCTAAAGAGAGAGAGAGAGAGAAGGCGGGAGGGAGGCCCAGGGGGGGGGGGTGAGGGAGGACTGGATGGCCAGTGTTGTGACGTTTTCTGTACGTGTGCTACTGCCGACTGCCACCCGTTCGTATTAAACACGTTGGTGTGTACAGGAAGGCGACGAGACTGAACGCTCGGGGATAAGTTGCAGACAATGATGAACACACATCCACGAGAACTAATATAATGGCCTAAAGGCTCAAAATATTTTGTTGATTTATTTGGATGTTATGTTTGTAAGGTTAACTAGTTAGTAATTCTGCCAATATCGAATCCAGCGCTTTTCTATTGCTTTTTATTTGTAAATATAGTGCCTTTACGTAACAATATTTGGCAGCTTTGCTTTTCCTAGTCAGTCAGAAATTCGGCACTGCAGTTGGCAGTTGCGCTGAGGACGAGACGAGTTTGAGGGAGATAGACATTAGTGCAGCAAATCTTACGAGTACCCAGTTGTGCCTCGCCATAATTGAAAGGTGAGAAGTTTTAATAGATCATAATATGTTTGGGGGATATTTTAAAGTAAACGATGGCCTATACTGACTTACTTTATCAGTTCATTTTTGCTGAAAAAAACAACTAGATGTCCGAATTACTGTCATTTACGGTCGTTAAAAAGCTACTCGATATCCATTATATTCATTTTCGTAGGGAACATGGGGGTCCTGTTGATTTGCATATAAAAGAATGATTTTGTAATTTTTAGTTTGTGAAGAAATTATATTTTGTAATATTTCACCAACTATTGTAATAAGATATTAAATATATATAAAAAGCTTCTCCTTAATTTCATTAAACTGATTCCAGAAATATATATGTTAAGTACCAATATGGTGCATATATATACTGGTCTGTGTCTACCGAATTTTTACCTATATCTACTGATTTTTTTGGCAATTTTCTCCTGAAATTTCCTCTGCACCATCTGGCAACACTGAAACTAAACGCTTCGGGAACGAATACAAGTAAACAAAAACGTCAATGGTGGCGACGTGGCACGTAATATTGAGTTAGGATATTAAATTATTCTTTCTAGATTATTTCACACTACTTGTGTATTTTCTGAATAGATTTTTGAAACGGCAACTGTTTGAAAGTTTGTGTGTTAGCCAGCTCAGTGCTTTAGTTAGCACATTTGAGGGCAAGCCAGTAAGTTTCTGCCTCTAGTCCAACAACATCGTGCGACACTTCTTGCCTATGAAAAGTCATGAATAAATGACATGTAAGAAGTCTATCTATCTATCTATCTATAGCCCGACGCCCTAATCCCGCAAAGGGTGGCCGCAGACAAAACACCTCCAAGTCACTCTGTCACCCACCATTTGACTCCCCTCCCCCCAACTCACCCCCCCCTCCCTCATATACCTCTCAACTCCATCCCTCCACCTCATCCTCGGTCTACCCCTCCCTCTCCCTCCTTCCACCTCACCTACATACACCCTCTTAGTCAGTCTTTCATTCTCCATCCTCTCCACATGTCCAAACCACCTCAGTGTATTTCTCCTAATCTTTTCAACCACATCCACATCTACCCCACAACGTTCCTTCACTTCTTCATTCGTCAACCTGTCCCTCCACGTCACTCCACATGCTCCTCTCAAGTAACTCATTTCCACTGCTCTCACTCTTGACTTGTTCCCCTCTTGCAAGGTCCACGCCTCGCTTCCATACGTCAGGGTAGGGATCAAAATACCATCATGCAGTGACTTCTTAACTTCCATACTCACCTCCCTATTTCTCATCACTGCTTTCAGTGTGCCAACAACCTTCCTTCCCTGCTGTACCCTTTCACGTACTTCATCCCCCAAAGTTCCATCCTTACTCATCACACTACCCAAGTACTTGAATGCACTCACATTCTCCATATCCTCACCATCCAACCTCACTGCACACTCTGTGACTTCATTCCTCTCAAACACCATAACTTTACTTTTGTTTACATTAACTTTCAGCTTCCTCCTCCTACACACTGTCCCAAATTCATTCACCAAACCTTGCAACTCCCATTCATCTTCACTCAACAATACTGTATCATCAGCAAACAGCAACACCGGAAGCTTCCAAATCTCACCCTCATTCATTAGGGCCAACCCCACATCCACTGCCCTACCTTGTACCTCCTTTACAACCCCATCCATATATATATTAAACAGCCATGGAGACATTACACACCCCTGTTTCAGTCCCACATTGAGATCAAAGAACTCACTCAGCTCACCATCCACTCGCACCGTAGCCCTAGCTCCCTCGTACATACTCTTCACAGCACTCAACACATTCCCCTCCACTCCATATATTCTTAATACCTTCCACATACCTTTCCTATCTATTCTGTCATAAGCTTTCTCCAAGTCCATGAAGGCAGCGTACACTTTCCTTCCCTTCTCTAGATACTTCTCCACTAAACATCTTAGAACAAATATCTGATCTACACACCCTTTTCCCTTCCTAAATCCCCCTTGTTCTTCTCCAACTAGCTCGTCTGTCATATGCCTAACCCTATCAATGAGTATTCTACCATATATTTTACCAGTCACACTAAGAAGGCAAATACCCCTATGGTTACCACATACTTCTCTCTCCCCTTTTCCTTTGTACAGAGGAACAATTATACCTGATTTCCAGTCCTTTGGAACCCTTCCCTCTTCCCAAGCCAATCTACACAACTTCCATATCCACTCCACAACAGTCTCACCCCCATACCTAAGCATTTCACCACACACTCCATCAATTCCTGGGGCCTTTCCCAGCTTAATCTTCTTCATCGCTTCCACTACTTCCGACCTACTGATCTCTTCCTCCCTCCTCTCATCTCTTCTTCTCCCAGCCGTTCCCCAACCACTTATACTCACACTGCTCTCACTCTCTACATTCAACAAATCCTCAAAGTGCTCCTTCCATCTCCTCAATTTCTCTCTCTTCTCCACCAACAATCTATTATTCCTATCTTTCACTCCCCTACTATTTCCCCTTTCACACTGCCTTACTTTCTTTACCTCCTTCCAAAACAATTTCTTACTCTCCCTCCATTTCACTCTCAGATTCCTCCCAAACTCTTCATCCACTTTCTTCTTACTCTCCTTCACCAGTCTCTTAACCTCCCTTCTCCTGCTCACATATACCTCTCTCTTCTCTCTCTCATCTTCTCCCCTACCTCTACTCGCCAACCATTCACCATATGCCTTCTTCTTTTGTTCCACAGCTCGTTTCACCTCATCATTCCACCATGCTGTCCCTTGCACACCCTTGCATCTCCTCCTCACTCCACAAACCGCCTCACACGCTGCGCTTATCTCTTCCGTGAATATCTTACATACGTCTTCCACCCCTTCCATCTGCTCTAGCTCATACCTTCCCAATCTTTCTTCCACTATGCTCTTATACTCTGTCCTCTTCTCACTATCTTGCAATTTCTCCACTCTTCTCACAGGAGCTGCTTCCTCCTGTCTTCCCCTTCGCCTCCTCAACCACTTTCTTTGCAGCTCTACCTTGGCCATCACTAAGTGATGGTCCAAGACTCCATTCCCCCACCCTCTCCACACCCTTGCATCCAACACTTGTCTTCTCATTCGCTCATCCACACACACGTAGTCTATCATTGCCTTTCGTTCAACAAGTTCACCATCCATCCTCCTCATTACTCTCCATGTATACCGGTGGATCATCTTATGATGAAAGTAGGTGTTGGCTATTGCCAACCCCTTACCAGCACAGATGTCCACCAAAGCACTACCATTCCCATCTACTTCAGCTGGCACACCCCACTGACCAACCACTCCATCCACTCGTACATTCCCAACTTTGCCATTCATGTCTCCAATCAACAGCACTCTCTCGCTCCTCTCAAACTTGTCCATACATGCTTCTACTCTCGCCCAAAACTCATCTTTCACTCTTGCCACTCGATCCTCTGTTGGAGCATACACACATACAATCGCCCATGCTTGTATACCTACTTTCATCCTCACCCATACAATCCTTGCACCCACTGTTCCATACTCTCTTATATTCTCCTTCCACTTCTTGCTTATCTTCAGACATACTCCCTCTCTTGCCCTCTCATTCTCACTGACTTCCGCACATATACCTACACCGTATTCCCATTCTCTCATCCTTTCACCTTCCCATTTAGTTTCAGTCAATCCACATATATCCACTTTTGCATCCTCAAGCACCTGGACAATCTCTCTCTCTTTCACTTCATCATTCACTCCTCTCATATTATATTATATTACATGGCAGAAATTACACTTGTCAGAGTTTGGTCAGCATTGGTAAATGGTTAGTTTGGTTTGGATTTTTCACCTGTTTTAGTGTTCTCTCAGTTAAGTTTCAGAAATTGGTAATAAAACACAACATTTCCATCACTACCGTCAAGTATGTGCAATCACTTAAGTTCTTTCTTGAAAAATGTGATTCGTTTTTGCACCAAAGTAAATTGATAAGCTGATGTAGTTAAGATAGTTGGGTAAGGTGAATTGGTTGGTTAGGATCCTGGCTGAAATATTGCCTGTTTCAATCAAGCACTCAGATTTGAGCATAAGTGCGTTGGCTTTAAAGCAAATCTTATAAGTAAATGCGAATTAAAAAAAAAAAAAAAAGCATCTTTCTGTCCCAAGATCTGTTCTTACAGCTACAGGCCTAAGGAAATGGCCTGCTCCATGCATATATAATATGAAATCTAGTTACAGTAATTGGATAGAAATGACAGTTATTGTAATGGAGGAGTAGATAGGTGTAGAAAAGTCATGGAATATTGGTTAGGATGGAAGGGTTATACAAAGGCATGAAAGGTGCAGTTAAGCAATGAATGACAAACAGGAAGTAATGAGATAAATATTTAGTGAAGGAGACCAACATCAAGCATATGACCAGAGTAGGAGAAAGCAAGGAAAACAGAACAGTAAACAGTCTGAATATATATTAAACAGAACTGGATGAAAGGACTATAGAAGTGGAATGATTTCTGGGAAACAAAAAGGAAAGCTTGTCTAGCAGACTGGGACAGAAATAATTAGCTACTGTATATACCATGTAACTTTGGAAATCAGTGCATACTGCTTGAAGGGAAAGGTAATGATAAGAATGTGAATCTCAGAGTAGTATAATTACTGAGCTAAACTGGAAATTTACTAGTAATACCTCAAACAGGAAAGGTGACACTAATGTAGGGAAAAAACTATAGCTAGATATATAGAAACTTAAAGAACAACTGTTACAGTACACACATCTTATAACGTGTATTTTCCAGTATAGTCTGCTGGTCATGGCTGAATGACAGGTGTGAAAAGAAGCAACTGAAAAAGAATGGAGTGTTACTGCATCCCTCATGTGTTGCTGCTGCAATGAATGTCACCATTCAACCAGCTTTGTAAAGAAGTAAATTAGTCTCCATGCTAAAAATAATTCTCCGGTAACTATTTTCCTTTTGCAATATAAATTTAAGAACATGATGTACTGCTGCATGAGTGAAAGTGTACATAACCTGGATAAACTGCTGTATAATTCATGACTGGTGAGCTGGCCAGGAACAACATGGAAATCTATGAAGAATGCAGTAATACATTTACTCTGCTCGTATAAAATCAAGTCTGGATAATCTCAATAATTATTTTCATGCAAATAACTGCAAAAAGGAAGATAAATCATAATTCAGTCTAGGCTATACATTACACTGTATCTTGCTTGTAAATGCATCCTCTTTATGGTTCTACCATCATTTGATACCATTTCTAGCACAAATATACTATTTCGTACATTAAACTAACAGTTTAGAATGGGTTAGCGAAGTATCTAGATTATTAAACAGAAGAAACATTCAAAATTTGCGCGCTTTTAGTGCTCATGCAGCACATTCTTGCCCAATCTAGCGACTGTTGTGGAATTCAAACGCCAGAACTGGGTTTCGCCAAGACTGACGGTCCAGGTTTTTTATAGTAAGGATGACTGACGCTCAGGAACGCCTGATGACTGAACGTCGCCGTTGGACCGCCTGAACATTGAGTTTTTATAGTACGGCCCTAAGACAGGCGCGTAGCACCCGTCTAGCAACAAACTCTAATCCTTTTTCAGTCCAACTCTCTAACGCAAGAGTTAACCGTTACTTTCAGTCCTTCATTTATATAACAGGTCAGCTCTGGAACTGTCTCCCTCTGCCTGTATTTCCTACTTCTATGATCTCCAGTCTATCAAATGCAGTGTGTCCAGACATCTCGAAATGAGTGGATTTTGATTTTGGCTCTCTTTTGTATTTTTGTTTTGTTTTTCTTGGAATGGTGTGTGGGCTCCTGGCGTTTGCTTCCTTCTTCCTTTCATAATATATATATATATATATATATATATATATATATATATATATATATATATATATATATATATATATATGAGAGAAGAGTTCTGGACAAATGTAGAAGTGTGCATGGAAAAGTTTGGAAGGAATGAGAGAGTGTTTTTGATTGGTGATATGAATGGTAAAGTTGGTAATGTGAAGGTGGATGGAATAATTGGTGAGTGGGGTGTGCCTGCTGAGATAGATGAGAATGGGAGTGCGTTAGTGGACATTTGTGCTGGGAGGGGGTTGGTGATAACCAATACCCTCTTCAGGCATAAAATGATCCACAGGTATACATGGCGAGTGATGAGAAGGGTGGGTGGTGAACTGAATGAAAGGAAGGCAATGATTGATTATGTGTGTGTGGATGAAAGGATGCGAAGATGTGTAATGGATGCAAGAGTATATAGAGATTGGGGGAGTGGACTTTCTGACCACTACTTGGTGGTGGCCAGAATTAGGATGCAAGTAAGATGGAGGAATAGAAGAAGGGAAAGACGAGAGGAAGGAGTAGTTGCAAGGAGAGTGGAAAGATTACAAGAGGATGAGAAAAAGGCAGAGTATAAGAGAGAAGTGGAGGAACGATTGGGCAAATATGAATTGGAGCAGATGGGAGACGTGGAAGGTATGTGTAAGATATTTACAGAAGAAATATGTGCAGCATGTGATGTGGTGTGTGGAAGGAAGAGAAGACGGAGGGGGGTGCAAGGAACAGCGTGGTGGACTGAAGAGGTGAAACAGGCTGTGGCACAAAAGAAGAAAGCATACAATGAATGGGTGAGAAATAGGGGCGTGGATGAAGTTGAGAGGCGGAAGAGAGAGTTATATGTGGAAAGGAAGAGAGAGGTGAAAAGATTGGTAAGAGAGAGTAAGAAGAGAGTGGATGAGGAATTTGGAAGGAATTTGCGTGTAAAGTGGAGGGACTGTAAGAAAATGTTCTGGAGAGAAGTGAAAAGAGTAAGACAGGGTGGAAGTGAAGTTAGCAGGGGAGTGAAAGATAAAAATGGTAGATTACTAGTGGAGAAGGGAGAAAAAGTGAGCAGATGGAGAGAACACTTTAAGGAATTGTTGAACGTAGAGGATGGAAGCAATGCGAGTATAAGTGGCTGGGGAATGGCTGGGAGAAGGAGGGAGGTGAGAAGACAGGAAGAAATCAGTAGGATAGAAGTTGTGGAAGCAATGAAGAAAGTTAAATCGGGGAAAGCCCCAGGAATTGATGGAGTGTGTGGTGAAATGCTGAAGCATGGGGGAGAGATAGTAGTAGAATGGATGTGGAAGATGTGCAGATTAGCCTGGGAGGAAGGTAGAGTCCCGGAGGATTGGAAGTCAGGTATAATTATTCCCTTGTACAAAGGAAAAGGGGAAAAAGAAGTGTGTGGTAATCATAGGGGCATTTGTCTTCTTAGTATAATAGGAAAAGTGTATGGTAGGATACTTATAGACAGAGTTAGAGAAAGAACAGAGAAGTTAGTTGCAGAAGAACAGGGAGGCTTTAGGAAGGGAAGAGGTTGTGTAGATCAGATATTCATTCTTAGATCTTTAGTGGAAAAGTTTCTAGAGAAGGGAAAGAAGTTGTATGCGGCTTTCATGCATTTGGAGAAAGCATATGACAGGGTGGATAGACAAGGATTGTGGAAAGTGTTAAGAATATATGGAGTAGATGGGAAGTTGTTGAATGCTGTGAAGAGCATGTATGATGGTGCGAAGGCTGCAGTGCGTGTGGATGGTGAACTAAGTGAATTTTTCTCTTTGAAAGTTGGTTTGAAACAGGGATGTGTCATGTCTCCATGGTTGTTCAATCTGTACATGGATGGGGTAATAAAAGAGGTACAAGGTAGGGTAGTGGATGTTGGAGTGGCCCTGGTGAGAGAGGATAGTGTTTGGAAACTCCCTGTACTGTTGTATGCAGATGATACTGTGTTGTTGAGTGAAGAAGAAGGGGAGCTGCAAGGCTTGGTGGATGAGTTTGAGAGAGTGTGTAAGAAACGGAACCTAAAGGTGAATGTAGGGAAGAGTAAAGTGATGGTCTTTGAGAGAGGTGAAGTTAGTGAATGTACAGCGAGGTTGGATGGTGAGGAATTGGAAAATGTGAGTACGTTTAAGTATTTGGGTAGTGTGATGAGTAAGGATGGAGGTTTGGAGGGTGAAGTGCTTGAAAGGGTACAACAGGGAAGAAAGGTTGCTGGTTCCTTGAAAGCAGTGATAAGAAACATGGAAGTGAGCATGGAAGTGAAAAAGTTACTACATGACAGTATTGTGATACCAACTCTAACGCATGGAAGTGAAGCTTGGACATTGTTGGAAGGACACAAGTCAAGAGTGAGAGCAGTGGAAATGAGTTATTTAAGAGGAGCCTGTGGAGTCATGTGGAGAGACAGGTTGACGAATGAGGATATAAAGGAACGTTGTGGTGTGGATGTGGATGTGAAAGGAAGCGTTATGAGGAATACACTGAGGTGGTTTGGCCATGTGGAGAGGATGGAGGGTGAAAGACTGACGAAGAGAGTGTATATGAGTGAGGTGGAAGGGGAAAGAGGGAGGGGGAGGCCAAGGATGAGATGGAGAGATGGGGTGGAGAGGTATATGAGAGAGGGGGGTGTGAGTTGGGAGCAGGGGAGTGAAATGGCGGGGGACAGGGCGACTTGTAGGCGATTTGTTTGTGGCCACCCCAAACGGGATTGAGGCGTCTGGCAATAGATATATATATATATATATATCAACAACTGAGGTGCCCGTGGGGAATCTTATACTATATATCCAGCCAAGGAGAAGCAAGATGATTTTCCAGTGCTTCACACTGGTTTGTTGACGATTCAGAAGCTTTATGACACTTTTCTTTATGAAACACTGTGTTCAGGATTTTCAGTGTTAGCTGCCAACTCACAGAGGTAACACTCTCACTTTTATTACTCGAGTCTGTTATTTTAAAAAAAAAAATACATTTTTTATAGTAAACAGTCATTGTCACATGCTTTTTTGGTAACTTTTTTGTATTTCTTATGGATATTTTAAAATGTTTTTTAAAACTTTATGTAATTTGCAATATGTGTTTTAAATGCTTTTAGGTCTGAAGATGGGATAAGCATCCCGAAACTAGTCACCTGAAATAAATATGAAGTGGAAAATCATCTTGCTTCTCCTTGGCTGGATATATAGTATAAGATTCCCCACGGGCACCTCAGTTGTTGATATTATTCTACGAAGATATGGCCGTCCAGCATTGTCTTGTTACAGGAAGGTGGAACGTCTCCACCTTCGCCACAGGAAAGCTTCACTGGATGTGGATTTCTTGCAGCACTGCAAGATGTATAATGTGATCCCCAGGTTTTTGTATTTCAGATCTAGTTTAAAGAATTTTACACATAGTAAACTTTACAGGTCTGTTCTGTTTAAACTATTAAATTATGAAATAAAGCAAAAGGAAAAATATTCAAAGCAGCTGGGAATAGATTATTTCTTGAATCATCAAGAACTAAAGAATAAAGTTTCCTGGCTTGATTTTAAGGTCTTAAACAACCAGATTCATAAAAATAACACAGAGAAACTTAAGAAGACTAAGGATATTCATAATAAAAAACTGGTCAAATTAGGAATTCCCATTTACTCTAGTGTGGATAAACATAAAGTAATCATAAACCTTTCCAGTAGGACATTAACAGATGAAGAGGAAGATGCACTGAAATTCGGTCTCGATTTTTCCTTGCCAGTCTCCAAGCCAAACTTTGTATCCCACTTTTTGAGTTTTGAAAAGTTCATTTACACCATATCTAGACTAAGAATTTATAATCCTAATAATGATTCGTCAGTTTGGACTCGAACTGTTGAAAGTATCAGTTCAATAGCTCATAATACCTTTAAAGATTTTGGTAATTTCTCAAGGTCAGTATTTGGTAAAGACAAGGTCAGAATACTTAATCAACTGAAAACTGATACAAACATTGTTATAACTAAGCCAGATAAAGGGAGAGGGGTAGTGGTGATGAATAAGTCTGATTATGTGGATAAAATTTCAAATCTGCTTTCTGACAGAAGTAAGTTCCTTGAACTTGACATAGATCCATTTTCCTACATACTAAAGTTGGAAGACAAACTTAATAGAGTTCTTAGGAGAATAAAGAACTTGATTTCATCTGAAACTTATAATTTTCTTTTTGCCTCTGGATCTGTCCCAGGAATCTTGTATGGATTACCAAAAATACACAAACCAGATGTCCCAATACGTCCCATCCTGTCTGCAATTGGAACCTTTAATTATAATTTGGCTAAATTTCTTATTCCCATACTGAATAGCCTCACCACAAACAAATTTACTGTTAAAACTCTATCAATCTCTGTACAGGAGTTAAAGCAGCTTCAATTTCCACATTCTGTGGTCATGGCAAGCTTTGATATTAAAAGTCTATTCACAAATATCCCACTTAAAGAAACTATAGATATTTGCATTGCTGAACTATTTAAAAGGCAGGAAGTAGTCAATAATTTAACAAAGCAGAATTTCAGGTCCCTTTTAGACCTGGCAGTTAACGAATCCATGTTCATATTTAATGACAAATTTTATAAACAGGTTGATGGAGTGGCAATGGGATCCCCACTGGGCCCCACATTAGCTAATGTATTTCTATGTTTTTATGAAAGACAATGGTTATCAGATTGTCCTCTAAGTTTTAAACCAGTTTTTTACCGTAGGTATGTTGATGATTGTTTTTTATTGTTCAAAGAATCTGATCATGTTGTAAAGTTTCTAGACTACCTGAATTCTAAGCATTCTAATATTAAGTTCACTGTTGAAATTGAGAATAATAACTTGCTCTCTTTCTTAGATATTCAGCTAACCAATTATGGTAATTACTTGGGTACTTCCGTTTACAGGAAGGAGTCATTCACTGGTTTGGGTCTGAATTTCTTATCATTTGTACCTAACATATATAAGCTGAATTCAGTAAGGACTTTACTTCATAGATGCTATGCACTTAGTTTGAACTGGACATCTTTTCATGATGAAATTGATTTCCTGAGTAAATTCTTCACCAATAATAATTACCCTACTACGTTGTTTCCTAGGATGGTAAAAGATTTTTTAAACCAGATATTATGTGGTTCTAGGAAGGCAGCAACTGCAGCTAAGGACATACATTATATCAGGTTTCCTTTATGGTCATGTCAGTTATAATATTAGGAACCAGCTTTTGAAAATACTCAAGCGTGTCTATCCTCAAATCTCATTTAGATTTGTATTTGTAAATCCTTTTACTGTAGGTTCATTTTTTCGATGTAAAGATAATATCCCAAAGCCACTGTGCTCAAACATAGTATATTTATATGCTTGTTCTAGCTGTACAGCTAGATATATTGGGAGTTCAATTCGGAACCTCAAAATTCGTGTGTGTGAGCACAGAGGCTTGTCTCATAGAACATCTTTGCCACTGTCTAACCCAACTTCGTCAGAGATTAGGAACCACTATTTCGATATGGGCCATACTTGTAATATGGATAATTTCAGTATTTTACATAGTAGTAATGACAGAATGGAACTGCGAATTTTGGAGTCTTTGTACATTCACAAACTTAAGCCTTCATTAAATAACTATGAATCATCAACAAGGTTGTATACCTTAGGATTATAGTGTTTTGTATCGATGAATCAGCCTTTTGATACTTGGTTCATTGATTCTTTACTTGGTTCTTTTGCTTCACACTGGTTTGTTGACGATTCAGAAGCTTTATGACACTTTTCTTTATGAAACACTGTGTTCAGGATTTTCAGTGTTAGCTGCCAACTCACAGAGGTAACACTCTCACTTTTATTACTCGAGTCTGTTATTTAAAAAAATACATTTTTTATAGTAATCAGTCATTGTCACATGCTTTTTTGGTAACTTTTTTGTATTTCTTATGGATATTTTAAAATGTTTTTTAAAACTTTATGTAATTTGCAATATGTGTTTTAAATGCTTTTAGGTCTGAAGATGGGATAAGCATCCCGAAACTAGTCACCTGAAATAAATATGAAGTGGAAAATCATCTTGCTTCTCCTTGGCTGGATATATAGTATATATATATATATATATATATATATATATATATATATATATATATATATATATATATATATACATACATACACACACACACACACACACGCACACACACACACACACCTAGGCTGCTTCCCCCAAGGAAAGGGAGGTAGCCGAGACAGGACAACACATTCCCAATTTGCTCATCCATTCAAACACATCCATTCGCATCTTAGCCCCAAAGGGGAGAAGGGACAGATCCTCACCGCACCACACTGCTCGAGGGTCAACTGTGCAGTGCAATCAGTGACATCTGCAGCAGGACCTGACAACAGAGCTGGTTTACCACTGCCACATCATAATGGACCCATCCCCTTACCCGCACCTGACCTGATCAGCTGATCAGACAAATGCAGGAGAATATCCACTCAGGGCTGTGTCATCATTTATTCATTCACAATTTCTCTCCATTCATTTCTCTCACACACAGCCACTCATCCTTGCTCAACAGACATCCCTCTTCCATCCAACACTCTCTTCACGCTGTCCATCCATCCTATTCGTGGTCTTCCTCGTAGCCTTACACCTCTCACATCATATCTAGTTATCATTTTCACCAATTGCTCATCATCCAATCTTCCATATGCCCAAACCATCGCAACACCCTCTGCTCAACTCGATCAGCCATCTCCCGAACAACTCCAGTTCCGCTTCGCACTTCATCATTTCTCACTCGATCCATACGCGTCACTCCACACATACTCCTCAGACACCTCATCTTCATGACGTTCAAACTTTTCCTCTTTGTTTCACCCATATTCCATGTATCAACCCCATATAATGCAGTCGGTACCACAACACCCTCATACAGCCTTCTCTTTACATCCATTCTAAGCGAACAACATCTAAACACTTTTTTCATTCCTCCCAGCACCTTTCCTACTTCGTTCATTATAAACTTCACTTCTATATCTGTCCTTCCATCCGCAGCAACATGTGGCCTTAAATACTTAAAACAGTCTACTTCCTCAAGGAACTCACCATTCAAAACTATATTCATCCTCCTACCATCTACCAACCTAGTACACTTCATCACTTTACTCTTCTTCTCATTTACTTTCAATTTCCTCCTTTCACTCACCCTTCCAAGTCCTATACCAAATGTCTCAATCTCTCCTCTGAATCAGCCACCAGTGTAGTATCATCCGCAAACAGCAGCTGCTTCAGATTCCACTCTCTACCATCAACATTCACCAGACTAAGACCTCCACCTAACACTCTTGCATCACCTCCCTTACAACACCATCCATATAAATATTAAACAACCAAGGTGACATCGCACATCCCTGCAGCAGCCCCACTCCCATGGGAAACCAATCACTCACAGTATTTCCCACTCTTACACATGTTCTACTATTTGTAAAAACTTCTCACTCCTTTTGGAAACCTACCATCAAGTCCATACAATCTCAAAACAGTCCACAAAGCCTCCCTATCAATTCAATCATATGCTTTCTCTAAATCCATGAATGCCCAAAACACATCCTTACCTTTCACTAAATACTTTTCACACACCTGTCTCACAGCAAACACCTGATCCACGCATCCCTTCTCTCTATTAAAGCCACACTGCTCATCACCAGTCACTCTCTCTACCCTCTTTAACTCTCTTCATTAACAGTCTACCATACACCTTACCTACAACACTCAACAGACTTATACACCTAAAGCTAGTACATTCATACTTATCACCCTTACCATTATACAATGGGACCACACAAGCACTTGCCCAGTCAATTGGCACCATACCTTTCACAAAGCACACATTCAACAATCTTACTAACCAGTCAACAATAGTCGCTCCACCACCCTTCAGGCATTCCACAGCACACCCATCCATACCTGCAGCTTTCCCTGTTTTCATCTCCTTTACTGGCTCCTGCATTTCTTCCTTCGTGATCAAAGAATCATCCAACTCTCCCAACACATTTATTCCTTGCATCCTTCCATCTGCCACAAGCTCAGCCTCCTTTTCCTCCTCTACATTTAACACTTTCAAAGTACTCTGCCCATCTCTTCCTTACTGCATTCATCTCAACATCCTTCCATCCTCTGCTTTTACTTGCTCTTCCTTCCCAGACTCTCCCTTTCGCACCCTTTTCACCTCCTTCCAAAACATTTTCTTAATCTGTTGAAAATTCTCAGTCACTTGCCTACCACATCTCTCATCTGCTTCCACTTTAGCATCATGCACAGCCTTTCTCACCCTATTCCTCTTTTCCCTATACCTCTCATATGACACCTCATCCATGCTCTGCAGCCACACTTCAGATGTACGTCTCTTCTCAGCCACAACCATACTTCCTCGCGCCACCATTCACTTCCTTCTCTTACACCACCACCCACTCATCTCACACCACACACCGCTTCCACATGCACCACCACAGCACTCTTAAGTAACTGCCATTCCTCCTCCACACTGCCATTTTTCAAGATCTTTCACTGTGTTCCACTCATCTTTCAATTTCTCCTTATACTTTATCATTTTCTCTCTATTATCCAACCCACTCACTTTCAAAACCTTCCTACCACACCTAACTCTCCTAGCTCTCACCCATCTCTTACCTACTCTTAACTTTCCCTCCACCAGGTAGTGCTCAGACATACCTCCACCTTCCCCTCTCAGAACTCTCACATCCAACAGTCTTCCTATTACATTCCTAGACACAACCACATAGTCCATCAATGCTCTATCAACAACTCTTCCACCTCCTGTCTCACCCATGTGTACTTATAATATCATTCTTAAACAAGGTATTTCCAATCACCATCTCTCGCTCAACGCACATCCCTATCATTCGTTCCCCATTTTCATTTCTTCCAGGCACACCATGCATACCAACTACACCTTCAACTGCTACATTTCCCACTTTAGCATTCAGATCTCCCATCATTACCACATTCACATTCGCTCCAGAACTCTGCAGACACTCATCAACATCATTCCAGAAAGACTTCCTTTCAACTTCTCCCCTTTCACTACCAGGCCCATATGCCCTCACCAACGCCCACAACTCACGTTCAAATTTCGCTTTTACCCACGTCAGTCTCGATGACACCTTCCATTCAATCACACACTGCTGTACTGTACTCTCAAACTCACTAACAAGGCCACATCTTCTCTTGCCCTTCCTCTATCAACAGCTGACAATCTTCCATTCAAACTTCCAAACTTATATAGGCTCACCTTTCCCTTTCATCTTTGTTTCACTCAAAGCTAACACATCCAACTTTCTTCTCACAAACATTCTCCCAATCTCCTCCCTTTTAGCCTCAATCATACCACATCCACGCACATTCAAGAACCCAATCTTCAGGGTACGTGGATAACTCAATTTCCCATCCCTTGTTCTGGCCTGTCCCTTTTTAGGAACTATTAACAGAGGATCTATCTATTTATCTATCTATCTATCTATCTGTCTATATATATATATATATATACAAACTAACCACAGGAGAAATGAAAGGAGCGACAGTGAGTACTTTCGTATATTACATCTTTAGACAGAATGAGACAGAAACGTAAAGAGTAGAGGTCTTTTATGCACACCCGCAGCAGGTAGTGGCACACAGAACAATGGATGACCTGAATTTTTACCTGCGGCTTAACTTATGGTCACCTGCAGCAGGGAGTGGAACACAACAAAGGATGACCTGAATCTAAAAATGCACGTGACAAAGGAGGAGGGAGTAGGAGGGGAGGAAAGGGGAGTGGGAGGGAGGGGGAAGGGGGAGGGGAGGAGGGGAAGGGGAGAGGGGGGAGGCAGGAGGGGATAAATACTGCTGCTTAACTTAAGACCTAGAGGATTAATGCTTGGTGTGTCCCACACAGGTGTGACTACACCACCAGGAGATGACAGGGAACAATCACGTGTTAGTCTGGGGGATACTGCTTTAAAATTAATTCAGTTAACAATTTATCACACTTAAAATGACCATAGCTCATGTTTACATTCTTTTCATATGTGCCAGAAATTAGACAAGATTCTGTTACATTTCTTTCATCTAAGCTTTTTGATCTTGCTAGAATCTTGGAGCCTGTCCAGTCAATATGGTGATCACTGGATGCTTTGTGCTGAAATAAACCACTACTCTGTTGTGCTGTCCTTAAACTGTATTTATGTTGTGAGATTCTAGTTTCGAAATCTTTTCCAGATTATCCTATGTAAAAATTTTTACAGCTTTTACACGGGATTTTGTAAACAACACCTGAATTACTGAATGGGCTGTTCTTGATGAGGGTGACTACAAGGAAAAAGTGAGTGAACTGATGTTTGACACCAACACCTACAGTGAACTAAAAAGTGATCCAACTGAAAAACAAAGTAGAAAATTCTATAAAGAAATCAAGACTTTGGGACTGAGGCGTCTGGCAATAGATAGATAGATGATATCTAGTGTTGGAGGCGGTACTGTCAAAGAGGGAGAGTGGCCATGTGCAATTTGCCAGAAGGGTATTGGAATTAATTTCATCATGTGCACTGCTTGTGATAAGTGGGTGCATAAGAGATGTAGTGGCATTAGAGACAGACTGCGAGATAATGCTGATTTTATGTGTGCGGTATGTTGGGGAGAGCAGGAAGAGATTGTCAGGCGTGAAAGAATTGAACTTGCTGGTGAGTCTTTTGAGTATGTGGAAGAGTTTTGTTATATTAGAGACATGTTATGTGCTGGAGGTGGGGCTGGAGCTAGCTCTGTGGCTAGGGTGAGGAGTGGTTGGAAGAAGTTCAGGCAGCTGTTGCCTCTCCTGACATTGAGAGGGCTCTCCCTACGTGCTAAGGGATCTTTGTATGTAGCATGTGTTAGGAGTGTAATGCTGAATGGTAGTGAGACCTGGGCAGTAAAGGAAGAGGATATTCACAGGTCCAAACATACAAAAATGACTGATTAGGTGGATGCACAGTGCGTCCCTGAGTGCTAGGACTGGGGAAGCTAGGTTTACGATGGAAGGTTTGAGAAGTAGGATGCGATTGAAATGTATTGGTGTTGTGATGAGGAGAGGTAGACTGAGATGATTTGGGCATGTGGAGAGGATGGGGAATGATAACTGGGTGCAGAAAGTGAGAAGCATTAATATTAGGAGTTGGGTTACGATGGGTAGACAAAAAAAAAAAAAAAAATGGAACGAGGTCATCAAGTGTGACCTCAGGGTTAAGGGGCTGAACAGGAAGGATGCCAGAAATCGAGCAGCATGAAGAGCTGCCATTAGGTGACGAAAGCCGACGCATGCAATCATGTTGGATACTTCATAAACGAAAACGATATATATATATATATATGTGTGTGTGTGTGTGTGTGTGTGTGTGAATACCACATGAACTCCCCTTATTATCTCATTCATTGGCCTTTAACTTTTAACTTAAGTAGTTCCTTGTTGACATGGTATACTGTAATTAGTAGTATCTTAGCCACCTATTATTCATAATATTGTATTATGTCGTTATTGCCCACTCATGTTACCAATATTACTTAAGTAACTTAATCATCCTCTCATCATCTCTTCTTGCCGCCTCATGAGGGGAAATATTTTGTTTACTTTTGGGAGAATGGTAATGGAAATGCCTTAATGTATAGCTAGTTGTATGATGTAGTTGTGGGAAAGCACTGTCCGTTAGGAAATCTGATGTGGCTCAGGATTCTATCAGATTCAGCACATTCTTTTTCCTCTCGCTCTCAGGCGGTAACAGTCAAGACTTGATAGAAGCCAGATTTGTATCACATGGCTTAGTAAATCAAGAACCTCCCCACTGAGTTTGTATCACCATCTGCACCTGTACAATCTACTTTACCAATTCCAGTTACTCAATGTAGAAGATTCATTGCATGGAAATAGATACTGCTGTATCTGATGCCTTTAACAGATGGAATCATCTCTTTCAAAGTCAGAAATTGTCAGTGCAAAGCCATTCACTGGCCCTGGGCTTCCATCACCAGGGATACCTTCTCAGCCAGGCAGCAACTGCACCTAAACATGGCTGCTAGATCATTGTTCTTACAGTTTTGTCCCACAGAACCGGGCTGGTGTAGCCACTTAGGATGAGGCTAGAAAAGGATAAAATGAATCCAGAAACTCAACCCCATCATCCAAAACGCAGCATAGAATGTGAAAATGACTACTAAAATTTAGAGCAAGAAATGTAACTGCATCCTGTGTTTGCTAAGGTGATTTTCCTTGTGGTGTGGTGGCTTCGCCGCCATCTGCAACGGCTTAGCCATTTAAGTCTGCTGCGGTAAGCCAAGTCGAGTAGTAGAATATGGTGGTGATCACTGAAAGTTTCATCATAAGCTAGACTGAAGCTGCCATTGGTGCAGGTATTCGTGGCAGCAGAAACTAATCAAATGACCACCCCAGTGTTAGAGATACACAAACCGAGGACGAAAGTGGCCAAGACAAATCCTCAATGGACATCATTCTGGCCTTTATCTCTCTCCCTACCACACACACACACACACACACACACACACACACACATGTGCGTGCGCAAGTAATATACCAATTCCAAGTACTTATCCATCCTCTGATTACCCTACAGAGACTGGTAGTATTCAGGAAACATTACAAGAGCTAAATCACCTCCTGGAACTCCCGATAGATAAGCCTGGCTTTTGATTATTGGCCGCGCCTTCCCAGTTAATGAATGTATGCCCGCTGTGTGATGTGTGTTGTCTCTATTTGCAGCCTGGGACTTCAGATGGTCGGTAAGTATGTCTCGTCTCAGGAAGATTAAGATATTAAACGTGGAGGGGTGTCCTAGAGTAAATCTACTCAAGTTTCTCTCTCTCTCTCTCTCTCTCTCTCTCTCTCTCTCTCTCTCTCTCTCTCTCTCTCTCTCTCTCAAAGAAACTAAAACATACACAGAGAACAGAAAGTCAATGATACAGAAATAGAGAACAGAGACACAGCGAGACCACAATCTTCCAACTCCAAAGAAAAAGACAAAAAGAAGAACTAAGAGATATTAAGATCGCAAATTTCTAACTCCTACGACACAGAGAGACAGAGAACAAATACTCAGTACGAGTAGGATCACAGGCTTCTACGAAGTAACTCCAAAGAGACAGAAACGTACAGAGTTAGAACACAAATTCCTAACTCTAGAGAGACGGAGAGAGACAGATCAAAAACATATAAATCCAAGGAGATAGTGACAAAGACACTGAGAGACAACAAGATCAAATGCTTCTAACATCCGTGGAGATGCTGCGAGTTCGTCTACTCTCTGTATCATGGTGGGGTGAACCTGCAGTGTGAGGATGGTGACCAGGTTGCTCATGTAGGCAGCTCCGAGGATGTCCACGGCTACCCACCACGTCACCAGCCACAGCCGAGCCCAGTCACTCCAAATCTTGGGACTGTCCATTGGCTGGCTCACAAGGCCCGCCCATACCTGACGAAATACCAACAGTTACACACACACACACACACACACACACACACACACACGGCTAGTGCTACAGTATATATATATATATATATATATATATATATATATATATATATATATATATGGAGCCTCTGTGGTACTGTGGTAGAGTGTGCGTTTCGCACGTTGGTGGGCGCGGGTTAGTCTCCCGCCAGAGTTGTAAAAACTTTGGGAAGCGTTCACCAAGGCACTTGCTACTTTGGCGGACACAAGGGGTGCCGTGGTTGAACCAGTGTCGCATACTATAGTAGGACTCGCGTAAATTCGCACCTGTGGTGTGGCCTGCACAATGGTGCCACGTTTCCCCACCTTGCGATGTGAAACGGAAGCTATTTATGTACAAGGCATCACAAATACGATAAATTCAGATGAATAAAACTTACACTTGTGTATTTTGATGGTTGAAACAACATTAATCTTATTATGCATAAAATATTTATACAGTAACACAGAAACATGGCATACATATTGTACAGTGCTGCTAAAAGAAATTGTAGTCACTTTTAATGGTTTTTAGCGTAGTTTTAGGGTGGGTAATAATATCACAGTTATGTTTATAAGATAATGAGCCTGAAAAAAGAAGAAATATGCCAATATCCAAAGTAGAAGAAATAATTCATATAATTCTTGTGAGTGGCAACACTGACACACCCAGTCTGGCCTAAGGTAAAGTACGTACCCCTCCGTAGACCCAAGCATAGCTTGTACAGGTGTTGCTAGGGAAAAATGCTCACATTTACTGGCTTTTACCGTAATTTTAAGGGCGAGGAATAATCACATTTATAATCATAAGCTAATATGTAGGACAAAATAGTAGGTATATGCTAATACTGAAGTAAAAAAAAAAAACATTATTCACTCGCGAGCGGCAACACTTCCACACCCAGTCGGTGGCCTTGACCTCAAGGGTGGTGTGGAAATGATGTCAAATTTACAATATATACAATATTATGTAAAAGAAAATATCCAAAATGTCTCTTGCAATAAAAGAGAGAGAGAGAGAGAGAGAGAGAGAGAGAGAGAGGCAGGCAGGAGAGGGGCAAGGTTGAATGCATTGTCGGCATGACGGGGGTGGTGGTGGTGGAGGCATTGTCAGGCTGAGAGAGAGATGGAGGAAGGGGAAAGAGAATGAATGAATGAAAATCAATCATGGTACTGCAACAACAGGTCATCTGTCGCCGTATACAAAAAATGATAAATATCACTAAATATAACAAAACCAAATTAACAAATGAAAGCACAAATATAAATAACTTATAAAAGAATCAAAAGTACTCAGGGTGGCTCACACCTGCCAGGAGAGAGAGAGAGAGAGAGAGAGAGAGAGAGATAACGGTATAGAAAACATGGCAACACTGTACACAGGTGCGGGCCACACCACCAGTCGCAAATTTACGCGAGTCCTACTATAGTGTTTTTTTTTTTTTTTTTTTACGTGTCCGACTTTGCACCCAATCGGCTTAAGGCGGGCAGATTACACTTGGTTCACAGACTACACACACATCCAAAGCCACTACAACACTACAATCACACTCACAAGCACTTCTCACCCTACATACAGTCTCTACCAGACAGCTTAAGCCACTGGGTAGAGATACATTGGCTGTATCGTCCCTGCTTCGGTAGGGATAGGCCAGTCCTGTAGTGGACCTCAACGGCTAATGGTGATATATATATATATATATATATATATATATATATATAATATACTATAGCACTAGCCGTGTGTGTGTGTGTGTGTGTGTGTGTGTGTGTGTGTGTGTATTTTGGGTAACCGAAACTACACATTCAAATCGCACCAAAATTGGCATAAAAATAAAAAAAAATTCACTGATGTGAAAAAACTTGGTCCCATCACGATTGAAAAACTTTTACTATATTTAATGAGCGATCACATTTTGACCAAAAAACGCTGCTCCCGGCTCCCGGAATAGAATCTCTGTAGAATTTTTTGCCCACGGCTATAACTCAAATATATTATAGCAGTGCAAGAGACCTCCTCACGAGCAAGTGCATTGGCCTGAAGGGACCACGAGCACGTGTATATATCTCAGAAACATCGGAGGCATTGCAAGAAATGTTAAATGACCTGAACAGAGAAAGTCTGAAAGTAGGGCTGAAGATGAACTGGAGTAAAACTAATGTTTAATCCACAAACACCAAAGAGCGTCATCAGAATAATTGATGAAATTCTTGAAGAAGTTGAGGAGTATAGGACAAATACTAAAATTAATGAAAGATCATTATAGCTAAATGCAAAGACACATTACAATTGGATGGAAAGCTTTCGGTAAACATAGAGACATTATGAAAAGTAGCAAGCCAGGTTGTATGAAACGAAAAGTATATAACGAATGTATAATTCCAACTATGACGTATGGTTATGAGACCTGGAATTTGACAAAATCAATGGAAAATAAATTAATCCGTTTTCAGAGAGCAATGGAAAGGTCAATGTTGGGAATATCTTTAAGAGACAGGAAAAGATCAACTTGGGTGAGAGAGCAGAGTAAAGTCAAAGATATTATAGAAGTTATAAAAGAACAGAAATGGAGGTGGGCTGCCCATATAGCAAGAATAAGTGATAACCGATGGAGCAAGAGGCTGACTGACTGGACACCAAGAGATTGTAAGCGTAGCAGAAAAAGGCCAGACAGGAGATGGAGAGATGAGATAGAGAAATTTGCAGGGAAAACTTGGCAAAGGTTGGCTCAATCAAGGAATTCGTGGAAAAGGTTGGGGGACGCCTTTGTTCAGCAGTGGACTAGTTATGGCTGATAATGATGAAGATATATATATATATATATATATATATATATATATAAGCAGCCGTGGCTCAGTGAGTTAGAGCGATCTGCTCTGACCGAAGGGTCGGAGGATCGAATCCACCCAAGGGTCATTGGTAGACATCAGGAAGGGCATCCGGTCATAAAATGCTACACGCTCCAGTCCAAAAGTCCTCTACCCAGGGGCAGCGCCTTAGCCCTCCGGGGATACCTGGCGTAAAACCAAATTTGTATATATATATATATATCATCTCTAGAAACTTTTCCCCAAATAATTATTTGCACACATAGGTTACTTTGCTTTACAAAAGTATGCATAGGAACTCATAAGCTTGATCATGCTTTCTTCAGATTTTTTATGCGACCTATACTTTACGAGGAAAACGACTGAGAGAATAGCGATGAAATGGACCACATTTTCCCTGTGCGAAATCTATAGTAAACACACAATTTATACCTTACAATACAATAGAATAAAAACTAGACAAATAAGCTGGTTACTCACGTCCTCTAGCAGTGTTGTAGTGTTTCTTGAGATGGAGTTGCAGAGAGAAGGAAAGGTATGATCACAGCCTGTGTGTGTGTGTGTGTGTGTGTGTGTGTGTGTGTGTGTGTGTGAATGTTTGTGATGTGTGAGTGTCCGTGTGTGTGTGAGTATCTGTCTGTCTGCGTGTCTGTGCGTGTGTGTGTGTGTGTGTGTGTGTGTGTGTGTGTGTGTGTGTGTCTGCAATGTGATTTACTGCTATATGCTTTCTTCAGTATGGTACTGATGAAAGCATAGTCCTGTGCAGAGCGGCACATCACAAACAGGAGATATATAGCTGGGGTCCCTCCTCCTCTTGTGCAAATAGCACAGCAAACACAACAGCTTTTTCCTGTCGGAGATTCTCTCCAGGGTGTGGTGCAGTGTTGACTCCAAGCGTATCCTATCGTCCACATATCGACGGCACATGGACGGCAGTGCTCCTCCATCTCCTCGCCTCCGTACTCCTGCTGGAGGTGCAGTGGCAGGAGCTGGCCGAGCAACTCCTGATAGGCCAGCTACTCCGGGACGTGGAGCAGTCGTGGCAGTAACTGGCCGAGTTACTCCTGACGGACCAGCTACTGCAGGAGGTGGAGCGATGGTTGCAGGACGTGGAGCAATTGTTGCAGGCAGAACGGAGGCTGCAGTTGATGGAGTGGTTGCTGCAGGTACAGGCGGTCGTCGTCGTGAGGGAAGGTCAGGGGCATGGTGGAGGATTTGATCCGATGCCGGCCACTCCTCCCCACAGAATGCCAGGAGTTTGTGGCATATGTGCTCCTGGAATTCTAGGAGAGTCATAGGCCTGATGGTGTTCTTCTTGTAGAGGGGGTAGGCACTGAATAGGGCCATGTGAATGAAATAGAAGGTCAGTTTCTTGGTCCATTTGACCGTCCTCCTTTGGGCAGGGTAGTACTGGATCATCTGATTGAAATGATCCACCCCACTCATGTGCCGACTGTAGTCCTCCACCATGATGGGCTTGTTCACGGTTTTGACAATTAGACCCTTTTCCTTCCCATGCACCTGCTTAGGGATGGTGGTGTCGCTGTGGAAGGTGGACACCATACTTATGATGTTTGTCCTTCCATGGCAACACCATTACATTGCCTCTGTGCCTAGCTTCCACTCCATCATCAGGAAGGCATCTAGCACTGCTGATGTTCTGCAGCTCCCTCGGTGCTCCCCTTGCAAGTTGTACTGTACCACGCACAGACACTCCCTCTGTGAAGAGGTGTTCACACAGTGATACTGAGTTGTAATAATTGTCCATAAACATCTTGTGTCTTTTACCCTTCAAAGGTTCAATGAGGCCCCACACCATGTTTTCTAGAGATTTCTTCACCCCTGTGTATACCCCAAAATTCCAAACGTAGCCAATCCTTGCCTCAGCCAAGATGTAGAGTTTGATGGCATACTTTTGCGACTTCATAGGGTTATATACACAGAAGGAGAGCCGCCCCTTCCAACCCAGAGATCCCTCATCCAGGCTAAGATGTTCAGCCGGGATATAATCCTCCTTGAACCTCTGAAGGAGATACTGCATCACTGTGCGAATCCTTATTAGCCGGTCTTGATTTTCCTCGGATATGGCGAGACTATTGAAAGCATGAAAGTGCTTCAGGATGACCCTGAAGCACTTTCCATTCATAGTCTGCCAAAATATGGGGTAATAGTGAAAGTCTGTGGACCGCCAATAGTGTCTTAAGGTTGCCAGTTCACAAATCCCCATAAAAAAGTATAACCCGAGGAACCAGGCCAACTCCTCTTCGTTGCTGTGGACGTACCAAACATCTAGTGTAGTCCCCAGGAACCTTGCATAGTTGTTGGTTTCAACCATCATGTAAATCAACAACTCCCTGGTAAAAAAAAAGTTGAAAGTATTGGAGTGGTGTTCTTGGTGCTGCCGCTCACAAACCTGGGGTTTCAGTGAAGGGGCCAGCATTGGGTGTGAATGACCCAGAACCCCAGGTTCCATCTTGACGGTCTTCACCTGGGGAAATGCTTGGCTGTGTACGTGTGTGGCGCACATGACCCTAAGCCAGACGACTACCTCACAGCCGCCCACCACTACCTCGCCTGGGCCCATGCCACCCTTATCTTTGTGGTGGGAAGGGAGATGGTGATGATGATTGTGTTGATGATGGCTGAGTAGATGAAGGTTCAGGTGATCGTGGTGATGGAGATGGTTTGGTGATTGTTGTGATGAAGATGGTTGTGGTGAAGATCTCTATCTATCTATATACCTAGGCTGCTTCTCCCAAGGAAAGGGAGGTAGCCGAGACAGGACGACACACTCCCCATTTACTCATCCATTCAAACACATTCATTCGCATCTTAGCCCCAAAGGGGAGAACGAACAGATCCTCACTGCACCACACCGCACAAAGGTCAACTGCGCAATGCAATCAGTGACATCCGCAGCAGGGCCCGACAGCAGAACTGGTTTACCCCTGCCACATCATAACAGACCCATCCCCTTACCCGCACCTAACCTGACTAGCTGATCAGACCAAATGCGGGAGAATATCCCCTCAGGGCTGCGTCATCACTTATTCATTCACAATTTCTCTCTATTTTTCTCTGTCACGCACAGCCACTCTTCTTTGCTCAACAGACATCCCTCTCGCATCCAGCGGTAAATATGTTTGTGGTGGAAATGGTTGTGGAGATCGTTGTGGTGGAAATCGTTTTGGAAGAGCTGGTTGTGGTGCTGATGATGATGAAGATGATGATGATGGCTGATATTCAGGGGGAATGAAGTCTGAAGGGGACAGTGACTTTGACGATTTTGTAGGGGAAGATGATATGGAAATATCTTGGATGGGTGGTGATGGATGGGTGGTGAGATGCGGGCAGGTTGGAGTGGTGTGAGAGTGTAGGGTGACTGTGGGGGTTAAACTAGGTCAGTGCTTGCAGTGGGAAGGTGGAAGAGAGGTGACGATAATACAGCTCAGTCTCCGTGGTCATGGTGGCTCCAGTGGTGACAGGGGTGATACCAATGGTGGCAAGGGTTATACCAGTGGTGGCAGGGGTTATGCCAGTGGTGGCAATTGTCATAGGTGTGATGGCAATGGTGACAGGAGTAGTGGCAGTGGTGACAGCAGTGGTAAGACCAGTGGTGGCAGTGGTGAAAGGAGTGGTGGTAGTGATGGTGGTACTGCATGTAGTGTTAATCGCTGCAGCTTTGACCGCAGCTTTGGGTTTATTTATTCCCTTGGGGTCAGATTTTGCTCTCCCTTTCCTCTCCCTCACTCTCTCCTCACCAATTTCACTACCAGATTCACTGTCACTGCTTTCTTCACTTTCTTTCCCACTAAACAAGTATTTTAAGTACTTCTTCTCCGATAAACCCTTGCCTGCCATTGTAGTTTTAGTGTAATAGGAGAGGAACGGTAAAAAACGGTTATGAAATTTCAAATTTGGCTTTCTCTGAAAATATATAAGAAACACCTATAAACCTTCTTCACAAGCATACTGCACTATACATAACACACTATCACTATAATACAAGTAAGGTATGCATGGTGCAGTACTAGAAAACAAGGAATACGATGGCCGGACGCGTGCTCACACACCCTCTTAGACTGACTGCCGAGAGGACACTGAGCTAGAAATAGGCCGCTTGTCCCTGCGATAAGCAGGCTGGTGTTGCCATGTATTTCCCATAGACCTGACCACGCTCAACTTTGACTCACCAAAATCTGATGCAATTTCATCCACAGGAAAAGTTTCTATGATCATCTATGGGGAAGTTGCCTCATATTGTGTCATCTGTTACTCTTCAGATTGCAAGGATTATGACTCGCATTGCATCATAGCGCGTGAAAAGTTTAAATGCACTCTCACATTTTCCATTTCCTCCTCATGAAGCCTCACTGTACATTCACTGACTTCACTTATCTTGAAGACTATAGCTTTACTTTTCCCTACATTCACCTTTAGATTCCGTTTCTTACAAACTCTCCCAAATCCATCCACCAAGCCTTCCAGCTCCCCTTCATCTTCACTTAACAACACAATATCATCTGCAAACAACAGTACAGGTAGTTTCCAAACACTGCCTTCTCTCAATAGGGTGGCTTCAACATCCACTGCCCTAACTTGTATCTCATTTATAACCCCATCCATATACAGATTGAACAACCATGGAGATATGACACATCATTGTTTCAGTCCAACCTTCAAATAGAAAAATTCACTCAGTTCACTCAACACACGCTTTGTAGCCGTAGCACTCTCATACATACTCTTCACGGCCTTCAACAACTTCCCATCTACTCAATATATTCTTAATACTTTCCACAGTCCTTGTCTATCCACCCTGTCATATGCTATCTCCAATTCCATGAAGGCTACAAACAACTTCTTTCCCTTCTCTAGAAACTTTTCCATTAAAGATCAAAGAATGAATATAAAATCTACACAACCTCTTCCCCTCCAAAAAACTCCCTGTTCTTCTCCAACTAATTCCTTTGTTATTTCCCTGACTCCATCAGTAAGAATCCTACCATATACTTTTCCTATTACACTAAGAAGACAAATGTCCCTGTGAGTATCACACACTTCTTTTTCCCCTTTTCCTTTGCACAGGGAAATAATTATACCTGACTTGCAATCTTCTGGGACTCTACCTTCATCTCACAATCTGCACATCTGCCGCATCCATTCTACTACTATCCTTCTTCCCCATGCTTCAGCATTTCACCACACGCTCCATCCATTCCTGGGGCTTTCCCATTTCAGCTTTCTTCATTGCTTACACAACTTTGATCCTACTGATTTCTTCCTCACATCTCACATCTCTCCATCTCACAGCCATTCCCCAGCCACTTAGACTTGCATTAATTTCATTCTCTACGTAAATATATATATATAAATATATATATATATATATATATATATATATATATATATATATATATATATATATATATATATATATGAGCTAAGTCATACATTCGCCGTGCCATACCCTCATCCCTTGTTTGTTGAAGTAACTGTTGAGATGGACGCTTGGAAAGCAAATGGAAAGGCGAATGGCGGAGTCATCAGTGTATGAATGGATAGTGTTAGAAATACAACTTAGGTCATTGACGAATAAAAGGAAGAGAGCTGGTGATACGACCAAGCCATAAGGAACACCACTGTTGATAGCTCTAGATTCTAGAAGAAGAATGGTGGCCGTCTGCAACAGCAGCTATAGAACTACCAGAAGGGAAACTAGAAATAAAGGTACAGATACAGTAGAAGGATAGAGACCATAAGAGGGCCGTATGGAAATTAGAGATTTATGTCAGACTCGATCGAAAGCCTTTGGGATGTCAAGTGCAATGCCAAAGCATTCGCCAAAGTTCCGAAAAGAGGATGACCAGGGGTCTGAAAGGTAGGTAACAAGATCGTCAGTATAGGATCCCTGCAGAACAAATACAGACAATCAGAAAGAAGGTTGTGATAGGAATGATGCTTTAAATATTGTTTGGTAATAAGAGTCTTGAAAACTTTTGAAACACAGGTTGTTGAGGCAATTGGGCAATTTAGAGGGATGGGAATGGTCACCCTTCTTTGGGACTGGCTGAATGAAAGCAGACTTCCATCAAGAAGGAAAAGTACAAATTGATGGATAAAGGTGAAAGAGTTTACCTAGGCATGGTGTAAGCACTGCAGGACAGTTCTTGATGACAACAGGTGGGACCTCATCAGACACTTATGCCTTGTTCGTATATACCAGTGATGGCAGAAAATACATCAACTGAAAACATTTTAATCTACTCCATGCGGAAGTAAGAGGGAGGGGGAGAGTGATGAAGGAACAGCATCGGAATCATCTAAGGTGGAATTTGAGGAGAAAGTCTGTGCAAAGAGTTCTGGTTTATCAGTAGAAGAAATGGCTACAGAGCCATCAGAGTGGAAAAGAAAATGGAAGGATTGTGAGTTAAAGTTGTTAGAAAGGTTTTTGGCAAGATGCCAGATGGAACGGGAAGAATTTGAGTTAGAGTTCAAAGCATTTACTACGTATGTAATGATTTTTAGCAGAGCGAAGGACAGACCTAGCAGAATCCTGGGCAGAAACATAACAGAGATAAGGCTGGGGGGAGGGGGGCTGGCTTGTGTGGGACCTCTTTGTTGTAGAGAACATTAGAACAAGAATGATTTAAATGTTTTTTTTTTAATTGTCATAGGATATGAGAAAGGATTTATGCTTCCATGCCGGAGAAAATACCCTGCGTAATGCACAAAGGACACTTAGATGGCTCTCGGCCATGGAATCAATAATCATTCGAGGGAAAATGGAAATACTACCTGAGGGTTTCCCAATCAGCATCTCTCAAGTGCCACAATCGTCACTTTCTGAGATGGTCTACAGGCCTTACTAAAGCGATAAGACAAGTTTAAGGTCATAAGGTTGTGATCGTTGAAGCCCATTGGAGAAGTATGATGAATAGCATAAACAGAAGGATTGGTTGTAAAGAAGAGGTCAAGAATCTTGGAACTCTCTCCAAGGCTGTCAGGGATAGGTGCAAGGTGCTGTACAAGCTTCTCTAGGTCATTAATGATAAAATAGATTTAGTGCCTATTCAACGGGTGGATCGGTGAAAGGAGAGGAGAGCTATAGGTTGTGGTAAACACTGAAGTCTCCTAAAATGGAGATTTCAGGGACAGGAGAAACTGATATGATGTGTTCCATTTTAGAGGTGAAGAATTTTTCAGTCAGTAGAATTAGGGGATAAGTTAGCAGCACAGATTATATATATATATATATATATATATATATATATATATATATATATATATATATATATATATATGTCAGGGACGCTCCACTGGCGATCTTCTCACCTACCTTTCAGGCTCCTAGTCATCCTTCTTTCTGGACTTTGGCGAGAGCTTTGCCATTGCACTTTACATCTCAAAGGCTTTCGATTGAGTCTGGCATAAATATTTAATTTTCAAACTACCCTCTTACGGTTCCTATCCTTCTATCTGTGCCTTCATCTATAGCTTCCTTTCTGGTCGTTCTATAGCCGCTGTTGTAGACGGCCATCGTTCTTCCCCTAGATCTATCAACAGTGGTGTTTCTCAGGACTCTGTCCTATTAGGAACTCTCTTCCTTTTATTCATTAATGACCTTCTAAGCTGTACATCTAACCCTATCCACTCGTACACTGATGATTACACCCTTCACCTTTCCAGCGAGATGCCTGGAATCACTGCCTGATTCACTTTTTCATTTGTGCCACTTTCATGGCCTTTCCTCTTTCTCTCTGTTGAGCACCATCTCTCCTCCTCTAAACCTCACCTTCTTTTCCTAACTGAGACTCAGCTAAGTTGATTGATGGCAAACCCTTCTCTGTATCCTCCTACTTTCTACTGATTTCAAAGTCAGAGGTGGTTGCAGTGTATATGTACACAATGGCATTTCTTCCTGCTGTGTTCCTTAACTTGAACCTTCTGAATTCTCCACTCTTTGGCTTCAGCTTTCCTGTCATTCTTTGACTAAATATATCTGAGCTGATACTTATCTCCTAATTCTCCTGACTATGAATATTTCTTCTACTATCCTACTTTTAAGGTAGAACACATCCTATCCCTTTCTCCTTTCTCTGAAATCTCCATTCTAGGAGATTTCAATGTCCACCACCACCTTTGGCTCTCCTCTCCTTTCACTGATCAACCTGGTAAACAACCCTACTCCTTTTCTGTCCTTGATGACCTAAAGCAGCTTGTACAGCACCCTACTTATATCCCCAACTGCCTTGAGGGGGTTCCAGCATACGTGACCTCTTCCTTGCAACTAATCCTGCTTACGCTGTTAATCTTTCCTCTCCACTGGGCTCCTCCAATCACAGTCTTATCACCCTAACCTGTCCTATCGCTCCAGAAAAGCCAGTTTACCCTCCAAAGAACCTTCGGTTGTGGCACTTTTGAGCTGCTGATTGGGAGGCCCTCAGGCAGTACTTCTTTCATTTTCCTTGGAATGATTATTGCTTCAGTGGCTGAGAGCCCTCTGAGTGTGACTTATCCATTATGGAGGTTAGTCCCTCGGGTATGTAAGCATACATTCCATTCTCATATCCTTTGACTAATGCAAAACAAACTTGGCTTAGTCACTCGTGTTCTACTGCTCTCCACAACAAGGAAAAGGCCTACAAAAGGTGCCGGAGCTAACCCACTCCTGATTCTCACCTCTTATATTTCTGTCCGAAATCTTGTTAAGTTCTTTGCTCTGCTAAAAATAATTTCATTCATAGTAAGTTCTCTTAACTCCGTCTTGAATTCTTCTTGTTCCTTCTGGCATCTTGCCAATAACCTTATTGTGAACTTTACATCTCATCCTTCCCTTCTCTTTTCCACTCTGATGGATCTGTAGCTATTTCATCTACTAATGAAGCAGAACTCTTCACTCAGACTTTCTCCTCCAATTCCACCTTAAATTATTCTGGTCTTGTTCCTCCAATACTGTCCCCCTCTGACTTCCGCATGACTGACATTAAAAATTCTTCAGTTGATGTATATTCTGCTATCATTGGCCTCAAAGCTACTAAGGCATATGGGCCTGATGGGAACCCTCCTGTTGTCCTGAAGAACTGTTTCTGTGCTTACACCCTGCCTAAGTAAGCTCTTTTGCCTTTGTCTATCAATTTGCACCTTTTTTTCTTGATGGAAGTTTGCTCTTATTCAGTCTGTCCCAAAGTATGGTGGCTATTTCCATCTCTCTAACTATCACCCAATTGCTTTAACCCGAGGCGTCCCGACGACGTATGGATATGTGACCACGTTTTGTCCCTGTGACACCCGACGACGTATCCATACGTTTTGCAATTGTGAGGTCCGTCATTTGCACATTTTTCAAGTTTCATGAGTGATTTTTGGTAGGCGTATATGGGAGACCTTCCTCTACCCAAAGCCAGGCAGGGATAATGCCTGGCCCCACCTGACCCCCCTCCCACCCCTGCACGCCATTTTCTCGGCAACTCACCTGTTAGCATTGACCTGGCCAGTAAAGACATGTCGCACCACAGTCTCTCCAATGACGAAATTCAAGGTGAAAGTGATTCCTGAGGTGGAGGACAAAGGAAAAAATAAGCCAGAAGAAGAAACAAGCAGAAATGATGAGGCGGTAACATCATAAAAGAAGGTGCCACTTGTTGATGTTTTTGGTGAGTGAACAACGCTTATATTGCCTATATTATTGCCTGAAAACCAATATACTCTTGTACTACATATAAATTCGTACCAAATAAATAAGTATCTAACCAGTTATGAATGGTTTGAAATAGCTACCCCTCCCATAGAAAACGTTTTCTCTCAAGCCTAGCCTGAGAGAACACGGTAACAAGGTAAAGTACTCATACTTCTACTGTATTTCTAAACTCAACTGAGCACTTTCTGAATTTTCGATGTTTCTCATAAAAAGCGGAAGTTTTAGCCAAAAAAAAAAAATCCGAAAATCTGCCGTGATTGGGAGGGAGGGTCATTGGTGAAAAATCTGCCGGGATGCGGTGGGTTAACATTCTGTCTCAAAAATGTTAGAATATATTCTTAAGGAAAAATTTTAAAGCATCTTTTCTATCACAACAGTCTTTCTCATCGTCAGTATCGGATCCTTCAGGGACACTCCATCGGTGATCTCATCTACCTCTCAGACTCCTGGTCATCCTCCTTTTTGGACTTTGGCGAAAGCCTTGCCATTGCACTTGACATCTCAAAGGCTTTCGATCGAGTCTGGCATAAATCTTAAAATTGCAAACCACCCCGTTATGGTTTCTATCCTTCTATCTGTGCGTTCATCTCTAGCTTCCTTTCTGGTCATTCTACGGCTGCTGTTGTAGATGGTCAATATTCGTACTCTAGACCTACCAACAGTGGTGTTCCTCAGGGTTCTGTCCTATTAGCAACTCTCTTCCTTTTATTCATTAATGACCTTCTAAGCTGTACATCTAACCCTTTCCACTCGTAAGCTGATGATTACACCATTTCACCTCTCCATTCGGTTCCGACAACGTCCATCTCAGCAGTTACTTCAACAAACAAGGGAAGAGGCTATGGTACACCTAATATCTGACTTGGCTCGTATTTCTGAGTTGGGTAAAAATCTTGTTTTTTATGCATCAGAGACTCAGTTCTTACAGCTATCAACCTGACAATATCTTCCACGGGAGTACCCACTAATGTTTAATAATATCCAGCTCAATCCTGCATCATCCTTTAATATGCTTGGAATTTCATTCCCTCGAGAATTATGTTGAAAAGATCATATTACATCTCTTGTAAAATCTGCTTCCAAGAGATTAGGTGTGCTAAGCCGACTCCGTACCTTCTTTACCCCTGCACAATTGTTAACTCTATACACAGTTTTATTCGCCCCTGTGTGTAGTACAACTCTCATTTGTGGGGAGGCTCCACACATACAGCTCTTCTCAACAAGGTGAAGTCAAAGGCTTTTCATTTCATTATTTCTCCTTCTTTTACTGGCTTCCTTCAACCTCTCTCTCTTTGCTGCTCTGCTGCATCTTTACAGTATCTCTTTTCTATCGTTACTTCAATGATCACTGCACCTCTGAACTGTCTCCTTGCTTCTATGCACCACGGCAGCGGGCGCATAGCACACGTCTAGCAACAAACTCTCATCCCATTTCTGTCCAACTCTAATTTAAGAGTTAACCGTTACTCTCAGCCCTACAACAGGTAACCTATGAAACTGCTTCCCTATGTCAGTATTTCCTACTGGGTATGATCTTCAGCCTTCCAGATGCGGTGTGTCCAGGCATCTGGAAATGAATCAATCTTGACTTTCGCTCTACATTATCTTGTTTTTGTTTTTCCTGGAGGGAAGAATTTGCTGTCTCTTGGCCTTTGGTTCCTTCTTCTTTGCACTGAAAAACGTATGTGTACATCTCTCTCTCTCTCTCTCTCTCTCGGCAATTTGTGTAACGAGTGATTTCTTGAAATCCCTTGGGAATTTGTGAGATTAGCTTAAATTAGGATGGGTTAATTAAGGTTAGGTTAATTTAGGCTGCAGTTAGGTTTGACTGGGATGGTCTAGGTTAAGTTTTGGTTAGGTTAAGTTTATTTACATGAGCTTTTAACATAACTTAGCATTTAGCAAAATTGTAGACCATCCTGTCTATTTCCATTTATATATGTAAAGAGAGAGAGAGAGAGAGAGAGAGAGAGGAAGAAGCTGCAAAGTTAAACATTGAAGTCCACCAGTTAGAAGTAGACCATCCTTTCTCTATTTCCATATAAAGAGGATGAAGAATGTTGCGGTAAGACCCTAAGTGCCGCATCCTCGACAGCTGAGAAAGTTCTATATCGTTTCTTCCATCGAAGTACAGTATAGAGTTTTTTTTTTATTTTTTTTATTTTATGTGACCGACTGTGGGCATAGGCTTCACAGCCTGCTCTCAAGGCCCAGTAGTCCTCCTACGTACCGTACACCTCTACATGTCACCACTTCGGCGCTAACACCCACCATCCATATTGAATACATGCTAGGGCTGTCTCATACAGGACTGGTGCATTGGTATTAGCGGGGGTATTTTTACGACATGTCGGCGGGCCTTCTGGTAGATCAGTAAAGTCTGATTTTATGAAATTCAAATCCTTAAACTGTTCCCTGCCTCAGCGGGATTTGAACCCGGGTCCGTCAGGACTGCAGGCCAACTCTCTACCGATTGAGCCACCGCCTCCCCCTAAATACTGTCGTATAGCACGTTAATGTTCTCCACTATTAAGGAATGCTGACTATACTCGTACTAATCTGTTGTATGGAAGAACATGAAGATTAGAAAAACATAAGACCAGAGTATAACTGCAGTAAGCCAGTTGGCCCATGATAGGTAGCTCCTACAAGAGTGATTAAACTGCTAGAATAAGACAAGGATAGCTGAGAAGAAGGCTCTTCCTCACCCGCCAAACCCTCTAGTCTAAACAGGCAGGAAACAGTCAGCAGGAACACCACACACTATAGAAAAATTGGCGTGGACAATTTATAGGAAAGAGTGAAAGGAGGAAAGAGTGAAAGGAGGAAAGAGATTATCATAGTGAAACCTTTTCAGAATGAATTAGTACCTTTTATTAGGAGATTTATTTTATACTCAATCCTTACTTGTCGTATGCTTATCTAGCCTATGCTGGAAACTCTCAATGGAAGGGGTAGCAACCACATCATTAGGTAGCTTATTCAATTCGTTCATTGATCTATTGCCAAACCAATTTCTACCTACATGATCCTTACTAAAACTAATTTTATCTAGTTTGAAATCACTACTTCTAGTTCTATCTTGTATCATTACTTAAGTAATTTGCTATTATCTCCCTTATTTATTCCCTCCATCCTCTTAAACACCCCAGTTAGGTCTTCCCTAACTCTACGCCTTTCTAGTTAATGCAAATTTAGTTTTTTTCAGTCTGTCCTCAAATGAAAGGTTCTGAACATCATGTAGCATTTTTTTTTACTCCTCTATACATTTTCTAACAAATTTATATCTATTCTGTAGTACGGACACCAAAATTGCACTGCATAGTCTAAATGTGGCCTTACTAATGTTACATAATGTTGCAGTAATACTTCAGAATTCCTATTGCTCACGCTTCGCGAAATAAATCCTGGGACCCTGTTATTTTTATTTCTCACATTTATACACTGTTGCCATGGTTTGAGGTCTTTACTAACCATGACTTCTAGATCTCTCTCGCATTCTAATTTATTTATTATTTTCTTATATATGTTGTAGCTAATATCTACCGTGGTCTTGCCCACGTTAAGTACTTTACATTTTTTCCACGTTGAATTCTATTTGCCAATCTTGAGAGAACTTGTTCAGTATATTGATGTCCTTTTGTAGGTTAACATAATCGTCAGTTGAGTTAGTGATACCACCTATTTTTGTGTCGTCAACAGATTTTTCTAATACTGTACTACTAGTGATTTCTAAATTTAGATCATTTTATAGATAGATACATAGATAGATAGATAGATACCAATAACAAATAATAAGTGACCGAATACTGATCCGTGTGGCACACCACTGTTCTCTAATCCCCGGTCCAATTTGGTGTCATTTATTAAATACTGCTTTCGTCCCTTCAGCCTGGATTCTATCCATTTTAAGATATCTCCGTTTATACCGTGTGCTCGAACCTCTCTAATTACCCTTTCTAAAAGCTTTGCTAAAGTCCAGATAAATAGTATCGTAGGTTTTATCGCTATCCACCTCAAAATTGACCTCCAAGAAGAATGATAAATTTGTGAGGCAGAACCGTCCTTGCATAACTCTGTGCTGACTTTCATTTATGGGAGTAAATCTTTGTGTTCTTTAATTTTGTTAGAGAAAATAGACTCTAGCATTTTTCCTAGTACTGATGTTAGACTTATCGGACGGTAATTAGGCGTATGCCTCTTTTCAAAAATAGGTAATAACTTCTCTTGGACTTAAAGAGTCATTAAATAACATTGTAATTGGCTGATATAGTTCTTCTTTGGTTTCGTTTATAATTCTTGCATATTAATCATCCGGACCTGGCGGTTTTTGAGGTTTTAGCTATTAATTTCTTTCAATTCGTTCTCTTTGCTGTTTGTTTTTACTGTAGTCGTATTGACAGGTACGGTATGTATTAAGATATAAGCGTTAGCTCTAATCAGCAAAGTCCTACAGGTATCTATCCATCTGTCTATCTATCTATCTGTTTATTTGCCGGTCTATCTCTATTTATGAAGGTGTATTTGTGCTGAGTACTGTGTATAGAACTATGACGTGTCCTTAATCATTCCAGTCGAATAATATGCGTTTATTTTTGTCTGCACGACCTTCAGACGCATGTATTAAATCTGGATGGAGCTGTACTTGACTTCAGGTTCGAAACGTATCTCTTAACCCCTTATCTGAGAATTATGTACTGTGAATTTTATCTCTGCTAACGCCGAACGACCTTTTTATGCTTGGAATACAACTAATGCACACACAAAAAGGGATAAAAATAATCACGTGTATAAAGGTTTGACAGAATTTAAGAGCTTGGCATTTTGGTCTTACTCAGGAGAGATTTTTTTTTTTTTTTCTAACAGTGGTGAAAGTTTAAGTATAAATGGCTTCACCTCATCTTACCTCGTCTCACCCGGTGATTTACGAAAGCGCGGATCCGCATGTTACAAGCGTATCGTGTTTTCCTTGAACGCACGCTTTTCTTATATCAAACGAGTCGCTGAATATTGTATAACAAGCACGTTTTTCACTCACCTCTTATGTTAGCCAGACGTTAACATCTGTTGCCCCCTGCTCACCACAGGGAGGCAGAAGTAGGATTTTGAACCATGATATTTTGGGCCGTTTCAGGATAGCCCTTCATTGATCTGAGAAATAGTAAAATCCACGCTGGACACACACAGTTACATGTTTACTTTTGCCATGAACGGGAGACCCAGAGATCTCATACTGTCACGCCTGCTTATGTCCCCTGAATTATACTTGTACTGTGAGACGGCAGTCAGTCTTGTCTCTGTCAACTATACGAGGAATTGCTGGTTGATGGGTACTCCTGATCTTCACATAGGTTGTAGCCTGAAACTTCTCAAGTACATCCATGAAAACAATTATAGTGGGATGTGTTGTATAAAACTGCTCACTGAAATGAGCATGGAAGGATTCAGGGGAATTGTTTGTTCGCTTTTGGTTCGAGGGACTTCAGGCCAAAGCACTGGAGGATATCTTGACTCGGCTGTGACATAATTTTCAACAATATAGTCTGCATAGCTCATATCTGTCATCCTACGGTGCGACTTTGCTGGTAGTAGTATCCATGGAATTAAGAGCATGATGCACTTCCTCACAAGTGTTGGGCAAAACAGGATACACTTTCCGTCTTTCTCGGTATATCGATTGTGCTGTACATTTAATACCACCAGATTCTAGCAGATTATCAGAAAATTTTTACAGTTCTGTTCCACTGAGCTTCGAAGGTCTTGCTGTCATGCCATCACTCGCCTTCCATTTCACCTGTGCACGCAGTTGCTGCCTTTGAAGTTTTCTTTCATCTTTGTCATGGTTATGTTCCAATTGTATCAACACGATGGCAGTCAATGTACTGTCTGTTCTTTTACTACCTTTAAATTTCTTGTTGGTACATCGCCAAGCAATACAACCGTCCAAGCAATACAACCGTCCTTCAATACACTGTTCACTAAATATATATATATATATATATATATATATATATATATATATATATATATATATATATATATATATATCATCTCATCAGCCATTTGTGTGTCCACTGAAGGACCGGCCTATTCCGACCAAAGTGGGGACGATACAGCCAATGTATCTACCAAGTGGCTTAGGCTGTCTGGTAGAGATTGTATGTAGGGTGAGAAGTGCTTGTAAGTGTACCTGTAGTGTTGGAGTGGCTTTGGATGTGTGTGTACTGTAGTATGTGAACCAAGTGTAATCGGCCCGCACAAGCCTACTGGGTGCAAGCGTACTTTATAGCAGGGGTTCTTAACCTGGGGTCCATGGGTCCTTGGATGGGCTTCAGGGGGTTCGTGAAGGTCAGAATTATTGAGAACAATTTAGCGAGATTGCGTGATGCCGTTTGGCATAATTTGCTGCCCTCTCCTCCCCCCCCCCCAGAAAAAAAAAAAAAAATCGAAGAGTCTTGAAGAATTATGGTGTTCGTTGACACAAGCCTACCCTCGTCTTGCAAAGCGAGCTGTGGGTGCTCTGATTCCGTTTGCTACTACATACCTTTCTGAGTCAGGGTTTTCAGCGCTTGTTCCTATCAAAACGAAAAGTCAAAATCAACTGGATGTCAGCGATGACATGCGTGTTGCCTTGTCAAAGACCACTCCACATTTTCATCTTATTCCGGCCAAACAGCAACCCTTTCATTGAAATGAATTTTTGGGCAGAATTAAAATTTTACTTTGTTTAATTTGCACAGGTTGGATGTACTTCATCTTTTCGAGTGGTCATTAGTTTTTGCATGAAAAAGAGTAAGAAACATAATTCTTTGTAAAGACTGTTTTATACTTTGTCAGAAACTGCGTGAGGAAGTTTTCAGTAAAATAAAGTATATTCATTGCATGCAAAATGCTAGGTTTATGTGCTTATGTACATTTTTATAAGGAAGGGGTCCATAGCTTTCACCAGATTCTCGAAGGGATCCATGACTCAAAAAGGTGAAGAACCACTTCTTTATAGTATGCGACACTGGTTCAACCACAGCACCCTTTGTGTCCGCCAATGCAGTACGTGGCCTGAAGAACGCTCCCAAAGTTTATTACCCTGGCGGGGCGCGAATCCTCGTTCTGCAGTGTACGAAAAAGCACAATTTACCACACACACACACACACACACACACACACACACACATATATATATATATATATATATAGAGAGAGAGAGAGAGAGAGAGAGAGAGAGAGAGAGAGAGAGATCATCATCCGGACGTCGTTTCCCACCCAAGGGCAGCGAACTTTTTTTCCATTCGTTGATCTCAAAAAATAGTCAATCCATTGTAGAATACTAAGAACAGTTTAAGTACATCAACTTCACTGAAGGGAGACGCCGGACTAACGGTGTATTGTGGACTGGCTGATACGTCTAGTTCACTGAGCGGCCATGCCAGGTTCGATAATTACCCTTAATGCGGTGAATATACAGTGGCGTAGTTCAACAACTGCGCCTCTCTTCTGATGGTATGCTTTTTCGCGCCCATCTCACCTCACATCATCTCACCCCATCTCACCTCACATCATCTCACCTCGTCTCACCTCACATCATCTCACCTCACATCATCTCACCCCATCTCACCTTACATCATCTCACCCCATCTCACCTCACATCATCTCACCTCGTCTCACCTCACATCATCTCACCTCGTCTCACCTCACATCATCTCACCCCATCTCACCTCAAATCATATCGCCCTTTCTCACCTCACTTCACCTCCCTCTGCCCGACCACTCCACCTCACCCAACTCCATTTTACTCCACACCATACTTCACTTTAGCTCAGCCCGTTTCGCCTCATTCTACGTTACCTCACCATACGTCCCCTCACATCACTCCATCTTACCTAAACCAACTGTACCCTCTGTTTCCTGGTGTGTGCGTATAATGAACCTGCCATGGCGGGTATGGAGGGACGTGCTGTTAAATATTTCCCTGCTTTGCTAATGAACTGGTCGACATCCTTTCAGGAGATGCTGCTTACACCGCTCTATTACCTAACCTGGGGACACATTTAAGGGTTGATTGAAAGGTTTTTGCAATTATAAGTCCTTAAAATAATTGACTCATTTGTGCTTTTTGCCTACACTGAAGAACGTAAGGCTATGGAGAGCACTGCGAGCTTGAAAATTATTTCTTGACGAAAACCTTGTAATAAATCTTCAGTGTACTCAGTCCATTAAGTCTACATCACTCATTTTATAGAGTATAATCTCACGGCTTCTCCCCATCCAACAACATATTTCCAGTTCATTCCACCCATTTCTTTGTCCCCCACGCCTATTTCTTTATCACCTCCCCACCCTAGTAGTAGTAGTAATAGTAATAGTAGTAGTAGTAGTAGTAAAAACAGTAGTAGTCGTACTTTTTATTACATTAAAACAGCTGGATGCGAGAGCATACAAAGGTTGGGGATGTTGGCTCTCTGACCACCACTTAGTAGTGTAAAAAGTTAAGGTGTAAATGTGCTGGATGAATAGAGAGAAAAAGGAGCAGGAGGAAACAGTCCATACAAAGAGAATTGAAAGGTTGAAGAAGGATGAGAAAAGGCAGAATATGAGAGAAAAGTGCAGGGGTGATTGGGTAGACATGACTTGGAGCAGACGGGGAAGGTGGAATATGCTTGCAAGATATTCACAGAAGAAATCTGTGCAGCGTATGAGGTTAGTAAGAGAGAGTAAAAAGAAAGTGAATGAGGAGTTTGGTAGGAATTTGAGTGTAAAGTGGAGGGAAAGTAAGAAAATGTTCTGGAGGAAGGAGAGAAAGACAGGGTGATAAAGAAGGTACTAAGGGTGTTAAGAATAAAATGGCAGATTGCGGGTGGAGAAGGAAGAAGTGAAGATTAAAAAAACACTTCAAGGAATTGTTAAACATAGAGAATGAAAGTAACGCTATTATAAGTGGCTGGGGAATGGCTGAGAGAAGGAGGGATATGAGGAGGGAGGAATAATTTTTTTTTTTTTTATGCAAGGAAGAATGAACCAAAGGCCATGAGCCCGCAGTAACAGTTCCCTCCAAGAGAAAAACAAAATACAATAGAGAGCCAAATTCAAGATCCGATCATTTTGAGATGCCTGGACACACTACGTTTGAAAGACTGGAGATCATAGGCAGCAGGAAATACAGACAGAGGGAGACAGTTCCAGAGCTGACCTGTTGCATAAATGAAAGACTGGGAGTAACAGTTAACTCTTGCATTAGAGAGTTGGACAGAAAAGGGATGAGAGTTTGCTACCAGACGGGTGCTACGCGCCCGTCGTAGAGGTGGAGGAATGCAAGCAGACAGTTCAGAGGAGCAGTGACCATTAAAGTAGCGATAGAAAAGAGATAAAGATGCAACAGTGAGGCGAAGAGACAGAGGTTGAAGGGAGTCAGTAAGAGGAGGAGAGTTAATGAGACGAAAAGCCTTTGACTCCACCCTATTGAGAAGAGCTGTATGTGGGGAGCCTCCCCACACATGAGAGTTGTACTCCACACAGGGGCGGATAAAACCCCTGTATAGAGGCAACAATTGTGCAGGGGTAAAGAAAGAGCGGAGTCGGCTTAGCACACCCAATCTCTTGGAAGCAGATTTTACAAGAGATGTAATATGATCTTTCCAAGATAAGTCCCGAGTAAATGAAACCCCAAGCATGTTCAAGGATGATGCAGGATTAAGCTGAATATTATTAAACATTAGTGGGTATACCTGCGGAAGATTTTGTCGGGTTGATAGGTGTAAGAACTGAGTCTTAGATGCATTAAAGACAACCATATTATTTTTACCCCAGACAGAGATATGAGCCAAGTCAGACATTAGGTGTGCCATAGCCTCATCCCTTGTTTCTTGAAGTAACTGTTGAGATGGGCGTTGCGGGAACCGAATGGAAAGGTGAAGGGTGGAGTCATCAGCGTATGAGTGGATAGGGTTAGATGTACAGCTTAGAAGATCATTGATGAATAAAAGGAAGAGAGTTGGTGATAGGACAGAGCCCTGAGGAACACCACTGTTGATAGATCTAGGAGAAGAACGATGCCCATCTACAACAGTGGCTATAGAACGACCAGAAAGGAAGCTAGCGATGAAGGCACAGATAGAAGGATAGAAACCGTAGGAGGGCAGTTTGGAAATTAAAGATTTATGCCAGACTCGATCGAAAGCCTTTGAGATGTCAAGTGCAATGGCAAAGCTTTCGCCAAAGTCCCGAAAGGAGGATGACCAGGAGTCTGAAAGGTAGGTGAGAAGATCGCCAGTGGAGCGTCCCTGACGGAACCCATACTGACGTTCGGAAAGAAGGTTGTGATAGGAAAGATGCCTTAAAATTTTTCTATTAAGAATTGACTCGAAAACTTTTGAAATACAGGACGTTAAAGCAATTGGACGATAGTTGGAGGGTTGGGAGTGGTCACCCTTCTTTGGGACTGGCTGAATGAGAGCAAACTTCCAGCAAGAAGGAAAGGTACAAGTTGACAGACAAAGGCGAAATAGTTTGCCTAGGCAGGGTGTAAGCACAGAAGCACAGTTCTTGAGAACAACAGGAGGGACCCCATCAGGCCCATATGCCTTGTTAGTACTGAGGCCAGTGATGGCAGAAAATACATCAACTGAAGAAATTTTAATGTCAACCATGAGGAAGTCAGACGGGGGAAGTGATGGAGGAACAGCACCGGAATCGTCTAAGGTGGAATTGGAGGAGAAAGTCTGTGCGAAGAGATCTGCTTTATCAGTAGAAGAAATAGCTACAGAACCATCAGAGTAGAAAAGAGGAGGGAAGGATGATGAGGTAAAGTTGTTAGAAAGATTTTTGGCAAGGTGCCAGAAGGAGCGGGAAGAATTCGAGTTGGAGAGTTAAGAGCATTTAGTATGGATGAAATTATTTTTAGTAGAGCGAAGAACAGACTTAGCACGATTCCGGGCAGAAACATAAAGATTATGTGATTCAGAGGTGGGTTGGCTCCGGTACCTTTTGTAGGCCTTCTCCTTGTTGCGGACAGCATTAGAACAAGCGTGATTAAACCAAGGCTTTCTTGCGTTAGTCAAAGGATATGAGAAAGGAATGTATGCTTCCATGCCCGAGAGAATAACCTCCGTAATGCGCAAGGCACACTCAGATGGCTCACGGCCATGGAAGCAATAATCATTCCAGGGAAAATCAAAGAAGTACTGCCTGAGGGCCTCCCAGTCCGCAGCTCCAAAATGCCACAGACGACGTTTCCCTGGAGGGTCCACAGGCCGTACCGGAGTGATAGGACAGGTTAAGGTAATAAGGTTGTGATCGGAGGAGCCCAACGGAGAGAAAAGATTAACAGAGTAAGCAGAAGGATTAGTTGTGAGGAAGAGGTCAAGTATGTTGGAGCTCTCTCCAAGGCGGTCAGGGATACGGGTAGGGTGCTGTACAAGCTGCTCTAGGTCATTAAGGATCGAAAAGATGTAGGCTTGTTCACCAGGTGGATCCGTGAAAGGAGAGGAGAGCCAAAGGTGGTGGTGAACATTGAAATCTCCAAGAATGGAGATTTCAGAGAAAGGAGAAATGGACAGAATGTGTTCCATCGTAGAAGTAAGATAGTCGAAGAATTTTTGATAGTCAGTAGAATTAGGGGATAAGTAAACAGCAGAGATATATTTAGTCAGAGAATGACAGGAAAGCCAAAGCCAGAGTGTGGAGAATTCAGAAGAATCAAGTTCAGGAACACGAGAGCAAGATAAGTCGTTGCGTATGTATACACAACAGCCACCTTTGGCTTTGAAATGAGTATAGAGAAAGTAGGAGGATACAGAAAAGGGTTTGCTGTCAGTTGCCTCAGACAGCTGAGTCTCCGTTAGAAAAAGAAGGTGAGGTTTAGAGGAGGAGAGGTGGTGCTCAACAGAGCGAAAGTTAGAGGAAAGGCCACGAATGTTGCAGAAATGAAGAAGAAGAGAGTCAGACAGTGGTTCCAGGCACCTCGAGTCGTCACCGGGAGAGGGGCAGATGGCGGGGGCATTTATGGTCCCCCCCCCCCTGGGGACTCCGAGGCTGGGTGAATTGACGCCATTTTTGGTGAATTTTGAATAGGAAGTGTAGTGTGTACTGTGCATGTAGTTTGGTGAAGATAGTTAGAGAAATTTGTACTGGAGAGCATGCTGGCCTACTCTCTGTGTAACTGAGACACTGAAAAAGTTCAGCAAAGGGGGATGGTCAGGAACTAGTCCTGAGGGCTGATGAAACGGGAGCTCCAGCACTCCCTGTCATCAGCTTTCCATCCACCTCGGGAGTACTGCCCTGCTCGACTGGTGCTACAGTCTACTCCCATTAGTAGGATGGAAGTAGTGGGGGCAATGAAAAAAGTCGAAATAGGGAAAGTCCCGAGAATTCATTGAGTGTGTGGTGAAATGCTAAAACATGAGAAAATGATAGTAGTAGAATGGATATTGAAGAAGTGCATTGGCCTGGGAGGAAGGTATAATCCTGGAGGATTGGAAGTCAGGTATAGTTACTCCCCTGTGCAAAGGAAAAGGGTAAAAAGAAGTGTGAGGTAATCATAGAGGCATTCGTCTTCTCGGTAAAATAAGCAAAAATGTTTGGTAAGATAATTACTGAGAGAGTTAAGGAAAGATGAGGGGAACTGGTTGGAGATGTACAGGGAGGTTTCAGGAAGGGCAGAGGTTGTGTAGCTCAGAAATTCATCCCAGTGTTTCTAATGGAAAAGTTTCTACAGAAGGGAAAGAAGTTGCATGCTGCCTTCATGGATTTGGAGAAAGCACATAACAGAGTGGATAGACAAGGAACGTGAAAAATATTAATAATGAATGGAGAAAATGGGAAACTGTTGAATATCGTGACGGGTATGTATGAGGGCACCAGGGCTGCAATGCGTGTGGATCGTGAACTGGGTGAATTTTTCTATATGAATGTTGGATTGGATCAGGGATGTGTCATGTCTCCATGGTTGTTCAATTTGTATATGAATTGAGTTTAAAAATATATAAAAAGTAGGGCAGTGAGTGTTGGTGCGGGCCTAATGAGAGAGGGCAGCGTTCGAAACTTCCTGTTTTATTGTTTGCAAATGATTCTATATTGTTATGTGAAGACGAAGGGTAACTGCAAGGCTTGGTGAATGAGTTTGGGTATGTAAGAAACGGAATCTAAATGTGAATGTAGGGAGGAGTAAAGTTGTGGTCTTCGAGAGAAATGAAGTCACTGAATGCACAGTGAGATTGGATAGTGAGGAAATGGAAAATGTAAGCACATTTAAGCACTTGAGTAGTGTGATGAGTAAGGATGAAAGTTTGGAGGATGCAATGCTTGAAAGGGTACAGCATGGACGAAAGGTTGCTGTTTCACTGAAAGCTGTGTTAAGAAGTACGAAAGTGAAAATAGAAGTACAAAAGTTGCTGCATGACAGTATTGTAACCTTCACTCTAACGTATCGAAGCAAAACTTGGACCTTGTTGGATGGACACAAGTCAGGAGTGAGAGCAGTAGAAATGAGTTATTTAAGAGGAGCATGTGGAGTTACATGGAGAGACAAACTGACAAATGAGGAAGTGAAGGACATTGTGGCGTGGATGTGGATGTTATAGATAGAGTTAGAAGAAATGCACTGAGGTGGTTTGGCCATGTGGGGAGGATGGAAAGAGAGACTAACTAGGAGTGTGTGTGAGTTAGATGGAGGAGAGGAAAGGGAGGGGGAGACAGAGGATGAGTTGAAGGGATGGGGTAAAGTGGTATGAGAGAGTGGGGTGTAAGCTGCGGGGAGAGCAGCGAAATAGCAGGAGGCAGGGCGACATGTAGGCGATTTGTCTGCACCCACCTCTTTCGGAATTAAGGCGTTTGGCTATAGTTAGAAAGATAACGCTAAGTTGATTAAATTCGTGTGGCAGTGGAAGGAATAAATGGAGTTAGAAGCCATATTCTTGTTTTCACTGACGTCTTCTAAGCGTCTGTTACATAGTTAATTATTATGCATATTACACCTTATTATCTTGTATGTAATTCACATGTTGTTTGCACTGAAATACAGAAGGATAAAATGGTGTATGATGCATAATAAGTCGCTGAGGAAGAAGTGCTACAAAGTCTTCTGTGACACTTAAAATAAGGTCCCCAAGCAACATCCATGTGGTTTGTCACCCTAAGAGTGAATTGACGGGATCAATGACATGGTGGAAGCGGCTGGTGAGAAAGTCCAAGATTGAGGCTATTGAAAGTGAGAGTGGCGTAACTGTAGCCTTAAACTATCCTATTAAGTGCAATTAATAGCATTGCTATGTTGATTTTTATGAAACCTTTTGACAGTAGTAAGAAAATACAATATTTAGATTATAAAGTTATATGCTAAAATATTTACCTGAATGAACATAACCTGGGTAACGCCTTTGTTGTATTAAACTTCCTCAGTTTCCTGATAAACACCACGATATCCAATACCAGCAAGACTACAACTATAAGACATGAACTGAAGCTGAAATACTTTATCAACCATCACCTTAAAAGCAGTATTGGCGGGATCCTTGATATGGTGGAAACGACTGAGGAGAAGAGCCAAAGCTGATGCTGTTGATAATGAGGTGGTGACGATGAGTCCCCACATCAGGGAGGAGAACGGGTACAGGACGTTACTCCACCGTGGCAGGGTCGGGGGAATGGGCAGGATGAAAGCATATGCTGAGTCCCAGTGGGGATAGGTGAAGTCGAAGTCACCCCCTCTATCCGGATCCATCCTCATTGATGCGATGGTCATGTCTTTTCCTTCGTATAGCAAATTGGCCAAAATCCCCTTCCACGTCCCGTTTACTTTGCTTGACCATTCATTCATTTTGGTGAGTGCAATTACCTTGAAGTCAAAGTTAAGTTTTTCTGCAATTATGCGTAAGGCGTCAGTGCTCCCCCCCATGCAGTGTACTACGCCATCAATGTTTCTGTAGTAAAGAAAAGGTTCGTCAAGGCAAATCACGGGTAGCTCCAACACATAGCCCCCAAAGTCGTTGAAACGAGGTGGGAAAAGTGATGCACGACTGAGAAACTTGTTAGGGTTCCACCTTCCAAGTTTGGACTTATAGAGTGCGTTGCCGCTTGTGCTAATCATCATTGGTAGGCTGGTATAAGCGTTCAGGACCCATCGACCAACAGACTCGACAACTGGTTGTAAGAGCAGGATGAACTGTGAGCGCTGCACAACGGGCAAGGCGAGGACAGACGTGGTATTGAGGTGTGGATCGAGGCAAAGGAGGATCAGGTAAGAGGGGTTCCAGTATCTATTGTTAGCCAGTTGCAGAAGATGTGGTGTGGGGTCCTGGTGGAAGAGAAAGGCAGCGGTGAGCTTGGTGCCTTTGGTACTGTGCGGAGGAGGTGGGTCGTCCACTACCGAAGTGAAGGTTGATAAAATTACGGGTGTGAGGGTCGCTCCTGCTGTAGCCACAACATGAGTCAGTTCCGGAGTGATGTCCGTGACCAGGAAGAGGTCGTCACCCCGTAGCGGTCCTGATATCAACAGGGAGACGACATGCTGGACCAGACCCTCTCCGGCTGTGTGTACGTAAGAGGATCATATGAAGTCAGGTGGATTTTAGTACTGTAATCCAAGAAGCACAGGGAGGTTCGTAGCTTCTCTTTCTTAGCGATTTTTTAACATGTTACACCTTAACATTCTAATATATGATGTAAAACATCGTTATATATCGACACAGTATGCATCAATATGATGCATAAGGATACTTAGGTGTGATGTGCAAAACAAATGGCTAAGGAAGAGTTGTTATGAAATCCCGAAGTGCACTTAGAATACGGTCGTAGTTTTCATTTCGCATTTGCTATCATCATCAGAACAAGAGACTCAGTCATCATAATCAGTATCATCACCATTACCCACCCATTCATCATTCCAGCCTTATTTCTCTCCAGATGTCATCATCAGCATCATCATTACCATCATCATTACCATCATCATTGTCATCAACATCTGCAACACCAACCCTTTTTCCCATCATCATCATAATCATCATCATCATCATTACCATCATCATTACCATCATCATTGTCATCAACATCTGCAACACCAACCCTCTTTCCCATCATCATCATCATCGCCAAACCTTTTCCCCACTAATACATGACCTCGCAGGGACCCCTCTCCCCATTTCCACTCCCGATTCTCCCCTCCCCTCCCCCCCCCCCAAAAAAAAAAAAAAAAATTGAGAACACAAAAGTAAAATAACTATATCCTTTGTACCATAACTTTGTTACATATTTCACATAGTTTTATAACAGAAAAAGGCAATGTAACGGCTCTGCATCCCTTTCATAGCACCTCTCTTCTTGACAGGCATAATACTGTAGTTTTAATACATTATCAAAACTCAGCATTCAAGATGTCGAGGTGGCAGTATTAGACCAAGTTAGAGTAAGAGCAGTAAAGCAGGTATGTTTGCCCCTGACAGACTATATGGGGCACTCCCTCAACTACAGTTATATACAATGGTCGTTGCTTGACGTTCACGAAACCTTACTTGTGGAGAAGAATTGGCTCTCCTTGGTCACTGATCAAAACAATCTACTCCGACTACACTCGAACATTAACTAGGCTGCAAAGCGTTAAGGATCTTTGACAGGTTGAACAAAGGCTCTATAGTCAAATCAATTTTCCATCCCAGCAACGTTTGGCCATCGACTAATGTGACAGGAGTTATGGATCTGCGTCGGGGCAAAATAAACGTGATATACCAACAGGGTGTCAGAACATTTTATTATTATTATTATTATTATTATTATTATTATTATTATTATTATTATAATTAGGGCGAGAAGGGCTGTGCATGATGCTAAAGTGGCAGCAGATGAGAGGTGGGGTATGGCGGCTGACTGAGAATTTTCAACAGAATAAGAAAATGTTCTGGAAGGAGGTTAAAAGGGTGCGAAAGGGAAAGTCTGGGAAGGAAGAGCGAGTAAAAGCAGAGGATGGAAGGATATTAATTGAGATGAATGCAGCAAGGAGAGATGAGAAGAGTGTTTTCAAAGATTGTTAAATGTAGAGGAGGAAAGGGTGGCTGAGATTGTGGCGGATGGAAGGGTGCAAAGAATAAATGTGCTGGGAGAGTTGAATGATTCTTTGATCACGAAAGAGGAAGTGGAGAAGGCAGTAAAGGAGATGAAAACAGGGAAAGCTACAGGTATGGATGGGTGTGCTGTGGAATGCTTGAAGGGTGGTGGAGTGACTATTGTTGACTGGTTAGTAAGATTGTTGAATGTGTGCTTTGTGAAAGGTATGGTGCCAATTGACTGGGCAAGTGCTTGTGTGGTCTCGTTGTATAAAGGCAAGGGTGATAAGTATGAATGTACTAGCTTTAGGGGTATAAGTCTGTTGAGTGTTGTAGGTAAGGTGTATGGTAGAGTGTTAATTATGAGAATTAGAGAGGCTACAGAGGGAGTGATTGGTGATGAGAAGTGTGGCTTTGGGAGAGGGAGGGGATGTGTGGATCGGGTGTTCACTGTGAGACAAGTGTGTGAAAAGTATTTAGCGAAAGGCAAGGATGTGTTTTGGGCATTCATGGATTTAAAGAAAGCGTATGATAGAATTGATAGGGAGGCTTTGTGGACTGTTTTAAGATTGTATGGACTTGATGGTAGGTTACTAAAAGGGGTGAAAAGTTTTCATGTAAACAGTGAAGCGTGTGTAACAGTGGAAAATGCTGTGAGTGATTGGTTTCCCCTGAGAGTGGGGCTGCGACAGGGATGTGTGATGTCGCCTTGGTTGTTTAATATTTATATGGATGGTGTTGTAAGGGTGGTGAATGCAAGGGTTTTAGGTGGAGGTCTGAGTTTGGTGAATGTTGATGGTGGAGAGTGGAATCTGAAGCAGCTGCTGTTTGCAGATGATGCTGCACTGGTGGCTGATTCAGAGGAGAGATTGAGACAGTTGGCAGAGGAGTTTGGAAGGGTGTGTGAAAGGAGGAAATTGAAAGTAAATGAGAATAAGAGTAAAGTGATGAAGTGTACGAGGTTGGTAGATGGTAGGGGGATGAATATAGTTTTGAATGGTGAGTTGCTTGAGGAGGTAGAGTGAATTTAAATATTTAGGGTCATATGTTGCTGTGGATGGAAGAATAGATGCAGAAGTGAAGTTTAGAATGAATAAAGTAGGTAAGGTGCTGGGAGGAATGAAGAAAGTGTTTAAATGTCGTTCGCTTAGAATGGATGTAAAGAGAAGGCTGTATGAGGGTGTTGTGGTACCGACTGCGTTATATGGGGCTGAAACATGGAATATGGGTGTAGCAGAGAGGAAAAGTTTGAATGTAATGGAGATGAGATGTCTAAGGAATATGTGTGGAGTGACGTGTATGGATCGAGTGCGAAATGATGAAGTACGAAGGAAAACTGGAGTTGTTTGGGAGGTGGCTGGTAGAGTTGAGCAGAGGGTGTTGCGATGGTTTACGCATATGGAGAGAATGGATAATGAGCGATTGGTGAAAAAGAAAACTAGATCGATATAAGGCTGAGAGGGAGACCACGAATAGGATGGATGGACAGTATGAAGAGAGCGCTGGATGCGAGAGGGATGTCTGTTGAGCAAGGAAGAGTGGCTGTGCGTGACAGAAGTGAAGAGAAATTGTGAATGAATAAATGATGATGCAGCCCTGATGGGATATTCTCCCGCATTTGGTCTGATCAGCTAGTCAGGTCAGGTGCGGGTAAGAGGATGGGTCTACAGTATTATGATGTGGCAGGGGTAAACCAGCTCTGCTGTCGGGCCCTGCTGTGGATGTCACTGATTGCACTGCACTGTTGACCCTTGTGCGGTGTGGTGCGGTGAGGATGTCCTTTCTCCCCTTTGGGGCTAAGATGCGAATGAATGTGTTTGAATGGATGAGTAAATGGGGAGTGTGTCGTCTTGTCTCGGCCACCTCCCTTTCCTTGGGGGAAGCAGCCTAGGTAAATAGATAGATTATTATTATTATTATTATTATTTAAAGACATAATTAGCACGTTTATATAGCCTACAGACACTTACTCCTGACTGTAGGATTAACGTGTCTCTTCTCTCTCTCTCTCTCTCTCTCTCTCTCTCTCTCTCTCTCTCTCTCTCTCTCTCTCTCTCTCTCCACAGTGCGTAAAAAAATGTCCCCACTTAGCCCTTTCGATCCGGTGAATAATATTCATAGTTAATTTTTGCTACCCCCTGACGACTGCATTCAACCCAAGACAAACCATTAGTTGTGAAGGAGTCAGTGAAGGTGATATCTAACCCCCAGCGTGAAAGGTCTACCCGAAACTGAAAAAATTCGTTCGATGGTGACAAGAACAAACCATTAACTCATATTACTCTTACGCCATCGGGGAGAACCAGCTACCTCTTTCATTACAGTGACATCATAGGAAGACGGGTATTTTTTTTCCTGATTTCTTTTAACTCTGGTTTACCTTCAAAACGCCTAAATCTGTCTGTTTTAACCACTTCCATCCGATAAGGGAAGTTGTGTTTTGTTGTAGCTACCCTCAGACGATTTGACAGAGCCTGGGAAGAATCTCATTAGTGGAAGGGTTAATGAAGCTGTAGGAGTATCTAATCCCTGAAGCCTCAGCAACCTCCTCCTTCACGCTGAGTAAAATCGCCTAAATAAACCAAGAACATTATAGAAAATTTAGGCATCAGACTGAGGGAAATAGAAACAGAGGCTGTTTTTAGTATAGTCAGGTAGTAAGGAATATCAGATATCTTACTGCTACTGTCAGTCTATTCCCAGCCTGGCCCAGGTCCGGACTCCTGCGATCATGATGGGACAATGTAAGGTGCCGTTCACACCAAGGTCTCTGTTCTCGTCGGTTAAGAAAGCTTCCTAATCCCATTTCCTAAGCAATTTAATTTTGTTTATTACACCTTAATGACATCTTCTTTGTTACATAAATCCTTCCAACCTCGCCGTACTCTACATAAATATTGTACAAAAGGATGTTAACCCTCCGCAGCCAAAACCAAGTTGCTAAGGAAGACGTGTTAGGGAGCTTCCTTTATTAACTGACGAGAATACGGGCTCAAATGCCTGCTGCTCCTTGCGAGAACTTCTATGGGTAACAGTGATGCAGAATTCGGCCTTCGCAGCAAGCATCTGGTGTGGACCTAAGATTCGATGGAAGACTGGCTTGACGTCCATATTCCCTTGAGATCGGTGACGCATTTTTGCTTTATTCTCCCCACTTCAGATGGTTTTATTCAGTTTAAGAGACTTTTTAAAATGGAGGTGTTAGATACTGCCTTCATGAACTCCTTTCCTTACACTAAAGGTCCGTGTTAAGTTGCATAAAGTCATCTGGTTGTAAATGGAGTATAATAGCAAAACACGGCAGTGGACTGAAGGGCTGAAAGGCTAAAGTATCTAGTAACTTTTAAGGGCGTGAGAAATTTTCATCCCTGACAAAGACACAAGTATCTTCAAAAGTGTGACCAATATATAGCAAAAAAACTGAACCGTCTCAACACGCTATACATCCTTGTTACCTTAATTTGGCCTAAAATTACCCTCTCTTCACCCAGAATATTGAACTCTAGCAAAAGATAAACACTAGAGTATGATGCTAGTCACGAAGAGTGCAATGAAAATGATGTATCGTGTTCTGCCAATGAGCTATATGAAATGATCTGGGCCAAGTTAGAGAGAGAGAGAGAGTATAGTATAGTAGAGAAAATGTGCCCACTGCATTTCGCCAGTTGTAAATTTTCTTCAAATGGGACTGACATGTTCCTTCTTTGATTGTACACTGGGAATCTAGCAGGGTCGTAATCCAAGTGGCTGTGGAAATTTCATAACACCTCTTCCTTAGCGACTTGTTTTTCACTTTGCACCTCAATATCCTCTTGTGTGCTACCGGTACAAAGTCTGTCGATACCAGAACAGTATTGGTATTGTCAACACCAAAGTCCTATCACTTCTGTATTTCTATCTTGCACTTTGGACTGGGAGACACAACACACGATCAATTCCCTGTCGTAACTCAGGTTTTGATGTGCAGGAAGGACATTGGTTGTTGAATCTTCCTCTGTCTTCTGTTCTAACTTCATAAATGAATCTTAATTACAAAAAGTTAATGTAGGTTATAGCTGTTGACTGCAGGAAGATCAGGGAAAGAAGCTCAAATCTTCCCTTGTCTACGATGGGGAATCAACCGTAAATATGTCTGAGAACTGCAACCCGGCCTGAATATCAGTGTGGCGTGCTGACAGCAACTGTCACGTTATTTTACTGACACGTTATTTTATTCTGCCATAGAATAGATTCATCAGTGTTGCCTGACTGTCAAAGCTGAGAAAAACAGGAAAGCTGACAGAACTATTGATGCTGACGGTTCAAGGCGATGATAAACGCAATATGCAATAGATAAATCGCTAAGAAAAAGATGTTTCGAAATCTCCATTGCCTCTTAGAATGCGGCCGTCAGTCTTGACGCTTCCACACGGTAACATCATTTCTCTCTCTCTCTCTCTCTCTCTCTCTCTCTCTCTCTCTCTCTCTCTCTCTCTCTCTCTCTCTCTCTCTCTCTTCTAGACAAAGTTAGACTGCTGTATTTATTTTACGGAACGCCGGTATTGGAGTAGTGGCGTAACCAACTCTCTGAACCATCTCGGGCTCGATCCTGGGGCCTATCAGACTCTTGGAAGATTGCTTCTCCCTTGTCCGTGTTCACCCACCATTGCAACTAGGGACGTGAAAGTAAATTTGATGGTTGCGTGTTTTTATTCTAAGGGAAGATTTAACCTTATAGAAAATTTATTATCTAGCTTCATGACCCTCGTGCCTCCACCTCCTCCTCCACCTCCCCTTCCTCTACTTTTTCTACTACAGTTAGGAGAACCCTATATACTAATTTTTTTTTTTTCTTTATCGAGGCGAAGATGCACTTGACAGGCTGGTGATGATTGTCTGAATGCAACATTATTTCATTATCTCTTTACTTATTAGCATTATTAATTGACAACATTTATCTGGGGGAAAAATTTGGGTTAGTAAATGTTATTCGGACTTGTTGCATTCAGCCAATCATCACGAACCTGCCAAGTGCATGCTCGTCTCAAAAAAAAAAAAAAAAAAAAATGAGTTGTATTGATGATGAAACATATTTAACCCCTTCAGTTCTATAATTCTGTCAAATCGAATAAACTCATCTGGGTATACCAAGAACCACATGTATAAGATGTCTTAAGTAATGTCACTGTTTATACAACTCACTCTGCCTACCAATAGACGGTTTTATTCAACTTAGGCTGTGTTTACACCGAATAGTTGCTGGCGTGGGTGGGTGCGAGCCGGAGTATTGTAACACTGTACCCCATACATGCAGCCTCACTGGACGCGGGCGGGTGCGGGCGAGATCTTCTATGGACTAGTGATTCCAGGTCCTTATTCTTATCTATTAAGGAAGCTCCCTAACACCTTTCCTTAAGTGATACATTTTGCTTATTACACCTTTCTGTCTAAGTCTGTATTACATAAGTCCTTCCACTATGGCCAAACTCTGCATGAAAAACGTACGAAAGGATAGCCTATTAAACGGCCGTATTCAAAAATAATTCTCTAAGGAAGAGGTGCTAGGGAGTTCCTTACCCTTAGAGAATACAGGCCTGAAACTCACGCCTGCACCAGCAAGCATTTGGTGTGGACGTTAACTAAGGATGGGTCTCTCATAGTGAATGAGTTAGTGAAGGCAATCCCTAAGCCTTCCATATCGAAAAGTGCCCCCAGAGCTGAAGACATCGTATGTAGTTAAGGAAACAATATCCAAACAGATAAGGGCACAATATATAAAAAGATAACGGCATGATATACAAAATGATAATGGCACTGTCAAAACTTTTCTGTTTTGCGTGTATTCTTCTATCAAAAACCAAATGTTAAAGTTAAATAATAGGAGTCTCTTTGAGTGAGTGGGGCATAACTAACATTCCAACTCACCTATTATCATCTCCCTATATCCTGGCCAGTTCCCCTTGATTTGGCTAAATCTTAAGGGATATTTAGCTAGATACATTGGAATGACAGATAATGATAGGCATGTGGTCTTGGTTGGGTTGCGTGGGCCTATCCAAGCGTCATAGTGCCGTCTTTGTACAATGTGCTGCTTGAACGAGACTTAGGAACTAACTGATAAATGGAGTACCTCATCCTTCACTGGATTCAGAGATGCCAAATATTATTTAATTACAATTACCTACATACAATGAATTACTTCATGAAATTTACGGTGAAGGTTTAAATTAACAAGATGATATTAGCTTTTAATAAAAAACTAAAGCTAAATATTCATTTTATCTACGTTCAGGTATACAAGACCTTCTTCCTACCGTGCATGTGCAGTCATGTACATGGATTCCTATCATTATAGGTTTTTATGCATGTATTTACATTATAATTTTCCATAAAAGGTTAAACACAGTTTCATTAAATTTATTAATAATAAAGACTATTAACCACAAAACTAGAGCAAATGTATGGGTTATTACCGCTGAACTAGCACTATACGTTTTCTGGAAAATTCCTCAGCTTTTAACAGGGACAGCTATGTTAAAAGGTGCGCCTATACCGATACACACACGATACCTCCCTCCGGGGGAAAATAGTTTCCACAGGCACAGTATACAAAAGAAGGAATATTTAAACAAAAATGTAAGGGAATAATATGCAAAAGATGTTTTTACAGTAAATAAAGGCCACTAATGATATTCAGTTTGATTCCAATGCTCTAAATAAGGCAGACTTTCTAAATATCCGACCTTTATCATTTAAAAGTTGACCCTGGACAGGCATACCTGGGTGAAATTCACCCGGTGATATTGCAACACTGTATTATACACATGGTTCCTTCATCTCCAGAACATTCTCTCTCTCAGTAGCTCATTGTGTGTTGAAAGTCGGTGTTAGGTGGGTGGGTGACGCTGTACACCTCAGTCTTCATTTATTGTTTATGGTGGGCGGGTGATTTTCACCTGGCTATGCCTGTTGTGTAAGTAGCATTTTTCACATATGGTTTTCTGATAAAAGAGGAGCTAGTAGCCTGTGTCTGGGAGGTTTTGAGGACGCAGGCAAGGAGTACAAAATTAGAACAAAGAAAAGTTTTTACTCTTGTACGAGTATATATTTAACTAAACTCTCGAACTTGTTGTGTTTTTTTTTAAATGATCAGGATTTTTTTTTACATTGCTACCTCTCATTAAATTTTCTTTAATACTTATATCAGTGTGAACAAGAGAGATTCTTCCACACTCATACCAAGTTTCATGAATAAATATTGATGAAAACATGTTATTTTTTTTATTTTCTTCCAGGGCCGGGTTAATAATACCCAGGTATGCCTGTGGCGTTACTAAAAAAGTCCTATGCCTATCCAAGGCAACGCACTTCAATTATGTAAAGCAGACTCGAATATGCTACAAGAACGGAAACTTATACATAAAAAATGGTCACTAATAATCTAAATGGGGACACTATTAATTTGGAGAAGGACACTAGCAATTCAAAAAGACACATTATAAATATATAGAATGGACACCAGTAGTTTAAAAAGGGACAATAATAATCTAAAAAGGGATACTGTTCATCTAAAAAGGGACAGAACTTTTCTAATAAGGGACAAAAGTTATCTGAAAAGGGACACTTACATTCTTAAAAGGGACACTACTAAGGATTTCAGGGGCAGTGTCCAACTGTTTTTTTTACATAACGTCTCAACAAAGCGTCGGACAAAGATTCAACTTTGGCAGTGCATATTTGAGACCCCGACCTAATTTGTAAAATTATACTTTTGTACCAAATGTGTATGATTAAGGCATTTATAAGAGTAAAGGTAGGGTAAACTTAGCTAAAATCGTCAGAGGCATGTAGCGAGGCTAGCTTCGGTCACGATACAAGCCCCGCCCACAATTCGGAACGTGACGTCGGTGTGACCTAGTAGTAATCACCGACGCAAGTGGCATTTCTGTCTTTATGTAAGCTGCTTCAGATTCAATGCCTCAGGGTTACTCATATTTCTGAGCTGCGGCTGATTTTTAGAGTGACTGTACATCCCTCCAGACTCCCTATTAGTACATAGTATATGTCTGGAGGGATGTACAGTCACTTCAAAAATCAGCCGCAGCTCAGAAATATGAGTAACCCTGAGGCATTGAATCTGAAGCAGCTTACATAAAGACAGAACTGCCACTTGCGTCGGTGATTACTACTACGTCACACCGACGTCACGTTCCGAATTGTGGGCGGGGCTTGTATCGTGACCGAAGCTAGCCTCGCTACATGCCTCTGACGATTTTAGCTAAGTTTACCCTACCTTTACTCTTATAAATGCCTTAATCCTACACATTTGGTACAAAAGCATATTATTACAAATTAGGTCGGGGTCTCAAACATGCACTGCCAAAGTTAAATCCTTGTCCGACGCTTTGTTGAGACGTTATTTAAAAAAAACAGTTGGACACTGCCCCAGAAATCCTTAGTAGTTATCTAAAAAAGGCTCCTATCATCTAGAAATGCGCACTAGTTATATAAAAAGCAATACTCATATTCTTAATAGTGACACCATCTAAAAACGGACACTAATCATCTAAAAAGAGATACTAGTTGTATAAAGAGAAAATAATTATTTAAACTAGAATTTAAAAAAAACATTAAGTATTTATAAAGGGACACAAGTTAGCTAAAATAGGACAGTCATAACAAAAACAGGGACAGTAGTAATACAAACAGGGACAGCAGTAATATAAATAGGAACAGTAGTAATACAAACAGGGACGGTAGTAATGCAAACAGGGACAGTAGTAATACAAACAGGAACAGTAGTAATATAAACAGGGACAGTAGTAATATAAACAGGGACAGTAGTAATATAAACAGGAACAGTAGTAATATAAACAGGGACAGTAGTAATATAAACAGGGACAGTAGTAATATAAACAGGAACAGTAGTAATATAAACAGGGACAGTAGTAATATAAACAGGAACAGTAGTAATATAAACAGGAACAGTAGTAATATAAACAGGGACCATAGTAATATAAACAGGGACAGTAGTAACGTAAATAGGAACAGTAGTAATATAAACAGGGACAGTAGTAATATAAACAGTGACGGCAATAATATAAACAGGGACAGTAGTAATATAAACAGGGACAGTAGTAATATAAACAGGGACAGTAGTAATATAAACAGTGACGGCAGTAATATAAACAGGGACAGTAGTAATATAAACAGGGACAGTAGTAATATAAACAGTGACGGCAATAATATAAACAGGGACAGTAGTAATATAAACAGGGACAGTAGTAATATAAACAGGGACAGTAGTAATATAAACAGGGACAGTAGTAATATAAACAGGGACAGTAGTAATATAAACAAGGACATTAGTAATATAAACAGGGACAGTAGTAATATAAACAGGGACAGTAGTAATATAAACAGGGACAGTAGTAATACAAATAGAGGCAGTAGTAATATAAACCAAGACATAAGTAATATGAAAGGAACAGCAGTTGTCTCAACAGGGACAGGGACTCCAGATACCAGTACTGAAATATTGACTGTTTTTATTTTAATAATAAACTCAGAAAATCTCTAAAATTGTCTTGGATTATGTCTTTTTCATTTTAGTCTTTATTACCTTCAGACAATTTAATTCAGCCCAGGAAAGACTTCAAGGTACAGGGGATCGATACAGCCTTCACGAGCCCCTGGACCCCTGGACTACTGTGGGGTTCTCCAAAGCAGAAAAAATACTTGACGATTTGCTTGTTCCTACCCCCCCCCCAATGGGATTAAGTTGTTTGGCTATAGAAAGATAGACAGACAGACAGACAGACAGACTGATAGATAGACAGGTAGGTAGATACATAGATAGATGGACAGATATATACAGGTGGATAGTTACAAAAATAAAGATAAAGAAAAAATACGTCATTCCACTAACTCTATTCCCAATTAATAGCCTTCATTAACTCCTTCACGACAGGCCGAGTCTAAATGGGATCAAAGTGCCTGTTCTGTAGTCAGAGTAAAACAGTGAGAAAGTCCAGGGAGGGAAGTGGTTAATGTTCTCCCTACAGCCAGCCAGTCTTACACATTTTAAGAGACCCAGGGGCCAGGCTTATCTGAGTGTCAACCCCCTGGACTGCAGGCTAGAGGTGTGCGGTACGTAGGAGGACTACTGGGCCTTGAAAGCAGGGTGTGAAGCCTATGCCCAGAGTCTGTCACAAAAAAAAAAAAAAATAATAAGGCTGAAGTTGTGCCCCTTTTATGGGGATGGAGAGAGCATTGAGGGAGAGTTAACGTTACTCCCAGTCCTTCACTTATGCAACAGGTCAGCTCTGGAACTCTCTCCCTCTGTCTGTATTTCCTACTTCCTATGATCTCCAGTCTTTCAAATGGAGTGTGTCCTGGCATCTCGAATTGAACGGATCTTGAATCTGGCTCTCTTTTGTATTGCTTTTTTTTTTTTTCTTTAGAAGGAACGGTTTGCAAGTTCCTGTCCTTTGGTTCCTTCTTCCCTGCATTAAAAAAGAAAAAAAAAAACACTCAACAAGAATCGGTGCCAAGGCACAGCAAACCCGTCCCTGCCAGTTATTTTAGTGATGACGTATAAACACAACAGGATACCTAGTCAAAGATGTCACATATCAAAGTTGGAGTAAATCGGGTGAAAACTGACGATTTTACGCCCATTTGAAATTTTAGGCCCGACCCCCCTACCGCTAACAGGAGTGAAACAATACCCGTCCCCGAGCCTCTGCGGGGGGTGGACGGGTAATAAAACTGCACGAACACAACAAAACAACACAAAGACCAAAAGAACACAAACACAAAACAACACAAACACAACAAAACAACACAAACACAACAAAACATCACAAACACAACAAAACAACACAAACACAAGAACACAACACAAACACACCAAACAACACAAACACACCAAACACAAACACAACACAACAACACAAACACAACAAAACAACACAAACACAACAAAACAACACAAACACAACAAAACAACACAAACACAAGAATACATCACAAACATAACAAAACTTCACAGACTCAGCAAAACAACACACACAACAAAACACAAACACAAGAAAACATCACAAACATAACAAAACTTCATAATCACAACAAAACTACACAAACACAACAAAACATCACCTAGCAAAACAACAGAAACATAACAACACAAACATAAAACATCACAAAGCAAAAAATACAAACACAGCAAAAAACACAAACACAACAAAACAACACAAACATAACGATCAAATCAAACACAACAGAACAAAAACAACAAAAATCACAACAAAAACTGAAAATCAACACAAATAATAATAAGACACAAACAAAACACAACGTAATCAGTACAAAACGAGAACAGCCACGAAAAACATAAAATCACAACAATGCAACTCAAGCAGGAAAAAAAAAAAAAAGTTCGCAGTCTGGTTGGTCTCAGGTCTTACTTTCTACACCTGATTATTCTCTCGTATATTTTCTTTTCATTTCATCGGTACAGGTTTCTTTAACACCAAACATGAATATACTGATTAACCAGAAACCAAAATAAACTTATAAGGAAAGAGTGTTAGCAGGTCCCCTTAACTGAAGAGAATATGTGCCTAAAAATTCAGTCTTTGTTTTCACCTGGAGACGAGGAAGCAGACTGGCGAAGCCGAGCAACAGCAACAGTGGTGGCGATATTGAGGTACAGTGGGAGGATTAGGCAGCTGTGTCGTGTGGAGGCAGGCCACATTGTGAGTGAGGCAGCCGCACAACACTCACAGCATACACACTGCCTTTATAACCAGACGCAGCGACCTTTCTAGCTTTAGCTTTGCGCAGGAAGGAGATGCACGATTCAGGAAGCGATCTGTTTACGGAGTGAGAAGTCATTTGAATCGTGAGTGAGTTATTAGAATCGTAAATAGAAGTCTAGACTAATATTATAGTTGTTTTCGACAACACGCCACCCAAAGCAATTGACGTTTACACCCCAACACATCAACCCTTTTCACCACTATACAGGCTGGATGAGCAATTCAGGGTACGATCTGGGCCAGAATTTATGAACTTTCCTTAGCGTACGGTACGTATTATGACTGTATATACATTTTTCTTCTCTCAAGCAGGTACATAACACTTCACAACCAAACTACAGAGAACATTAAAATGAAAAATAAGAAAACAAATCCATCTGTGATAAAAGTTAGCTTATATGGGGATCTGTTTGTGACGTAATTTGGTTAGGTTCCATTATAATTGCTGCCTGATTGTTTTGAGACATCTCATGTAAATCATAACTTGAATTAGACAGTCAGATTAGGAGAACAATATCATAATGTAGTTCCACTCGACGACACACTCCAACAATTGTTTTAATGTTTCCAGAAAACCATTACCATGTTATTTGGTCCCAGACTATGTTTTTCCCGGTAACACTGTCGGCGTATTGCTAGGGGTATGACGATCACTATTTATCGTTTTCGTCTAATTCAGAGTAAGTACTGCTTTCACCTGCCATAGAGGAGTACAAGTGCTCTTGGGCCCTTCGGGCCCCTCACACTTGCTCCTGCGGAGGGCTCTCGCGTTTATGTGCTGTTCTAGTGTAACGTTGTCACTTTGATTTTTTGCAGCTAACCAACTGATCGTGTTAGTTGCAGTTTCGGGAATGGAACCCAAGTTTTCCTAACGCAAGTCCGAAATACTTTAGTTGTACATGTGGGCAAAAAAAATCTACAGAGATCCTATCCCAGGCGCCGGGAGCGGAGTTTTTTGGTCAAAATGTGATCGTTCATTATATATAGTAAAAGTTTCTCAATCGTGATGGAACCAAGTTTATCGCATCAGCGAATTTTTTGCGATTTCTGTGCCAATTTTGGTGCGATTTGAATGTGTAGTTTCGGCTGCCCAAAATACACACACACACACACACACACACACACACACACACACACACACACACACACACACACACACACACACACACACACACACACACACACACACACACACACACACACACACACACACACACGGCTACTGCTATAGTATATTAAATAGTATTTTCCTTCTTAGCTTCGATGTGTCTGATAATTACAGACCATAAACAAAGCGAATATAACTTTCTTAAAAATAAAATGTTCTCATCCTCGTCCAACTCACACCCCTTCACAACTTGTTTCCTTCCTCATTCTACACTTTCCACCCTCCCCTTCCCTCCCTTCCTCCCAGACCGTTCCCCCTTCCTCGTCCCCACTTCACTTCATCCACCACTCACTCCTTCAACAACCCCTCCCCCCTCCTCTGTCTCTCTCTCTCTCTCTCTCTGTCTGTCTGTCTCTCTCTCTCTCTCTCTCTCTCTCTCTCTCTCTCTCTCTCTCTCTCTCTCTCTCTCTCTTGGCCGCACAGCCATAGCCAACTGCGGAGCAATATTCAAAGTGGTGTCATTCAGTGCTCGTAGCCTCCTGAGCAATTAAGAATTCCATACAATAACAGTAACAAAGATGCATTTTAACATATGTAACGGGGATTTATTTTCAGAATATCTTTTACAAACGTATAAATTTCATTATAAATGTAGAATAATAGACATTTAGGAAATGGCGTTGGACTACGAGTATATTTCAAATCCCATTTGACCCCAACAGAGATTACCCCCAGAAACAATGGCACAGAAACTGTTTCTGTAAGAGTACATTTTAATAATATGAATGCTTATGTTGTCACGGTCAATCATCGCCCAACTCAAACTGCGGAGGAAACTACAGTTATATAATATCCTGCAGGAAATTATCTTTGGGGACGAAACGTCCATAAATGGTGACTTTAATCCGCCAACAATTACCTGGACTACAGTCAGTGGAAGAGTAAGGACGACAGAGGGATGACGGGTTTTGCTGAGAATTACTTGCTAAATCAATGTGTCACAGAACCGACAAGAAAGGGTACTGATCTTAGATCTTGTCATTACCACAAACGAAGATGTAATATCAAACCTAACTGTGGATCAAAACTTAGCTTCGGGTGACCATAATCTCAAATTTACCATGAAACTTTCACATAATGCTGTATGTATAACAGTAAAATAAAGATGCTTGACTATAAAAACGCCGATATTGATGGCCTTATTAAGGCCCTTTGTCCACTGTCTGAACACCTAGAAGGAATTGATGATGTACATGGGATATGGGCAGAATTTATGCATATATTAATGTCTGCTCAAACCAAGTATGTACCGATGAAATCAAAGCAGGACAAACGTAAAAACAAGACTACCCATCACCTGTGAGCCAGGTAGACTGTAATAATAATGTTAGATGAAAACTTGACTCTTATGTATCAATAGCGGATGATTCCCAATGCTGGTTGAATAACATGTGAACTCAAGTTGTGACTCTAAACAACATTTATTAATAACTTTTCCTTCTTCTGTCAGTACTTTCTTAGATTTGAGTTTTCGACACAGACACACACAGATACATTTCGCACAAAAATAATGACCATCGACTTCGTCTACCTGGCTCAACGAAGCATCGTTGTTTAATGTATATGTTAGCAAAGAAATCAAAGAAATAAATCGTCTCCACATTTTACTTAAAAGTCACACCACCGAATATGTCAAGAGACATTATAACAATACTTGAAGGAAAATTTTTAAAATGAGAACGGCTAAAAGACAATTTGAAATCTACATAGCTCAAACGAGCTCCACGGATCCTAAGATATTTTATAGATACATAAACAGCATTAAATGTCATTAGACCGGTATTGGCCCAGTCATTAGCCCCGAATGTGCCGTTGTCACGAATGATATATATATATATGATTAAGATATGAAGTTAAAATTAGTGAGAACAAGACATGAATGAAACAGAAAAAAAAAATGCATTTAGGATGGGAGAAGATTAAGAATTCTTTACCCATTACAATATTCCACACTGTAGCGGGTGGAACGTAGTAACTGGTAGAGAACTCTGAACCTACTCCCATCCCAAATGCTATCTTATTTCATTGTTTTAGTCAATGCTTTGCACACTTTCAATCCCTACATCTTCAGTCATTTTAGATTAAAGTTTTTATTTTCAAAGTTACGATTTCTTTGTGAAAACTGGTTAGTAAATACACTTTAGGCATACTATAAAACGATGTTTAACAGTTTGATAATCACTACCGCATTGACTGGTACAGTATCTGCAACATGCACATGTGGAATGGGGCAACACTAATCCGTGGAGTTTTTACAAAATTTGAGAAGAGGTCTGAGTGCTACGGAATGTTTACCTCGTCCGGATGGAGTCCGCATAGTATTGTTTTTGGTCGATTTTGTTTGTTTGTTTGTTTTTTAGCGGCATTACGGAAAAATGGCTGAATCAAACTACATGAAACTTTCAGGATATGTGGGCACTAGACTCAAAAGAAAGTGAGTAAATTCTGGAGTTAATCAAGTGACCCTGAAAGGTCTAAATCAAGGTCACGGATTGTCAGAGGGCTATAACATGAAAACGGTTGAAGATAGAAATATTTACTATTGGGAATATAAGGAACTCATAATATGGGCTTTCATTTGGCACCAAGACCTCTGACCTTGAATTATCTCAAAAGGTCAAACACAAGGTCAGGGATATTCAGGAGGCTATAACACGAAACTGGTTGAAGATACAGAGATATTTACTATTATCAACATATCGGAAATCCCATATGGGTTTTTAATTGGCACCTTGGCCTTTGACCATAGGTGACCTTGAAAGGTCAAACTCAAGGTCATGCATATTCAGGGGGCTATAACTCGAAACTCGTTAAAGATAGTGATATTTACTATCACCAGAATATAGGAAGTCTCATATGGGCTTTCATATGGCAACATGACCTTCGACCTCTAGTGACCCTGAAAGGCCAAATGCAAGATCATGGATTTTCAGAGGGCGTAACTTGAAAACATTTGTGCTGTTACCTTAGACTTTTATTGTGCACTGACACTAAATGGCAGAAACGAGTCAGTATTTAACAGCAATACAAGAACTGTTGTCGGGCGAGGTTTGTTATGCCTGGCACCACTTGTTTTAGACTGTAACTGGCATGCTGTAGCTCGAATGGTGCTCTATGTATGGGGAAAAACATCCTCAGTTGATAAGAGGCTTTTTGGTTCATAAAACGATCGTGTACACCTTCGTGTTTTGGAGTTACGACTGAGGAAGAAAAAAATAAGATCCAAAATGATATTTTTACAACCCAAGGTTAAAGGGGTGATGGGTGTAGCTTTTCACTTAATGGCATAATCTACATTTTGAGGGGAAGGGGAGGCATGTCCCTTTAAATTTCTGTCTTGTTTCAAAACTTATCAACTTAGAAGCGGTGCCAAGGCATAGCAAAACCGTCTCCGGCAGTCATTTTAGTGCTGATGTATAAACACAACGGTATATCTAGTCAAAGATGTAACATGTCAAATTTGGAGTATATCGGGTGATAATTGACAATTATATGCCCATTTGAAATTTTAGGCCCAACCCACCTGGCATTCACCTCCCCACCAGTAACTCGGGGGAGTGCCCGCTGATGTAATGAGGCATGTTATAGGATGAAGAGTTGAAAGATGCACCTTAAGATTTCGTTTCGTGTCAATAGGACGAATTTGAAAAGAGTTATGGCGAATAAACGATTTTCTTTTACTTCTTGTTTAAACATTTTTTGGGCTTACACCCTAGGCCTTAGGCCCACTTTGGCCCAAAATTTTGCCAGGCGATCAGAGGTTCATAGCGCATCATCCCTGCTAATTTAGTCAATATTGCACCAGTAGTTTTCACGTAAAGCTGTTAACAGACAGACAAACAAACGGTCAAACCGAATGAAAACAATACCCGCCTCAGGGCCCCTCCGGGGCGGGGACGGCTAATAATGTAACACTATTAATAAATTCACGGGGTATACTTTTCTTTCACCAAAATTTTACATTTTTTCATAATTCCCTAGACAGCATTTTGAAAAATATAACTGGTGGGCTGGGCTGTTATTTTATTACTCTACTGTAAGGACTCGTTACTTGATTTTTACACTTCTCTTTTCCGTCGATACCTCATTTCTGCCAAAACTAATAAAAAATGTCATTATGAATATTTTCCTTGTTGAATCTTTTTTTTTTTTTTTTTTTTTTTTTTTTTTACAGATATCGGAAGAAATCTGTGCAGTGCAAAATCTAGACGACATAGAAAAATTTCCACTGGTAACATTGTTCTTCCATGTTTTTGCTTTAAAATATAGCCCTCATGAGCCACATAAAGATGGCCCATATAGAGATGTGTTCATTTACAATAAAATGAATAAGAAATTATGCGTCATTTATTTTTAGTATTTACTTACGTTCTCTGTCAATATTCTGTAATATTCACTATGTAGGCCAGTACCTCTGGAGGTCAACTCCAACTGCAGAGCACCTGGGTGTTCCAGCCTACCTAAAACTTAGTCCGGGTAGAGGAATACCACTCCGCAAAATTTCATCTTCCTGCATAATCTATGGTTGTGCAAAACAACACTATCCACAACCCTTACGAATCACGTTTCCCCTAGTGATCCTAGCCAGGCTTATACTTGACCTGCGTGGAAGTCTAATACCCTGAAAAACTTTGTCTTCCTGGGTAAAAAAAGAATGACTGCACTGCTTGAAACGTTCGCACACAAAAAAGCTCTTTTCTCCTCATTAAGGGAAAATATTTTCTTCATTGTCAGACAGTTAAAAAGAAACTTTTCTGTGTATTGCTAGATGGCTTACGTATTTCAGGATGTCTTTATCCCAAAACTGCTCAGTGGTTGAGTTCTTATTTTTACCTCAGAGTGATAGACTACACCCTCAAATAGCAAAGGATCTTAAATCCACAAGTTTAAAGCTGAGGTTTGGAAGCATTTCGGTGTGTGCTTCCCTATAAATTATATATATATATATATATATA
>NC_137009.1:35123505-35331005 GCF_032717465.1 Coenobita brevimanus
CAGAAGGAAGAGGAAAGAATGAACGAAAGAAGGACAGAAGAGGGAGTGTAAAGTCACCTATAGGCAGAAGGACAACTAAAGAATGAAGGAAAGAAAGACAGAAGAGGATGGAAGGAAAGAAGGATGGAGGAGAGGAAAGGGCAGACACCCGAGAGCAGCACTACATCAAGTGAGTGGATGGTGAGCGCCCCCACCTACCACAGATCGAGGAAGAAAAATAGTGATCGTCATACCCCTAGCAATACCCCGACAGTTTTACCGGGAAAAACTTAGCCTGAGATCAAATGGCATTGTATGGTAATGGTTTTCTTGAATTAATAGTATACATCTTCTCACACCACAACACCTCCTTCATTTTTTAATATGCCTAACCACTACGCCAGCTGGAGAAAAACAATTTAGGAAACTAATTGTGTCTGTGGAGAAGTCCTGTGAAACTTTAGTCCGCTGTCAGAAATATTAGGAACAAATCAACGTAATATTATAGTTTACAAGCCACTACGGACACGTTAGGCAAATACCCAAAGTGCCTCCACCTCTAAAAGTGTACGCCACGGCACAGGCTAGAGATGCAGGATTCAGAACTCAGTCATTTTACCTCACAGAGAAGCCTTATGGGTCATCAGTTTTCTAGCATAAACATTAGCAATAAAACAACGTCACAGATCCACTTCTCAAGCTTTGCAGCTGCTTCACGACTTCACAAATGGAAGATACAGAATTAAGAAGACGATCTACTTAGGTGGGGGAGAACCTTTGTAAATGATTACAGTGCTATCAGAAATACTACTGGCACAAACAACGTAATCTTCCAGTTCGCTTCCATGCCGCACCTAGTTTATGAATTTTTCCAACTTGAATAGACAATCTTGTTATGGGGGAGAACAGGTCTGAATCACAAATGTATGCAATTAGACCTGCCAGTGGCAGAACAACACAGTCTTATATTTCATAAACACTTTAACTCAGAAGAGCAATGCATCCAAGAGTTGTTTTGATTTTAGCTGACAATTAATAATTACCAGGAAATCTAGGAGACTGTATTTTCTATACAAATAAATAAATATATAAATGTATAAATACATAAAGGCAAAAAGCCTACAGAAAGTAGTCTTTCCCAGAAGAAATTCAGCAAGAGACGAAATTATGATCCTTTCATTTCATGGTGTCCTAACATATTGTATATACAAGACTTGAGGTCTTATAAAAAGGAAATTAAAGACTAAGGAAGATAATCACTCGCACATATGAAAGTCTAAGAACACCGGGCAGAAAAGAGGTGAGAGAATGTTGCTAGTTGAGAAATGGGAGCAGGCTGTAGTGAAGGAAGGATGCGAGCAGCATTCAATGAGTGATCATTGAAATAGGTATAACAGAGGGGGATGGATGAATCACTGCAGCGAAGGAAGAAACTAAAAGGAGCAGTTTTGCGAATTTTTACTGTGTAACTCGAACAGTTAGTACGAGAGGTATAGTACATGATCTTGTAGCTCCATTCCTGGCACACCGAAACATCCGATCCTTTATCCTCGTAATCTTAAGATGCGTTCTTAAACTTTTTCGTTATTTATACTGCCCTGTTACACCTTACTGTTGTCTTTTATGTCATTTATATTTGTGTAAATATCGATAAGTTTACATTTATAACACGCAAAGTTATACTATTGTGATGCAGCAGAAGTCAGCTAGTGAAGAAGAGGTACTTGGGAGTCTCCTTAACCGAGTAATTATGATCCTTGGTCCGTTTAAGCTCTTGTGGCAAGTTGAAAGATGCAGTTCAGTAGACATTCTTCTTATGGGGGACTTCTATTCATAAACAGTGCAATTGATTCATCATTAGTAAAAATAACAAAATCTTATACCTCCGCTATTACTTAATGAAGAGAAGCGATGTATCCATGAGCTGCTTTGACATCCTATAATATACCCATCGTATCCATAATTTAAGATGTAGCTTAGGCAAGAGAACTGGACCCATGTTGCTAAACTCTACTAAATGTGACCTGTTTGTAAGATACCTTCCTTTGTCTTTTTTTTTTTTTTTTATGTGTCCGACTCTGGGCATAGGCTTCACAGCCTGCTATCAAGGCCCAGCAGTCCTCCTACATACCATACACCTCTACATGTCACCACTTCGGGGTTAACACCTACCGTCCATATTGAATACATGCTAGGGCTGTCTCATACAGGACTGGTGTATTGGTATTAGCGGGAGTATTTTTACATGTCGGCGGGTCTTCTGGTAGATCAGTAAAGTCTGATTTAATGAAATTCTAATCCTTAAACTGTTCCCTGCCCCAGCGGGATTTGAACCCGGATCCGTTAGAACGGCAGGCCACCTCTCTACCGATTGAGCCATCTGTCAAATACCTCGTATTCAAATTAGAGGGAATATTATAGAGAAAAATATGAAAACCAAATCTATGACTAGAGGCCTCCCAAGGGGAGAATCACACCAGCCGCAAGTCGATACATATCTAGCGCGGCTCGGAATATGACCTTGACCTTGACCTACTTTCACTAATTTCGAACTCGGAGATTTCCATACCTATACATACCTGTAAAATTTTGTGATGATATCTTGAGCGGTTGCGTAGTTATCGTGGTAACAGACACACAGATCTTGACCTACTTTCACCAATTTCGAACTCGTGATCGATTTTTTTCACTACTACTCACCTGTAAAATTTTTTGATGATATCTTGAGCAGTTGCAAAGTTATCGCGCTAACACACACACACACACACACACACACACACACACACACACACACACACACACACACACACACACACACAAATTGAAAACAATACCAGCTTCGCTATCGCGGCAGGTAATAATGCTCGTAGTTAAATGTTATGGAGACTCTGTAGTACGTGGGGTTGCCCATCATCCACTCACACGGTACAAGGCGGTGGCTCAATCGGTAGAGAGGTGGCTTGCGGTCCTACTGGACCCAGGTTCAAATCTCCGCTGGGGCAGGGACCAGTTTAAGGATTTGAATTTCATTACAGCAGACTTTACCGATCGACCAGAAGACCCGCCGACATGTAAAAATACCCCTGCTAATACCAATACACCAGTCCTGTATGAGACAGCCCTAGCATGTATTCAATATGGACGGTGGGTGTTAGCGCCGAAGTGGTGACATGTAGAGGTGTACGATATGTAGGAGGACTACTGGGCCTTGGTAGCAGGCTGAGAAGCCTATGCCTATGGTCGAGCACATAAATAAAAGAAAACTGTTCTCTCTCTCTCTCTCTCTCTCTCTCTCTCTCCAGATGACTGCACTGACTGACAAATCAAATGGTTTCTTGTATCCCATGAAACCATTTACTGCGCTGAGTGACAACCATGAAAACAAATGACATCTGGCTGATTAATGGGTTACGGAGCTCCAGCTGGTGAAACTTGTATGGGTTCCATCCAAAGAGTGGCTTTAATGCTCATGTAATGGCAGTAAGTGGCCAGTGAGGCTGGTCACCGTTGCCTCAATTGTCAGTACTAATTAGCCTACCCCCGACGCCATATACGTTCCTCTTTGTATGGGGTAAAGCGGGATTACTGCTGCTGCTGCTGCTGCTGCTGCTGCTGATGATGATGATGATGATGATGATGATGATGATGATGATGATGATGATGATGCTGATGCTGATGCTGATGATGATGGTGCTGATAATAATGCGATATGGTTGTCGTAAAAGTAGGTTAGTATCTACTCTAAATATCAACCCTGGCGTGGACCATGCCTGCAGACAGATAAAAATGGTAACAAGTACTCCCATATTAATCTCTTGGTGGTGGAGGGGTTGTGGCATGACAATCGTAGGTCAGTATATTTAAGGGCATAATACAAATCTACTTTCTTTGATGGTATTTAATGATGAAATAGTCTTTACAGTTGCGGGTACATCGACCAAAATTCCCCCGGTGCAATAAACTATAACACAGCACTAAACTATAAAAATCGCTTGGAGAAGTACTTACGATATATTCTGACCTTGAGCTAAATATGTTCACTCCTGCATAATACTTTTTTTTTTTTTGATAGTTCAAGGCCGGGAGGACTTACTCTCAGAACACAGTATCGATACATTTTGTGAATTATATTAATGTTACTGACCTGTTTTCAGATTACGAGTAGTGTAGCAAATGGTTTCCAATCTTCCTTTCCTGTGAAATTTCCATGACCGCCTTTTCATACCGCATGAGGTCCTCCTCACCATTTTCTGCTGGCCTTGGCTGGAGGGTTAACAGCCTCGAAAGGATCAACAGGTCTGTTGCTGATTGCATTCCTTTGTACTTCTCTGAGTCTCTTGAGGATTAAATCTATGCTTGATAGTCATTCCAGGAGGAACGTTCAAACCACTTGATCACAACGTATAAAAAGAGCTGTTAGTATGAGAAACAATGTAATGTTTATATTTGGGGTGATCAAGTAAGAGGAGTAATCATCATCATCATCATTTTCATCAGACCCCCTTTTTTACCCTAGGAAGGGATTAGGTAGGCTCCAGAGAGTCATAAAAATCTTGACAATGAGATACTAACCAAAGATTACTCCACTGAATTGACCAAACTCTCATTCACTCATTTTTCAAAACCACGAAATTGTGGCACCATCAAATAGGTTCACATGTCCACACGTAGCTTCACATTTACTTGTTTCAATCGGATGACTGTCAAGTAAAAAGAGGGTAACAAACCCTGGTCATACACTCCATACAAAATTTCAGTTTCCTTTCGTCGTCAGCTTTCGTACCTCTCTTTCTCACACACTAATTTAGCATAACTATGCATCTTCTTTGCCTACCATGCCTCCTTTCAAACTTCAAGCTCGCTCAGGTATACGCTTTTCACCATTATGCTCACACCCATTCCCTCCACTTGACCATATAAAATCTATGCCGATTTTCTTCGATTCTGGAGTCCACAGATTTCCTTAACCTGCATTTTTCACGCGTCACATTATTTCCTTTTTTATCCTTTCCATTCTCTGCACTCCACACATTTCTCAACATTCCCATTTCCTCTTACCCTTGACTTTTCAGTCATGCCACACCATAGTCTCACACTCGTTTGTTAGACTGGTACTCAAACTTCTTCATGCAGGCCTTTCTCACTTGCTTTTTTTTATGCAAGTAAGACGGAACCAAAGGCCAGGAGCATGCAAATTGTTCGCTCCAAGAAAAAACAGTAACAAAATAACAAAGAGCCAAATTCAAGATCCGTTCATTTCGAGATGCCTGGATACACTGCGTTTGAAAGACTGGAGATCATAGGCAGTAGAAAATACAGACAGAGGAAGACTGTTCCAGAGCTGACCTGTTGCATACATATGTCATAATATACTTTGTGGTTCCTTTGTGGTTGAGTTATATACATATTACACTTGTGGACGAGCGGTTTTTATATCTTGGAGTAGCTTGTAGTAGATAATCTTCTTTCCCATTTGTCATGTAGTGACAGGAGAGGTATAGAATAATATGGGACTATTTTTATTTGTCTTGGAAATATTAACAAGTCTCTCACACAGAGCGGAGTATAGAGTCCAGTCCCGCTAGCTATCTCTCTGTCTCGCTCTCTCTGTCTCTCTCTCAAAGTTGCCAAGCCCTTCTCCCTGCGACCTGCCTCTTGTATGGCTTGTCTCCTTCTGAGCTCTCTTTCCTAAATTCTGGTGAAACAGGAGACGTATCACGTGTGTTCCTTGTGGATGGAAAGTTTAAGAAGCCTGTGTGTGAGTATGTGTGTATGTGTGTGTATGGTCACTAGGGCTTTGTTCACGGTTGGACTGCTGACAACTAAATGCATCATCTCCTTACTGGCCACTGTCGTCAGCTTTCCTCAGCGTAATTTGCAAGCTCATTTCCTTTTCCCAGGCTCGCATAGGGCTGTCTATCTATCTATTTATCTATCTATCTATTATGATTTGTAACTACAATACATTGCTCGGTCACGCGAAAATGGCGTACCATCGACAGTTAATAGTCCTAACATATTAATACACATTATATATACATTATAATGAACTTATAAGCTAATTAAGTGAAATACATAATATTGTAAAAGTAACATAATTGTATGAATATTGTATACATATAATATTCATAGTAAATAGTGATTATTCAGTAATATTACATTTTAAACAAGTTGTATACATATTTGAATAAATGCATTAAAGTAAATTATTTAACTGTAATACAGTATGTACTTGGGTTATTATAGTGAAATGCATACATGCAAGAAAAAAAAATAGTTTAAAATTAAGATTATGGTAAGAGTTATTAATATTTCATTTAAAGATAATGGTACTGGTCTGCCATATATGGGTCATTCTTCTATATATTATATATATATATATATATATAAATATATATATATATATATATATATATATATATATATATATATATATATATATATATAATTAATACTATATACAAAATATATACACTTCATTCAGGGTGGTTAACTTTGATGTTAACTCTCCCCCCACTAAATAATGACTCCAAATTAGCAATTCTTGCATGCATTCTGTGCATTGCGAACAGCAGTACTGCAACTACAATGCAGACGATTATAAAGACAGTAGGTGCTGGGCTATACACATAATATGGGTTGAACATACTCAAACTCAAATCTTCCCAGGGCTTCATTGTTTCATTGATCAGCTGTATAGTTTCAAACTTAGCTGAAGTCAGCTTAATACTTGTGCTCATGTTTAAGTTCATATCAGGCAGTGGGTGGAAATGAGATGGTGGTATATCTGGACAGACTATGTAAACTGATGTGTTATGAGGGAAATAAAAAAACTGTGAGTGTCCAATGCGTTGATGGTGTACAAGTTTATCTGGAGCAAAAGTGAAGTTGCAATGATGATGAATATTGTCATTTCTGATGATAGCCATTTCACAAGGGACTGTATCAGTAGGCTGAAACGTGAAAATGTACGCAGGACAAAGATGAACAGCATGTAAGGATGTACGGCACTTTCGTTCAATCGTTGACTCACTTGCGAAAGTGACAGTGTCCCGTCTCTTGGAGACCATGATGAGTTCGGTGTCTGTGTTGATGTTGATGATGACCAAAGTGTTGTTATTTTTATAGGGGAAGGGGTGTATTTGGTATACTGTGAACAGGTCTTCAGTGATGAATGGTACATGAACTACCACTGATGTTGGTGTTAGTGTTGCTTCTAAATACGGGTAATATTGCATAAATTCCCTACTGCGGAACAACGGCTTCAATTTATGTTTATGGATGCCTTGACTAACTATCTGACGTAGCTCATGAACTGGGAGTAAGTCAGTTGTGATCTTGCCATCACCAGCATTCGAAATTCCTTGCATAAGTGCCCTGAAACGATCTCTAGTGTTCTCTAATTGTAGTAGAATCGTGTCAATATGTTCTGTGATGATGGAGAAGTGCTGGAAAAGGGTAACGTTTCCCTCCAATTCATTTATTTTATCTACACTCTCGAGAGCTATGTTTTCTGCTTGTTTCAGATTTTTCGCAATTGTCTTCATTGCTTTGTTGTTTATTTCTTTAAGGTCATCCTCTGTAGCCAATCCAAAGATGTTCCCAAGAATCGCGCCGCCCAGGTCGAACACACCGCGCTTTTGGCGAGTACGGGTGATGTTGTTCCTGTCGCTCAGTACCTCCGTTCCATACGAATTAAGATGGGAGATCTTGGATCATGACGAGCATAGTTGACTTCGCCTGTTCTAGTTTCCATTTCGCTAACTTTACCATTTCATTCACTTCCTTGGTGTTATGTGCTTGTGAAACATAATTTCCTATCATGAAGTCCAGAGTTCGCATCGGCGTCGCAAGTCTGTCTAGATAAGTAGGTAAGTCATACAAGTAATCTAGACTTATTTCAGTACTCATGACGTCCTTAACGATTGTAGTCGTGGCCGTTGGAGCTATGAGGCATCCTTGTCGTACTATATGTTTGGGGTCTAAGTGCGCATATCCTCTTGCTATGTAGAGGAGAATCCATAGCATAAGTCCCTTCATCGTAACCTACCGAAAAAAAAATCTATTAATTTCCTATAATGCTGTGGTCGATGATAGTGATGATGTGCGTTACGGTTGATTGTTATTTCATTTATAGAAGGAGTTTAAATCGATATTTAATTCTCGTAAATGATGTACTGTAGATTTGATTGGAACAGTTGCACCTATGTTCGATTGTTTGGTATATGACCTTAATTTCTTTTTGTAATCATTGTTGTGTTCTTGCTTGGTTTCTTGAGGTACGTTCACCTGTTCGGTTGTATCCGAGGCTGAATAATTATGTGATAATTCCCTTGAAACTCGTTTTAAATGGTCAATATGAACTTGTTTCTCCTCGCCACTTGAAAGTGACTTAATTAAAACTTTGTTTGCTTTTATGTTAATTACTCTGTATGGGCCCTCAAATTTTGGGGATAATTTATTGTCTCTCGTATGAAAGACACCGTAAACAATGTCTCCTAAGCTGATAGGTGAATCTTTTGCCTTCTTGTTAAATGCCTCCGTCATTTCTTCCTTGGACATCGTTAATTGTTTTTTGACTCTTTTGTGAATGTCCTGGAATTCACGTAAACGGAGTTTAGAGTAATCATCGTAATTGTATATAGGCATGCTGTCACCTTCTAGGAGCTCATATGGTAATTTTTATCTGTGCCATATATAATGAAATGTGGTGTGTCACCGATGGATTTATTTATAGACCCATTAATTGAGGCCTCTACTCTGGGAATCCAATCATCCCAGCTTGCATAATTTTCACTGAGAATGTGTCGTAGCACATCTAATACCTTTTTATTTTGTCTCTCTACCAATCCATTCGATGCTGGGTGATAGGCCAAAACGTTAACCTTTTGATGTTGTATTGTTTACATATTTCTTGTAAGATCTCAGAATTAAATTCTCCTCCATTATCACTTATTAATACCTTTGGGGTAGTAAAGCGACATATTACATTATCTGTTATTGCCTTTGCTACTGTCTCTGCTGTCTTATCTTTAATTGGAGCTAAAATGACATAACGGGAAAAATGATCCGTTGCAACGAATAAGTATAGGTTATTATTGTATGATAATGGCATCTTGAGTAAATCAACAGCGACAACGTCCCATGGTTGATGTGGTACAGGGTAATTACCCATCGGTGCAGGTGTGATTGGGTATCCTTTGTGTTTCGCACATGATTCGCATCTGTCTATATGATTGTTTATATCTTTTCGTAATGAAGGCCAGTAATATAATAGCTGGGCTTGGTTGAATGTCTTATCCTTTCCAGGATGTCCTGCATGTGGGCTGTCGTGTATCAATCGTAATATTTGGGGTATCATGTCATTAGGTACTACCAACTGGTTTGTATTTCTTTGGCGTTTTGGTTGTTTAGAGTTAATTTTGTATAATGTATTATTGACCATTGTGAATTGTTCAAGTGGGACATGCAGTTTGGGTAATTGTATGTCATCTCCACTTTCTAACTTGTATATTACTTTAGACCATATTGGGTCGTCTTTGTGCCTTTACGATATCCTGGTGGTTTGGGATATTTCCTTTGAGATCTAACGCCGCGACCTGAATTGTGTTCGGGTTCCTAGATAATGCGTCAGCTACTATGTTCATTTTACCTTGTATATAATGAATTTGTACATTGTAGTTTTCAGCTGTACATTTCCATCTTGCTCTCCTCCCAGAAAGGAGTTTTTCTTTAAACATACCCACCAGTGGTTTATGGTCGGTGAATAAGTGGATTTCGTAACCATATACCAAATCTCGAAACTTTTGTAATGCAAAAACCACTGCAAGTGCCTCTAAGTCTGTAGTGCAATAATTTTTCTCCGCACCTCTTGTTTGTCTGCTGGCAAATGCAATTGGTTGATTCTTTCCTCTTTTATCTTCCTGCATCAGTACAGCCCCCTTTAAATGATGCGTCTGTACAAATAAGAAATGATTTTGTGTAATCCGGATATGCTAAACAAGGTGCATTTGTTAGTTTAATTTTTAGATTGTTAAATGCCCTTTTTTGTTCTTCTTCCCATTGGAATACAGCATCTTTTTTGAGTAGTTGGAATAGAGGAAAGGCTATATGAGAGAACTGTGGTACGAATGACCTATAGTACCCAGCCAGACCTAAAAATTGTCTAACTTCGTCAGTCGTAGTGGGTTCAGGAAAATCTCTCACTGCCTGTATTTTGTCATCAGTGGTGTGAATACCATCAGAACTTAATTTGTGGCCTAAGAAATTTATTTCCTTAAAGCAAAATTTGCATTTAGAAAGTTTAATTTTTAATCCAGCATCACTAAGCTTTTGTAAGAGTAAGTCTAATTTCCTGAGATGATCCTTAATATTCTTCTTTGCGATTATAATATCGTCAAGATAAACAAATATTCCTTGTCCTAAAATTCCGGACAATACGTAATTCTTAAGACGCTGGAATGTGCCTGGGGCTGTCCTCAGTCCCATTGGCATTCTTGTATATTGATAATGGCCTCTGTTTGTTGAAAAGGCAGTGTATTTACGTGACTCCTTAGATACCGGAATCTGATAGTAGCCGTTTAGGAGATCGATGGTCGAGAATATATTATTCTCAGGACAAATATTCTGTAGAACATCGCTTAGCAATGGCATGGGAAATCTGTCTGGGATTGTGTGATTATTTAGTTTACGGTAATCTACTACCGCACGCATTTCTCCATTTCGTTTGGGCACGAAGAATAGGGGGGCATTCCACGGGGAGACTGAAGGCTCAATAATTCCAAGTTTTAACATTTCATCGACATACTGATTTGCAAGTGTACGTTGGGAGTGTGGTATGCGGTAAGCTGGTACGAAAATTGGTGGTATTTCTGGGTGCACATTAATCATGTGATTAATCAAGTTAGTACACCCTAATTGTTCTCCGGGCAATGCTACGGTGTCCCTGTGTGTTTCCAGCAGGGTTAACAAATCATTTTCTTCATCAAATTCACTTGAGTGAATTAAATTCTCTTTTATTCTTTCTCTATCCGTAGATTTTATCTCACTTACTCCAGCTATAACTATTTCCTTCACAGGGGCGGGACATTTTTCAATATTAACTATGCAAGTTCCCTTTTTCAACTGAACTTCCCCATTCATGTGATTAATTATGAATATCTGAGTTTGCCCTTCGTCGTTCGTATGACATAATGCGTTTTCTACTGACAATCCCTTTACTTTACATAATTCTTCTAAGACAAGAACAGTACTATTCCGTAATTTGCTCTTTATGGTAACCTTCATGTATGAATTAGGTGGTATAACTAAATCATTAGTGAGATGGGCTGGAAAAATTGATAAATCAGTACTGTTATCTGGGTCACTAATTCTGGAGGATGGGGTTGGTGGTGGGAGTGGATCTATACACTCATCTGTTTGTGTATGTTTGTTTAAGCCTTTAATATTACCAATTCTTTTTGGCTCTCTTCTACCAATCGGTGAGGGCTCTGAAGTTATTTCCTCTATGAATTCATTATCAAAGTCTATTCCCTTCATTTGTGGGAGTATAGTTATGTTCTCAGCTCTCATGGATCTTAAGCCCAGTAACATATGAGCTTTAATTGCTAAGTTTTCAACGATATAGAAAAATGTAGAGAATGGTCTTGTAGTTTCTGTGAAACTGAGATTTAATCTTATCATACCCTTCACTGTAATCTCTTGTCCATCTACTGTGTATAAATCTAAATCAGCTTCATCCAGAAAAGTTACTTTCTTTTTATTTTTAAGAATTCTATTTAGTTCTTCATGTGTTATTAAGTTCACTGGAGAGCCTCTATCTAAAAATAAGGAAACGTTTTGATCCTCACATACAGCTGGTATCAAGATACACTCATTTCCCAACATGCCTCCTATGTGAAGTTTAGCCTTGTTCTTCTTTACGTTTGTTCGTTTTTTGTCATGACTTGGTCTTCCCCCAGTTTGAACATAGACACAATTTTTTCTACTGTTTTACAATCACTAGTCCAGTGCCCTTGGTATCTATGATGCCTACAGTAAGGACTAAATCCTTGTGTCTTTTGTTTGTCCTCTTTTGCCTTGATAAAGCATTCATACCTTGTGTGTCCTGGTTTTGCACAATAATGACATAGAATGGACCTATCCCTTGACTGTGACCTACGAGGTGATTTCCCATAAGAAGTGTTGTTTATGGCGCGAGACCTGCTCGGGCTGCGCGAAAACTTATGAAACTGCCTGTAGGAAGGCGTCTGGGAACGAGGTCTAGGCGTTTTTGTTTGTTTGGCCTGCCTGATTTCTGGTCGCGATCGATTTTGTTCTCTGTTTGGGGTCAGTGTAGATGTTTTCACAGCTGATACTGTCTCAGGTACCCTGATTCTACCAGAATGTGCATGTGTGTCGACCACACCTGCTTTACTGCACTGCATCTCTACCTCGTTCATTAAGTCTAGCAAGCACATTCCTGGGGTGTACGCGATCGTCTTGGCGATCTTAAGGGTCCTATCAGGTAATTTACACAAGGCAGCTACATAACCAATGATGTCCACGACGAGGTCTGGGGACATCTTTCCATCATCTGTTATCCAATTAGAATTCTCCAATGTAGCTAATAAAGTTCTCTTGATTGTGGAGACATCAGCAGTTATTTCACTGAGCACATGGTTTGTAGTGTGCTCCCTTACAAGATCTACAATTCTATGTAATTCTGGAATTATACCTGGCAAGAAGTTCATACCTCCAGAAAATTTCTTCAGAAATTCAGTTTTAAATTCATCATATATCCTAGCACGATGGAGCTTATCTGAGCGCAATAAATTGCTTGCTGGACATCTTTCCTGGCTTATGCAAGATGAAAAAATAGCAATTTTCTCTTGTTCATCTAGTATGTGGCACTTGATGAACATTTGTTCGCACTGACTGACTAATGAAATGACATCAATGCGATCTTTGTCTGTGCCAGAGAATTTTGGGGCAGTTTTATCCTCGTGATACACAAACACGTGAGGTGTGGTTGTTAGATCCGCGGTATTTGTTTCTTGATCCATTTTTACTGTTTGCCCTGATAATTCAACTTGGACGTGTTTATCGTTGTGTGAGGGAATGGTGGATTATGTACGACCGGACCGGTGAACCCTGTTAAGTGTATTGGCATACGTGCGCAAGGCAGCGGCAAAGTCCGCACTTCCTACGTCAGAGGTGGTTTCGCACTCATCATCTGAAACTGCCGTATTTGTTTCTCGATATTTAGTGTAAGGTGAGGTTTGTACAAGGGGTGGGCTGCCTCGAGGCTCTCTTAATTGTGAGTCTGTTGTTGTGGCAAATTGTGTGTCATCTGCTATTAACGTGGGGGGTGGCGAAAATATTCCTGTCATTAAGATATGGTATTATGAAATACGCCTCTTGTTTATTTATGTCCTAGCAAAATAGATGAGTAAATAAGTTGAATATAGCTAATTTTAGCACTGAGAAGAAATGAGTAAGTATAATTTTACCCACTTGATACAGATCGTAGAGGTGTGTCGATACAAAAGTCGATCTCGGAAGAAAAATACAGGTTTGACTGAAGATCTCTTGATAATTCTAGTGGTGTGTTGATGGACGATATTACTCAGGAAATTCCATGGCCTGGTGCTTGTGGTGGTTAACGGCTGTCCCAGGCAAACCTCAGCATAGAACGTCGAATTTCCAACTTAACTGTGAACATAAATGAGTATGAGTAGGAGCTATGTGAATAATGAGTAATGAGTAGTGGGTGCGAAGTGCCTGGTGTCAGTCACACGTTGCTTGGCATGGCAGACTCGCGTTGTGATGTCATCTCAGCACATGGTGACGTCGGCTTCCCACACTGGTAGCTGTGGTGAGTGAATGAGTAGCGATGAGTAACTTGAGTGAAGACGGGTGAGTAAGATGAGTTGTGAATATGGACTTGGTGTTTTGCTGCGTGTCTTGACCTCTGCGTCAGCGATAGCGGGAGAGAGTGGTGGGGGCTTGTGTGCTTGTTGCTTTGGTCTTTCCTCTTCTTTACTTGCTTTGTTTTATATACTTCTTGTTGCTGCTTGAAGTTACGTGAAGATTATAGAGTTGTTTTGTAGACTTGTAGGCTATTTGCATTGTAGGCTGTATTTTGTAAGAATCACTGTAGAACTGAAGCTAATCTTGTAGAGTCTCGCCTGCTTTTGTAGAAATTTGCTTTTGATTCGGAGACGATGTCCGTAGATTCGCTGCTACCAAATGTCATAATATACTTTGTGGTTCCTTTGTGGTTGAGTTATATATATATTAGACTTGTGGACGAGCGGTTTTTATATCTTGGAGTAGCTTGTAGTAGATAATCTTCTTTCCCATTTGTCATGTAGTGACAGGAGAGGTATAGAATAGTATGGGACTATTTTTATTTGTCTTGGAAATATTAACAAGTCTCTCACACAGAGCGGAGTATAGAGTCTAGTCCCGCTAGCTATCTCTCTGTCTCGCTCTCTCTGTCTCTCTCTCAAAGTTGCCAAGCCCTTCTCCCTGCGACCTGCCTCTTGTATGGCTTGTCTCCTTCTGAGCTCTCTTTCCTAAATTCTGGTGAAACAGGAGACGTATCACGTGTGTTCCTTGTGGATGGAAAGTTTAAGAAGCCAGTGTGTGAGTATGTGTGTATGTGTGTGTATGGTCACTAGGGCTTTGTTCACGGTTGGACTGCTGACAACTAACTGCATCATCTCCTTACTGGCCACTGTCGTCAGCTTTCCTCAGTGTAATTTGCAAGCTCATTTCCTTTTCCCAGGCTCGCATAGGGCTGTCTATCTATCTATTTATCTATCTATCTATTATGATTTGTAACTACAATACACATAAAGGACTTGGAGTAATGGTTAACTCTTGTTTTAGAGAGCTGGACAGAAAAGGGATGGAGTTTGTTACTAGACAGGTGATACGCACCAGCCGTAGTGGTGGAGGAATGCAAGCAGACCGTTCAGAAGAGCAGTGACAACTGACGGAGCGACAGAGAAGAGATAAAGATGCAACAGTGCAACGAAGAGACAGAGGTTGAAGGGAGCCAGTAAGAGGAGGAGAGTTAATAAGACGAAAAGCCTTTGCCTCCACGTTGTTGAGAACAGCTGTGTGGGGACCCACCCCACATGTGAAAGTTGTACTTCACACAGGGGCGAATAAAACCCGTGCGTAAAGTCAACAACTGTGCTAGGATAAAGAAGGCATGGAGTCTGCTTAGCACACCTAATCTCTTGGATGCAGATTTTACGAGAGAGGTAATATGTTCTTTCTATGATCAGTCCAGAGTGAATGAAACCCCAGGTATGTTTACAGATGATGCAGGATTTAACTAGATATTGCTAAAGATTATGGGGTATATACTCCTGCATAAGATTTTATTGGGTTGATAGATGTAAGAACTGAGTTTTTGATGCATTAAAAACAACAAGATTATTTTTCCCCCAATCAGATATATCACCCAAGTCAGACATTAGGTGTGCCATAGCCTTATCCCTTGTTTGTTGAAGTAATTGCTGAGATGGACACTGTGGGAAGCGAAAGGAAAGGTGAAGGATGGAGTTATCAGCATACGAGTGGATAGGGGTACATGTACAGCTCAGAAGGTTATTGATAAAAGGAAGAGAGTTGGTGATAGGACAGAGCCCTGAGGAACACCACTATTGATGAGTCTGGGAGAAGAACGTTGGCCGTCTACAACATTAGTTATAGAACGAATAGAAAGGAAGCAAGAGATGAAGGAACAGAAAGAAGGATAGAAACCGTACGTGGGCAGTTTGGAAATCAAAGATTTATGCTAGACTCGATGGAAAGCCTTTCAGATGTCAAGTGCAATGGCAAAGCTTTCACCAAAGTCTCGAAAGGAGGATAACCAGTAGTCTGAGAGGTAGGTAACAAGATCGCCAGTGGATCGTCCCTGACGGGGCCCATACCGACGATCAGAAAGAAGGTTGTGATAGGAAAAATGTTTTTTTTTTTTTTTTTTTCTTTAAGTACAGACTTGAAAACTTTTGGAACACAGGATGTTAAAGCAATTGGACGATAGTTAGAGGGATGGGAATGGTCACCCTTCATTGGGATAGGCTGAATGAGAGCAAACTTCTAGCAAGAGGGAAAGGTACAAATTGCCAGACAAAGGCAAAAGAGTTTACCTAGGTAGGGTGTATGCACAGAAGCATAGTTCTTGAGGACAACAGGAGCGACCCCATCAGGCCCATACGCTTTGTTAGTACTGAGGTCAGTAATGGCAGAATATACAGCAATTGAAGAATGTTTAATGTCAGCCATGAGGAAGTCAGAGGGGGGAAGTGATGGAGGAAGAGCACAGGAATCGTCTAAGATGGAATTGAAGGAGAAAGTCTGAGCAAAGAGTTCAGCATTTTTAGAAGAAATAGCTACAGTGCCATTAGAGTGGGAAAGAGGAGGAAGGGATGATGAGGTAACTGTTAGAAAGGTTTTTAGCAAGGTGCCACTAGGAGCAGACTTGACATGTTTTCCAGTTGGAGAATTCAGAGCATTTAGTACGAATGGAATTGTTTTTGGCAGAGCAAAGAACAGACTTAGCACCATTCCGGGCAGAAACATAAGAGAGACGAGATTCAGGGATGGAATGGGTTGTCTCCGGCATTTTCTGTAGGTCGTCTCCTTGTGGTGGGCAGCATTAGAACAAGCGTGATTAAACCAAGATATTTTGCATTAGTCATAGGATATGAGAAAGGAATGTATGCTTTCATGCCCAAGAGAATAACCTCCATAATGTGCAAGGCACACTCAGATGGCTCTCGGCCATGGAAGCAATAATCATTCCAGGGAAATTCAAAGAAGTACTGCCTGAGGGCCTCCCAATCCGCAGTTCCACAGTTCCTCAACGTCGTTTCTTGGAGCCTCCACAGGCCTTATTGAAGCGAAAGGATTGGTTAAGGTGATAAGGTTGTGATTGGAGGAGCCCAAAAAAGAGGAAAGATTAACTGGGTAAGCAGAAGGATTAGTTTTTAGGAAGAAGTCAAGTAAACTCTCTCCAAGGCGGTCAGGGATACGGTTAGGATGCTGTACAAGCTGCCCTGAGTTAAGGGTAAAAAATGTGTAGGTTCACCAGGTGGATCAGTGAAAGAAGAGGAGAGCCAAAGGTGGTGGTGAACACTGAAATCTCCATGGTGGTGAACACTGAAATCTCCTAGAATGGAGATTTCACAGAGAGGAGGAATAGATAGGGTGCGTTCCATCTCAGAAATAAACTATAGGAAGAATTTTTCATAGTCAGCAGAAACAGGGGATAAGTAAACACCACAGATATATTTAGTCAGACACTGATGGGAAAGCCAAAGCCGGAGACTAGGAAATTCAGAAAATTTGAATTCAGGAACATTAGAGCAAGATATGTTGTTGCAACCATATTCACAACAGCCACCCTTGGCTTTGAAATGAGTATAGAAAATGTAGGAAAATGCAGAAATGGGTGTGCTACCAGTCGTCTCAGACAGTTGAGTCTAAGTTGGGAAGAGAAGGTGAGGTTTAGACGAGGAGAGGTGGTGTTCAACAGAGAGAAAGTTAGAAAAAAGGCAGTGAATCATGCAGAAATGAAGAAAAGAGTCAGACAGTGGTTCCAGACATCTCCCTTTGTCGTCACCGGGAAAGGGGCGGATAGTGGGGACTTTGATGGTCCCCCTTCCCCCTCTGGGGACTCCAAGGCTTGGTGATATGGCGTCATTTTTTGTAAAATTTTGAATAGGAAGTGCAGCGTGTAATGTACATATAGTTTGGAGTTGACAGTCTGAGATTGGACACATGCTGACTTACTGTCTGCTTTTCTAAAACAATGAAAAAGTTCAGCAAAGGGGGATGGTCAGAAGCTAGTCCCGATGGCTGATGAATCGGGAGCTCCAGCTCTCCCTGTCATCGGTTTTCCATCTGGTTTCAGTGTACCGCCCTGCTCGAAGATGCTTTAGTCTACTCCACTGATCAAGGCCCTCATATTCCCAGCAACGTTTCTGTCCTGTTGCACTCTACTGTCTACTTCTTTTGCAAATGTACGTACCTCTCTTTGTTGTTACTACACCCAGGTACGTAAACTCTCACAAATCCATTTTTTTTTTCCCCATTCCCTGTATCATCACACTGAGAGTCATTTTTTCGCTAAACAGCCATCAATTTGCTCTGATCTACATTTATTTTCCCTCTCTTTACCAACCTACCAAGCTCTGGTCAGTGATTGCCAAGAGCACAACATCGTCTGCATCATCAGATCTGAGATACTAAACCCTTCACCATTCATTACCATCGCCACCCTTCTCTCCATGACTTGTGCTTTTCCTCCTTCATAACCCATATATATGTGGCCCCGGCCGTGTCTGTGAGCGGACGTGTTGTTGATCTGTGCTTACTATTGTAACTTGGTGTGTAGGTTGTTTGGTGGTTTTGCAATGGCGGACCTCATGGAACAAAGAACCTGCATCAAGTCCTGCTTCAAGATCAACAAGACGGTTGCAGAAACTCACCAGTTGCTTCAGCAAGCCTTTGGTGACAATGCCATGTCCGAAAGCAGAACATTTTTCTGGTTCAAGCAGTTCAAGGAAGGACGAACGTCCGTCGAAAACGATGACTGTTCTGGACGACCGTCAACGGCAACAACACCAGAAAACGCTGGAAATGTTTGTAAGGCTATCCTTGCAGATCATAGACGAACTATCCATGATGTTTGTGACATCGTTGGACTATTGTACAGGAGAGTGCAACACATTTTGCTGGACGTGTTGGGCATGAGACACATTGCTGCAAAATTTGTGCCAAGATTGCTGAGTGACGAGCAGAAGGCACATCGCACTGCAGTTTGCAGAGAGCTCAAGAATCAGGTCAATGATGACGCCACTTTCATCTCCAAGGTCATAACTGGTGATGAATCATGGGTTTATGATTATGACCCAGAGACAAAGCAGCAGTCATTGCAATGGATGTCTCCCAATTCACCGAAGCCAAAAAAAGCACGTCAAGTTCGCAGCAATGTCAAGTCGATGTTGATCGTTTTCTTCGATATCCAAAGGATTGTTCACAAGAAATTCGTCCCACCCGGTCAATCTGTCAGCGGAAAGTTTTACTGTGAAGTTTTGTAGCGTCTGAGGGAGAACATCCGTCGAGAAAGTCCAGAACAGTGGAAGAACAACGACTGGGTCCTGCATCATGACAAAGCCCCCGCCCACACATCAATTGTTGTCCGGCAGTTCCTGGCTTCCAATAACACGGTAGTCATTCCCCACCAACCCTATTCTCCTGTCCTTGCCCCCTGTGACTTTTTCATGTTTCCCAAGCTGAAAATACGACTGAAAGGGCATTGATTTGACTCGAATGAGCAGATCCCTACAGAATCGCGGGAGATACTCAAGACTATCACGCCTGTAGCCTTCCAGGGATGCATGGACTAGTGGAAAAAAACGCTGGGACCACTGTATACATGCCCAAGGGGACTACTTCGAAGACAACAGTGAGAACTAGGAGGTAAGGTAACCTGTTTTCCTACAATATTCAAATTACTGGAATTTTGGGTAGCACACAAACACACACGCACACACACACACACACACACACACACACACATATATATATATATATATATATATATATATATATATATATATATATATATAGATAGATAGATAGATATAGATATAGATATAGATATAGATAGATAGATATAGATATAGATATAGATAGATAGATAGATATAGATATAGATAGATAGATAGATAGATAGACAGATAGATAGATAGATAAAATGTTTCACTGTCATAATAAAAACTCTAATGGGCTTTCAGCAGCTTATCATCTACAAAATACACACGCAAAACCTTCCATAAGCCCTCTCCTTTCACCTTATATTCTTTTTCCAGATCCATAAATAGCCTACCTTAAATCTTTCTCACAAGCATTCGATCTTTGCTAGGTATTTCATTGCAAATACCTGATCCAAGCCTCCTCTGCCAATCCTACAGTCACTCTGTTCGTAAATCATCAGGCCTTCTGATATATCCCTTACTTTCTCTGTGACACTGTAATTCTTCCAAATACCTTTTCTATAGTACTGAATAGACTTGCGCTACTATAGTTTTTGCACTCACTTCACTTACCTTTATTCTTGTAAAGGGGTACAGTCAGAGAATTTTCCATTTTTCTGGTACAGTTTCATTCATCCAAACTTTCTTACACAATCTCTAACAAACAATTCACTTCACTTTCTCCATTTAACTTACGCGTCTGTGCATACGTGTCATAAACATCTCCCGCATTCCCATTCTTCAGCTGCATCACAGTATTCTTCACTACTGCCAATGTCACTTTTTCTAGTACTATATTCCTTTTTTGCACGCCACCAAAATTAATTACATTTTACAGCAGCTCTGCTCTTACCTTTCCCTTTCATCAGCCTTAAAAAGTATTCTCTCCTTCTGCTTAGTCTTTCACATTCATCCCTGACATTCTCTAACTTTTTTCCACCTTCTCTTCAACACTTTTGCACATCTTTCCAAAACAGTTTCCAATTTGTCATCAGTTTACATTCGTTGCTCTTCCTTGAGCCTTTCTTGTACTTCTTCCTTTATCCTCTTTACTAGTCTCTTTACACATTTTCTTCATCTTCATGTATTCTCTTTTTCTTTCACTTGAACCCCTTTCCTACATCCACTCTAGCCGCTTCTTCCTGTTTTTCTCCCTAGTCTTTTAACCTCTTCATCCCAACAAACTAAACCTTTGTTTTCTTTTTCGCTAACCTCGTGACACAACACTGGCGCTTTGTCTGTCCTTACTAAATATTCCCCAGATGCTTTCTACAAGTGTCCAGATCCATTTGCTCCCAATTTATTGACTCCAACTTCTCCACCTTTGGCCTGTTATTCATCTGCCATTTCTTTGTTTCTCTGGTAGTAGTTTGGGTATGAATAGATAAATAAACAAAACTCGAGATGAAATTATCACTTTTATCGGGTAGGCCACTTTAGACAAACAAATAAATGGAGATATGGGGTTGAATGGCTGAACCAATTAAATACACAAATGAAAACATGTGATTGAATGGCTGAACCACTTAAGTTACTGCTGCCATTACACGGTATTAGTCAGCCTCGGTAAGCCTTTTCGAAGTGTAGGGGTTAGATACAACCTTCATTCACACCTCTACTACAAGAGGTAGAGGTACTTCCTAGTTTGAATAAAATAATTTTCCGAGGGTAATCTTGGAGAAAACGGTGGCTGAATCGGTAGAGGGGCGGCCTGCAGTCCTAATGAACCAAGAATTGAATCCTGGCTGGGGCAGGGAACACTTTAAGGATTTGAATTTCATAAAAGTAGACTTTACTGATCTACCAGAAGACCCATGTCGTAAAAATACCCCCGCTAATATCGGTATCCCAGTTCAGTATGAGACAGCCCAAGTTCTTGTAGACGCAAACTAAACATGCTAACTTACACACCACTTGGTCCTCTCTTGGGTTTGTATTGTTATTCACAGGGCTAAATAATAAGCTAACGATTTCTTGTAAACCAGGAAATGAAGTACTGCTATGAGTGTTAAGCATATACCATATCTTCCATGAAGGATTAATTAGAGGGAAGGTGGTTTGGCCGAGGATAGCTGCCCCAGAGTCTCTCTCTCTCTCTCTCGCCGAGGATAGCTGCCCCAGAGTCTCTCTCTCTCTCTCTCTCTCTCTCTCTCTCTCTCTCTCTCTCTCTCTCTCTCTCTCTCTCTCTCTCTCTCTCTCTCTCTCTCTCTCCTTTTTACTGATAAAAATTCAGTTAGCCTTGGAGGGTTCAATACTTGCCCAGGGTCCCTAAATAAATGGGCGGGTTCATATGGCCAAGTGAAAGGTGTGAGGTGTGAATGAGTATAATAAAAGGGTGGAAGTGGTGAACGTGCTTAACAGTACTAGGTGCTCTGAGTGTGTGAAATGAGAATGAAAGGGTGTGAAATGGGAAAGTGAGACGCTGTGAAATAAGTAAGGTCGGGTATAAATGTGCATGGAAGATGAAAGGAAGGAGCTGTGTTGTTGATGAGTGACAGAGGGGGAATGAAATATTATAAATACGTCAGCTCGATGTGTATGCATTTCGAGTTCCAGTTCGAGAAGATGAAAGTCGCAGTGATCATGTGTGCTGATAGGGATGAGGGGAAAAAAATAAGGTTCTGGGACCAGCTTAATATAATAATAGGAAAGATATCAAGGAGTTATAGCGCTTGTGATGGGTAACGTGATAGGAAGAGCTGACACTGGTCTTGTAAATAATATAATGGATTATTATGCACTCCATGGAATAACAAAAATAGAAGGCGATTGAAGGACATGTGTCAGGAAAGGAATTTATGTATGTGTGATTCATATATTAGGCACAAATATGCTCACAAGTTTACATGGTCAGAGAAGGAATGGCGCTGTAAGGAGCCTAACTGACTACGTGTTCATAGAGAGAACGATGCTTGGGAGTGTTGTTTATACAAGGACAGTGAGAGGATGATGCTGAGGGCTATCTGATAGTATGCGAAGCGAGGCGGATAAATACAGTGAGGAACAGTCAGAGCGAGAGACTGAAAGTAGATAAGATGATAAACCAAGAAGTGGCAGATAAACATCAGGCTAAAGGTGGAGAAGTAGGAGTCAGCGAATTGGGAGCAAATGGATCTGAACACCTGTGGAATGCATTTGGAGAATATTAGTTAGGAAGGCCAGAGCGGCAGTGTGGTGGCACAGGATAGCGAATAAGAAAAAAAAAATGGTTCAGTTTGGTGAGGGCGGGTAATGAAGGCTACTTTTTTTTTTTTTTTTTTTTTAACGTCAACCCTAAGCTGAAAATATCATTTGGGTACAGAAGGCATCAATTATGTCCGCGATGAAGGAGGTAGGAGTGACTCCCAACATAACTATACTCAGTTCACTTTAATTTGGCTTATAATTGCCATCACTCCATTTTTAATACTGAGGTGCAACAAGAGATTAGCGTTAAAAGAGGAGGCATGTCATGAAGTGTTATGAAAAGTATCGATAACTAGTATGGTCTTACTCCGTCAATGAACTATAACAAGAGATTAACACAAGGATATGGTGCTAATCACAAAGAATGGCAATATAAAGTATATAGAGAGGTAACATTCCTATACTGTCACTGAGCTGTAGCAAAGAATCAACGCTAGAATTTTTTTTTTTTTTTTTTAATAACAGAACGGAGGAAGGAAAAACAAATGGAGAAAAAAAATAGTCCATACACCAGATTACTGGTGTCCTCTGTTCATAAAATATCTGTAACAGTTAGACTTGAACAGTTGTAGGTTGAAATTTGGAGGAAAACAACTCTGGGGAAGCGAGTTCCAGAGAGATGCAGTTCGGGGAATGAAAGAATTCTGATAGCCAGAAGTTCTGCAATATGGTTGAGTGACATTCCAGTCATGAGCGCTACCAGATGCCCGTGTAGCACGAGGGAAGGCATGGAGAGGTGGCACCATGGACGCAACTTCGTCTGAGCATTTGCCAAAAAAATATCTGTAAAATATTGCAAGGGAGGCAACATTCCTTTTTACTTGCAGGGGAGGTAGTTTATATGTAATGGCAGGGTTGTTAATGATTCTAACAGCTTTATTCTGAATTTTGTCTAGTCTTAATGCAACCTCTCCACAACCATTCCACAAGGGTGAGCAATATTCAAGCTGAGAGCGCACATGACTCTTATAAATTATAGCTAACTGCTCATTGGCGAAGAAGTTACGGACTCTGTACAATAATCCAAGTTTCTTTGAGGCGGTTTTAGCAAGTGATCTGACATGAGAGGTCCAGCTGAGGGCACTGTTAAGTGAGACACCAAGAATTTCAATACTTTCGGAGATGGGAATATTAGTAGCACTGAAGGTAATGTACGAATCTGGCAATATCTGTCTATTAGTAAACTGTATATATTTAGTTTTACTAGCATTAAAAGAGACAAGGTTGTTTTGTCCCCATTCACTGATTGTAGATAGATCTTGATTTATGGAGATGGCTGTATTGAGTTGAGAGGTAGAGATATTAGACTTTGTAAATGGATGTCTGAGTGTGAATGAACTATGTAGTGTTGAGTCATCTGCATATGAGTGAATGGGATTGTGAGTGACAGATAAGAGATCATTAATATGAACCAGAAATAGGGTTGGCGCCAGAACTGATCCCTGCGGCACGCCGGCGTTAATTGAGTGGAAATTCGAATATACATCATCTACTTTTACTCTTATTTTCCTGTCACTAAGATAAGAAGAAATCAAAGGAACTCAAGAAAAAGTGCCACAGAAATGATGGAGAACGGTAGTACCGCCTTGTTCTGATACTGCTGCAATAAAACAATGTACTAGAAATAAAGAAGTGCAATGTAAACGACGTATAATTTTACTCTGCCATCGAATTTTCTGAAGTGAGCTGCAAGAAGTAAAACATCTGCGCCTACTTAACCACCTCATAGTCAGAACTACACTCAGCGTTCTGTTTCAGGTTGCAGATTTACCTTCTGTATAAAATTTTTGCTATTTTTACTTATATTTTTACCCAGACCTAACTAAATCTGTCCTAACCTAAGCTAACTCAACAATTAAACCTAACCAACAAACTAAGCCCTGATACTAACAAAACAAACCTGACCTAACCTAGACCTCCCTGGATGAAGAAGAAAAAAAAATGGTAGGCAAAACGGAAATCAGCTTCCAGGAAACACCGAGCGATTGAAATTACTATGGGTCGGTACTGAAGGCAATGTTCTACCGGTACCCTTTCTACTCTAACTTGGCCTATAAATGCCATCTCCCCACCTTGAATGCTGTGGACATTGGATTAACACAAGAATATGATGCTAGTCACAAAGAAGTGTGGTGGGAAGGTTGTTGAAGTGTAGCACTGTCATTTCCTGCCATTTGCCAAGCTAACGTGAAAAGGGTATTATACTGTCAAACATCTACTACTCTGCTACAACTACTCTTCTACCACTACATTATTACCACTACTCTGTTATGGCTACACTACTACCGCTACTTTACTACCACAACTTTACTACCATTACTTTAATACCACAACTTTACTACCACTACTTACTACCACAACTTTACTACTACTACTTTACTACCACTACTTTACTACCACTACTTTACTACCACAACTTTACTACCACTACTATACTACCTCTACTTTATTACATCTACTTTACTACCACTACTTTACTACCACTGCACTACTACCATTACTCTGGTACCACGACTCGACTAATACTACCGTACTTTACCACCACTACTCTACTACCACTGTACTACTACCACTACCCTACTATACTACCACTACTGTACTACCACTAAATTACTACCACTACTTTACTACTACTACTCTACTACCACTACTTTACTACCAGTACTCTACTACCTCTACTTTACTACAAGTACTCTACTACAACTACTCTACTACAACTAATTTACCATCACTACTCTACTACCTCTGTTTCCCTGCCACTACTATACTACCACCACTTTACAACAACTACTACTTCTTTGCAACCTCTACTCTACCACCACTACTCTGCTACCACTACTCTACTACAACAATTCAACCACTTCTTTTCTACTCTACTCCCACTACTCTACTACCACTCTTTTTCTACCACTACTCTACTACCACTGTTCTACTGTACCACTACTCTACTACCACTAATCTACCTCCACTATTCTACTATCATTATTTCCACTACTCTACTACCATTGTTCAATTACCACTACTGTACTACCACTGCTCGACTACTACTTTACTACTACTACTGCGCTACTACCTCTGTTTTGCTGCCACTACTATACCACCACTACCTTATTATTACTACTTTACAATCTCTACCACCACTACTCTACTACCACTACTCTACCACCACTACTCAACTACCACTACTTTACCACCTCAACTCTATTACCACTACTCTACCACCACTACTCAACTACCACTACTTTACCACCTCTACTCTATTACCACTACTCTACCACCACTACTAGATCTACCACCACTACTCAACTACCACTACTCTACCACCACTACTCAACTCCCACTACTCTACCACTACTACTCAACTACCACTATACCACCACTACTCAACTACCACTACTCTACCACCACTCTCCAACTACCACTACTCTACCACTACTACTCAACTACCACTACTCTACCACCACTACTCTACTACCACTACTCTACCACTACTACTCAACTACCACTGCTCTACCACCACTACTCTACTACCAGTACTCTACCACCTCTACCCTACTACCACTACTCTACCACCACTACTCTACCATCACTACTCTACCACCACTGCTCTACCACCACTACTCTACCACCACTACTCTACCACCACTACTCTACCACCACTACTCTACTATCACTACTCTACCACCTCTACTACCTCTACTCTACTACCACTACTCTACCACTACTACTCAACTACCACTACTCTGCTACAATTACTCTGCTACAACAACTCTTCTACCATTACTTTTCTACTCTACTACCACTATTCTACCACCACTGTTCTACTACCACTACTACACGTCAACTACTCTACTGCCATTATTCTACTACTATTACTCTACTACCACTACACTGCTAGTAACGAATACTACTCTACTACCACTATTCTACTACCTTATTCTACTACTCTGCTACCACTACGTTACTACCACTACTGTACTACCACTACTGCACTACAGCTACACTACCACCACTACTTTACTAGCACTATATTACAACTACATAACTACCACTTCTCTACTGCCACAACATTACTACTACTACAACTACTACATTATTACTACTACTACTTTCCTACCACTACTCTACTACCTCTGTTTTACTACCACAGCTATACTACTACTACTATGCTACCTCTACGTTACCATCACTACTCTGCTCCCACTACTCTGCTACCACTGTTGTACTACCACTACTCTACTACCACTACTCGACACCCACTACTCTACTACCACTGATCTACTACCACTACTCCACTACCACTAATCGACTAAAACTACTCTTCTACCACTACTTACAACTCTACTAATACTACTCTACTACCACTACGCAACTACTCTGCTCATACTACTCAACTACCACTACTACTCTATTATTACTACTGTACTAATACTACTCTACTACCACTACTACTCTACTAATACTCCTCTACAACCACTACAACTCTACTGCCACTACTACTCTACTACCACTACTCTACTAATACTACTCTACTACCACTACTGCTCTACTACCACTACTCAACTACTCTACTAATACTACCCTACTACCTCTACTACTACCATTACTACTCTCCTACCACTACTCAACTACTCTACTAATACTACCCTACTACCACTACTATTCTACTACCACTACTACCCTACTTCAGGTAACGCCAGACCTGAAGCCAGACGATTTTATTCAGCTGGGAGATTGGGTCGTCCGCTAAAACCTCAAATCGCAAAGTGGAATGCAAACCCTCTTTTTTTTTTTTTTTTTTTTCTGATGCACGTGACCAAATGGAACAAATCTGACCTTTCAAAATAGTTATTGAAGGCATCCTGTAATGTAGGATGCAGGCTAACTCTATATACCTAATAACTTCAGAACTAAGGGGTTTGGATTCCACTCTGCGATTTAAGGTTTAAGCACACGACATTAAGCTGTACCTGAACATGTTACACTGTCACCATGAACCCTATAATGGTCGGGACAACTCTCATACTGCGATTTATTCTCGCTGACAGTGTCCCAGGAGCCTGAATTCATGCGGCCTCATCAGAAACCCCAAACAAAGGCATGATTATCAAGCAAAATGAAAACTGTTGCTGAAATGTCTGATGAAATACTTAAGAGATAATTATAGCTGATACAAGGTGGTCTTCTCAACCCGCGCAACATTTAAACACCAGAATCACCTTTGACTACTCTTACAAACAAGGTAAATTTATTACTCTGTTTTTCCACATTCAATCCTCTTTCATTCGTTCGTCAGAGAGAGAGTGGTGTTGTGTTGGAGGGTGTTTGGGCCATCACTCACCGACCTCATATAAACCATAGATAAGGCGGTATCATGTCATCACCTTCGGCTGGGGCTCATGCTGTTGTAGCGAATTTTAAGGAGCGGTGGTTGCTCGCTAGTGTGTAGTGCTTTAGGTATGTGGTGAGTTACCTGTGCAGTGCTTTAGTGAGTGAGGTAGGTCGCTCGATACTCACAATGGGGGACGATAGTAAACTCAGTTTGGGAGAGTGAGGAGTGTATTAACAAGATGCATTAACAAGTCACCAACACTGTATCACTCATTCACAATTGGTTCACAGGGGAATATTACATAGTGTCTGAGCAGGAACAAGGACAGTGACTACGATAACTGAGAGAGGGGAGGATACGTAAACTCAGTAGTTTGTGAGTTAGGTAGTTACAAGTGCTTTAGTGTATCCGTGGTGTGTGTGTGTGTGTGTGTGTGTGTGTGTGTGTGTGTGTGTGTGTGTGTGTGTGTGTGTGTGTGTGTGTGTGTGTGTGTGTGTGTGTGTGTGTGTGTGTGTGTGTGTGTGTGTGTGTGTGTGTGTGTGTGTATGTGTGTGTGTGTGTGTGTGTGTGTGTGTGTGTGTGTGTGTGTGTGTGTGTGTGTGTGTGTGTGTGTGTGTGTGTGTGTGTGTGTGTGTGTGTGTGTGTGTGTGTGTGTGTGTGTGTGTGTGTGTGAGTGTGTGTGTGTGTGTGTGTGTGTGTGTGTGTGTGTGTGTGTGTGTGTGTGTGTGTGTGTGTGTGTGTGTGTGTGTGTGTGTGTGTGTGTGTGTGTGTGTGTGTGTGTGTGTGTGTGTGTGTGTGTGTGTGTGTGTGTGTGTGTGTGTGTGTGTGTGTGTGTGTGTGTGTGTGTGTGTGTGTGTGTGTGTGTGTGTGTGTGTGTGTGTGTGTGTGTGTGTGTGTGTGTGTGTGTGTGTGTGTGTGTGTGTGTGTGTGTGTGTGTGTGTGTGTGTGTGTGTGTGTGTGTGTGTGTGTGTGTGTGTGTGTGTGTGTGTGTGTGTGTGTGTGTGTGTGTGTGTGTGTGTGTGTGTGTGTGTGTGTGTGTGTGTGTGTGTGTGTGTGTGTGTGTGTGTGTGTGTGTGTGTGTGTGTGTGTGTGTGTGTGTGTGTGTGTGTGTGTGTGTCCAGACGGCCGTATGGCATGGGGGCCCGGCTGCAGGCAAGAGGACCGGCGAACTGTGCCGTCGTGGTCAGGACTCAGGAGTGGATTGGGCAAGCAGAAGGATGCCTAGTGAGTTTTATGTGCCTGCCAGCCAAGCCAAACCTTGGTGTTTTGTGCCTAGGCGGGAACGAAGGTGATTGGCATAGGGACGTCTCCATACTCAAAGCGCCGTTTGATCGTCCTGTGGTTGGCTGCGGCATGAACAACAATTGCAGCTTGGCATGGTGGTTTTAGGACACTAGGGTCACGTAGGCCTGGCTGCCGCAATGCCGTGTGCATGGTGTGGAGGCAATGTGGTGATCATGAGTGGAAGTTATGCGTTGCACAGTATATGTTTGCTACACTGATATGCTACAGTTCTATGCTGCACTGATGCTACTTCTCACTCCTGTATGTAATATACCTTACACATTCCTTTATATTTTACAATAATATTTCCTAAAGGGCGTGTGGCTACACCCACGAAATCATAACCACTAACTGCATGTAACTGTATCTGCTGAAGAAGGTATGTGGCAAGACCCATCACTTTCTTTTGTTGTATAAGTACTCTGTATACATTTGCAACAAAAAATATTGCATTCATTTATTCTGATTCAGTAATTCGTCGCACCCGACACAGGAGCGATTTGGTAGCACATCAAGTGGCTGAGTGAATGACAGGAGAGAAGGGAGGGAGGAACGCCAAGTTAAGAAGAGAATGAATGTACATGAGCCGCGTCCACACTGTATTCAAACATATGTTGGCAACACAGCTGGCAACATGTTCGGGAACATATTTGCAGCACTATTTGGACAGATGTATGCAAACATGTTTCAGCGCAACTTCGAACACTGGCAGCAGAGGTGATGGGATAAATGTGTCCATACCAGGCAGTCGAGACTTCGTCATAATGTTGACAACATGATCTGGATGCTGCTGTTCCCAACATGTTTGCAGCATGTTCGCTACTATGTTGTTTACATGTTGGAAACACTTGTTTGAGCACACATGTGGACGCACACTAACGTTGTTGTTGTTGCTGTGGTCCCTGGCTCATCTGGACGTGAACCTGGGGCACTGTAAGCTGAAGCAGTCCTGTATATGGGATAGAGGGAAAACAGTTTTTGAGGTACTGATGATCAGCCAATAAACAGAGGAATCTTGACCAGATTTAGTGATGAAGTGTTAAATAATGAAAGGACTGTATGAGTGGATATAGATGTCGTCAACATAATGTTGAGACTTGGGATTTGCTAGTTGGGTAGTACTGGAAGGCACCCAGTAATTCTAGTAGTTCCGTTACGTGTCAGAGTTGCCAGTATTACGATCCATGGGGAGTATTTAACTGTATCTACCCTATGAAGACCCATGGAAAGCAATAAGAAAAGAGAAGGATCATGAACACTATGCAACTAGACAAACTACAGGGTAGATTGATAATGATTTGGTTGATTATTCATTTAATTTAACAAACTAAACATACAATAATTACAACCCTAAACCTAACTAAACCTAAGAAAAAAACAATATAAATACCTAAAGCCATTCACCATCAGAAGATTAATGAACTAATGCAAGGAGAAAACTGATACTCATGGTTTACAGCAAAAGAAGGCGTTGAAGATGGGTTCCCTATAACACAGGCTTCCAGGTAAAGGTCAGGAGTGGTTCACTAAGATATTCCCAGGGCAGAGGATGAGTGTGAACTGAACTTGCGCGGGAAACCAGATAATCAGGCAACCTCGCTTCACACAGAAAAAGGGAGGGAAAGTCAGGTGACATGTTGGGAAACTAGTAGTATCAAATCCAGTCAACAGATGGAGCGCTGGTAGCGTGAGGTGGACGAGTGCTTGACTTCAGTCAAAAGATGGGAGTTCACGAGGGATGAGGCGGAGGAGTAATAATTATAGCCGTAACACCTCCCCCACAAAGACCTACGCAGTGGAAGCACGAAGGAGGTAGATTACTCTGTAGCCTCGATGGGATGTCTCGACAGGGTATCCGCGAGAATGTTGTCAACACCCCTTATATGCTGAACTTGAAGATTAAATGGCTGAACAAGCAGGGCCCATCGTAGAATCCGTTGATTGGAATTCTTCATAGTCTGGAGAAATACAAGAGGATTGTGGTCCGTAAAGACAGTAGTAGGATGAGGATGGTGGCGAAGATAGCACTCTAACTTCTTGATTGCTAGCACGAGAGCTAGAGCCTCTTTCTCAATTGTGGAGTAGCCCCGTTGATGTCCTTTCAGCTTCGACGAATAGTAGGCAATAGGATGGAGAACACCACTCACTGGGTTGGTTTGCAGCAAAACAGCACCAACCCCAACTCCACTAGCATCGATATGAAGATGGAAAGGTTGCGAGTGGTCAGGAGTTCTGAGGACAGGTCTGCTGGCAAGAAAAGTTTTCAGACGTTGAAAGGCAGTCTCGCAGGCAGAGGTCCACTTGAAGGGGGTTCGAAGTGCGGTGAGATCAGTCAGTGGAGCTGCAACACTGGAGAAGTTCTTACAAAAACGACGATAGAAACCGGCCATCCCCAAAAACCTCATGACTTCCTTTCTGGTGGTTGGAGTCGGGAACGCTAGAACTGCTTCCACATTGGCCTCCTTCGGTAGAACTTGCCCCTGTCCCACAACATGTCCAAGATATGTTACTGTAGAGTCTCCAAAAGTAGATTTAGCTAAGTTGATGGTAAATCCTACTTCTTTTAGTTTGTTGAAGAGGGCATGGAGACTTGTCAGGTGTTCGTCCCACTGGTCAGCCATCACCACAAGGTCATCCAGATAAGCTGAAGTCCCAACCAAATCCTGTGTGATGAAGTTGATGATCCTCTGGAATGTGGCCGGAGCATTAGATAACCCAAATGGCATTACAGTGTACTGATATAACCCAAATGGGGTTATGAAAGCAGATATTAGTTTAGCTCTGTCTGTCATACCTATCTGGTAATAGCCTTTTTGGAGATCTATTGTGCTAATAAATTCGGAGTTTCCTATGCAATCTATTAAGTCCTCTATGAGTGGTAGGGGATAAGAGTCAGAGACAGTGACCTTATTGACTTTACGATAGTCTGTACAGAACCTGTGGCTTCCATCGGGTTTTGGAACTAAAAGGCATGGGGAAGCCCAAGGAGAAAAACTTGGTTCTGCAAGGTGATTAGCAGTTAAGAATTCAACTTCCTTTTTCATTACTTTCATTTTTAAAGGATTAAGACGATATGCTGGCTGTTTAATTGGACTAGTAGCATCGCTAACCAACCGTATGTCATGTTTTAAGAGACCACAAAACCCTGGTAAATCAGCAGTAACTTCAGGATAAGACGTCAATAACAATTCTAGGTCATCCTTTTGTATGTTGGTCAAACTTGATAGGTAATCACATAGAGATTCCATGATCATGCTGTTAGGTAGGTTACCGGACGGTTGGGGTAGGTCCAATTCTGGGTTTGTCAAGTCTGAAGTCTCTGGCTCTGGCTCTGGCTCCGTTCCCACAAACAGTACAGGGTTCATCTCATTTCTCTCTGCATAGTGCTCCTCTGGGCATCTAGTAAAATAAGGTTTCATTAAATTCACATGAACAAGTTGAGAGTCTTTACGTCTATCTGGGGTGTGTACTACATAATTCAACTTTGATAGTTTTTTGGCAACTACATATGGGCCAGTGAATTTACTCCTGAGGGGACTACCTGGAATGGGAAGAAAGAGCAAGACCTTGTCTCCTGGGGAGTAACTGTGTGCAACAGACGATGGATGTTGAAGTCTTTCCATTTTACACTGAGCCTTTAATAAGGTATCTTTAGCAATCGTTCTGACTTCTGATAATCTAGATCTTAAATTATCAATATAGTGAGATACAGATGGACTTTCTTGAGTAGTGCTGTTAAACCACTGATCTTTCAGAAGCTTCAAGGGACCCCTTATTTGTCGTCCATATAATACCTCAAATGGAGAATATCCTAAAGACTCCTGAGGACACTCCCTTATAGCAAAAAGAAGAAAGTCTATGCCTTCATCCCATTCCTTGTGGTTTTCCAAGCAATACTTTTTCAACATTGATTTAAAGGTCTGGTGGAACCTTTCTAAACAGCCCTGGGATTGTGGGTGATAAGCCGAGGAAGTGACATGTTTAACCTCTAGTTCCTCCATAACTTTTTTGAAAAGCCTACTGGTAAAATTCGTCCCTTGATCCGATTGGATTTCTTTAGGGATGCCAAATGCAGTGAACAAATGAAGCAGGGATTTCATTATAGTTTTAGAGGTGATATTTCTGAGGGGATAGACTTCAGGGTATCTTGTTGCAGTATCCATGATAGTAAATAAGTACTGGTTACCTTTCTTTGTCCTAGGTAGAGGTCCCACACAATCAATAACTACCTTTTCAAAAGGTGCTGTCACTACAGGAATTGCATGGAGTGGAGCAGACTTAAGCTGTTCATTAGGTTTACCAGCCACTTGACAAACATGACAAGTTTTTATAAAAGTAGAAACATCCTTTCTAAGACCTGACCAATAGTAATGTTGTAGGATTTTTTTGTAAGTTTTTAAGACCCCTAGGTGACCAGCTATCCCGTCATGAGCCAGTTTAAGGATGGATTGTCTGACAGATTTGGGAATCACAACTTGGTGGATTTCTGACCAGGTATCAAGATGTTTTAGTTCTGGTGGTCTATAAGCTCTCATCAAAACGCCATCATGGAAGTAAAAACAAGGCAATGTATTTAGGTCTTTACCTTCGACTGCAGCATGTCTCAGGGTAGCAAGTGATGGATCAGCCTTCTGAGCTTTAATTAGGTTTTCTTTTGAGATAGTCTGATCCAGCAGATATTCCTTGGGAGCAGGTGGTGGTAATGGATTGATTTTGTTCTTTTTAGCCTTCTGTGACCTAGTTACAACACAGGAGGGAAATAAGTGGGGAGCAACAGTATCTAGAATCTCAGTTGGGCTCTCAGTTAAAGGGTTTTCAACCACTGAAACCATAGGCACAATGAGTTCTCCTGCCAAATCATTTCCCAATAGCAGATGAGATCCCTTGACTGGCAAAGGGTCTTCTCTGACAGCTACTTTAACATTTCCAGATAAAAGGTCACACTGGAGATAAACTTCAGCTAAGGGATAGGAGGGATTAGATGAAAGGTCAGACAAAATCACCTTCTCCCCAGTGAAGGCACTAGATACACAAGGAATAGCATTTCTGACCAAAATTGATTGAGATGCTCCAGTATCTCTCAAGATAGTAATGGGATATGACTCATCATCTTTATTCAGTGAGACTGTACCCTGAAACATAAAAGGAAGGAAGGAATTCTGATGAGGCTTATTTGAATCATAAGTCACTACTGGCTTTTCAATTTCATGAGGAGATTTTTCTTTGGGGTTAAACATGTTTTTTGAAGTTTTACAATTAGGGTGTTTGCAGGACTGGATAGAATGACCTGGCTTTTTGCAATAACTACAGGATATATTGGAGATATTTTGAGTCCAAGGCATCAAGTGTGAAGAGCTCTGCTTACCACCCACCATACCGGAGCTTACACCAGAGGAGTACTTAACACCTGAGATGGAACCACTCCTGTTATTTAGAGATCCCATCAATAAATCATAGGCGTCAGCCAACTCCGCTGCTTTCATGAGATCCTTCTGTCCTTGCTCCTCCACATGCTTCAGGATGGTGAATGGCAACTTACTCTTCCACTCTTCCAAAACCATGAGATTAACCAGGTCTGAAAATGTTGAGGTGTTAGTTGTTTCAAGCCATTTCTTAAACTGTCTTAATTTATCATTTGCAAACTCCACATAAGTATGAGAAATTGATTTTACATGTTTTCTGAACTTCTGTCGATATCCATCAGGAGAAATTGAATATGCACGAAGAATACTAGTCTTTAAACCATTATAATCATTTTTATCATCAAAACTATTATAAACTCTCTGAGCTTTTCCGATCAGCTTTGGGACCAAGACTGATATCCAGTGTTGTTCAGGCCACTCATTTTTCTTGGCAATGTGCTCAAATGTGTTTAAAAATCCATCCACATCATTCTCATCAAACTGAGGCAATAAAGCAGCTTCCTTGTGTGGTTTAAACGCAGTTAATTTCTCTCTCAATTCAATTTCCTTTTCCCTAAGGTTTGAATTTGCATTTGCTTCAAGCTCTCTTATTTGTAATTCTTTCATTTTTACTCTCTCTTCTTGAGCTAATTGTTCTGTTCTCATTCTCTCTTCTTGAGCTAATTGTTCTGTTCTCATTCTTTCTTCTTGAGCTAATTGTTCTGTTCTCATTCTTTCTTCTTGAGCTAATTGTTCTGTTCTCATTATCTTTTCTTGAGCTAATTGTTCTATCTTAAGCTGATATTCTAATCTTAATCTTTCCATCTCCACTGGGTCACTGTGTCCTTGTTTAGTATGAGTTGAATAAGGATTATCAACCCTAGTAGGAAAGGAATAACTCATAGGAGTCAAAACATCAATAGCCTCTGTCCCCAGGACTTCCCTTTGAACTAAAGACTCTATAATTGTGTTTTTTAAGACCTCTTTTGTCATACGAGATTCAATTTCTATTTGGAAGTAGGTAGCAATGCTTTTCCACTCATCTTTCTTTAAGTCTTTTAATTGCTCATGGCTAGGATTTTCAACAAATTTTTGAAGGTCAAACATGATTAAAATGTATGAGAAAATTATGGTAAGTTATATTTTAGACACAGATTACAGGAAGAAAACTCTTTGAAGTCCTGGAAACTTCCAGAGCCTTGACCAAAATATTAACTTACGAAAGTCGTTGTCTATGATTAAGAGCAGAGGATGACGGCTTTTAGCATGATCCGGATTACCCCTGATTATAGGATAAGACAAAACAACTTTGATTCTTGAATAATCTGGGACTTGGAAGAGCGAGTGTATCAAACTAGCCACTTGCCCTATCGCAACTAGCAGATGTAGACCTCACTGGAGCGTGGGATACGGCATTATAAACGATCCGGATATATTCCCCACATTTGATAGAACTTATAACGACCCTGTATTTCGTTAAAAATGAAAGATAAGTTCTATGAAGACTCCTGAACCTATAAACCTATGTGCTGACAAGTTCACACAAATACCAAAATGTTTATTGCATCAAGGATTTTAAATCGAATGGAAACAAGTTTCACACTAATACCAAAATGCTAAATACATCAAGGAAAATTTAAAATCTATGGGAACAAGCAACAGCAACCCTCAAAACACCATTACTGTAAATGTCTGTCTAGCTGAAATAGGTCCTGTCACGGTCGCCATTTATTACGATCCATGAGGGAGTATTTAACTGTATCTACCCTATGAAGACCCATGGAAAGCAATAAGAAAAGAGAAGGATCATGAACACTATGCAACTAGACAAACTACAGGGTAGATTGATAATGATTTGGTTGATTATTCATTTAATTTAACAAACTAAACATACAATAATTACAACCCTAAACCTAACTAAACCTAAGAAAAAAACAATATAAATACCTAAAGCCATTCACCATCAGAAGATTAATGAACTAATGCAAGGAGAAAACTGATACTCATGGTTTACAGCAAAAGAAGGCGTTGAAGATGGGTTCCCTATAACACAGGCTTCCAGGTAAAGGTCAGGAGTGGTTCACTAAGATATTCCCAGGGCAGAGGATGAGTGTGAACTGAACTTGCGCGGGAAACCAGATAATCAGGCAACCTCGCTTCACACAGAAAAAGGGAGGGAAAGTCAGGTGACATGTTGGGAAACTAGTAGTATCAAATCCAGTCAACAGATGGAGCGCTGGTAGCGTGAGGTGGACGAGTGCTTGACTTCAGTCAAAAGATGGGAGTTCACGAGGGATGAGGCGGAGGAGTAATAATTATAGCCGTAACACCAGTTAGTCTGTTATTTGTGAGTGGAGGTATTTTGTAAAGTTGTGCACTAAATTTAATTCTCTTTTTCTCCATAATGTTTCATTTATGTGATTGTTAAATTATGTAATTTTATCTCAGTGTGTATGCTAAACAAATTAGAGTGTTATGTAGTTTAAGAAAACTCTGGATATTTTGGATGTCTTCGAGTTGGTAACTGTTGCTTTTCCTAGAAAGTAGTAGACCATTCTAGTATACAAGAAGCTTATATAAAAATGCGGAACGACGTAGAGGAGTTTCAGTTCAATTTGATTTTAGTTCACTCTCAGTTCAGTGTCAATGCAGTTAGTGAATATTATATAGTTCCGGTACTTGTGAAAACAGTGAAGTGAAGTTGGCAATCAATAAGAGTAGTTATCTGTACATAAAGACAGCGAACTGAAGAAGCCAGTGTTTATTTACCAAGCCTGAGGCGATCTTGTTGTTGGCTGTTGCACACCGACAGACTGGCCACAGGAAGAACGACTCACTGGGCAACGTCCTTCCTATACTGAACTATTGCTGTTGGAGCCTGTGGCAGTATGGGATGTGGACGCAAAAATAACTTAAGATGAGGGAAGTAACGGAGATAGAGCCAAGGAGGGGGTGACAATCATTAAATTCTTTAGTTATGCCTTTTCCATTCATTTTACATTTTCTTCGATATAAATGCAAAGAAAGTGATTTGTGAAGCGTAACTATGACGTTTTAAAACTTTCGAGATCCGTACCACGCCCTCCTCTCTCGATGATCTCAACCACCAGTGATGAGCTGTGCTTTGTACTATGACAAGGATGGCGACTGCCCCAGGTAATGGCGGGATCTATCTATCTATCTATCGCCAGATGCCATAATCCCGTAAGGGGTAGCCAGAAACAAATCGCCTCCATGTCGCCCTATCCCCCACCATTTCACTGCCCTGCTCCCAGCTTGCACACCCCTCTCTCATATACCTCTCCACTCCATCCCTCCATCTCATCCTTGGCCTCCCCCTCCCTATTCCCCCCTCCACCTTACTCACATACACTCTCCTCGTCAGTCTCTCACTCTCCATCCCCTCCACATGACCAAACCACCTCAGTGTGTTTTTCCTAACGCTTCCTATCACATCCACATCGACACTACAGTGCTCCTTCACATCCTCATTTGTCAGTCTGTCTCTCCACGTGACTCCACATGCTCCTCTTAAATAACTCATTTCCACTGCTCTCACTCTTGACTTCTCTCCCTCCAACAAGGTCTAAGCTTCACTTCCATACTTTAGAGTTGGTATTACAACACTGTCACTGAGTATCTTTTGACTTCCATGCTCACTTCCCTGTTTCTTATCACTGCTTTCAAGGAACCAGCAACCTTTCTTCCTTGTTCTACCCTTTCAAGCATTTCACCCTCCAAACTTCCATCCTTACTCATCACACTACCCAAGTACTGAAACGCAATCACATTTTCCGTTTCTTCCTCATCCAGCCTCGCTGTACATTTTTTTTTTTTTTTTTTTATGCGAGGAAGAAGGAACCAAAGGCCATGAGCCCGCAGTAACAGTTCCTTCCAAGAGAAAAACAAAATACAATATAGAGCCAAATTCAAGATCCAATCATTTTGAGATGCCTGGACACACTGCGTTTGAAAGACTGGAGATCATAGGCAGCAGGAAATACAGACAGAGGGAGACAGTTCCAGAGCTGACCTGTTGCATAAATGAAAGACTGGGAGTAACGGTTAACTCTTGCATTAGAGAGTTGGACAGAAAAAGGATGAGAGTTTGCTGCCAGACGGGTGCTACGCGCCCGTCGTAGAGGTGGAGGAATGCAAGCAGACAGTTCAGAGGAGCAGTGACCATTAAAGTAGCGATAGAAAAGAGATAAAGATGCAACAGTGCGGCGAAGAGACAGAGGTTGAAGGGAGTCAGTAAGAGGAGGAGAGTTAATGAGACGAAAAGCCTTTGACTCCATCCTATTGAGAAGAGCTGTATGTGGGAAGCCTCCCCACACATGAGAGTTGTACTCCACACAGGGGCGGATAAAACCCCTGTATAGAGTCAACAATTGTGCAGGGGTAAAGAAAGAGCGGAGTCGGCCTAGCACACCCAGTCTCTTGGAAGCAGATTTTACAAGAGATGTAATATGATCTTTCCAAGATAAGTCCCGAGTAAATGAAACCCCAAGCATGTTCAAGGATGATGCAGGATTAAGCTGAATATTATTAAACATTAGTGGGTATACCTGTGGAAGACCCTGTCGGGTTGATAGGTGTAAGAACTGAGTCTTAGATGCATTAAAGACAACCATATTATTTTTACCCCAGTCAGATATATGAGCCAAGTCAGACATTTGGTGTGCCACAGCCTCATCCCTTGCTTGTTGAAGCAACTATTGAGACGGACGCTGCAGGAAGCGAATGGAGATGTGAAGGGTGGAGTCGTCGGCATATGAGTGGATAGGTTTAGATGTACGGCTTAGAATGTTACTGATGAATAAAAGGAAGAGAGTTGGTGATAGGACAGAGCCCTGAGGAACACCACTGTTGATAGATCTAGGAGAAGAATGATGGCCGTCTACAACAGCGGCTATAGAACGACCAGAAAGGAAGCTAGCGATGAAGGCACAGATAGAAGGATAGAAACCGTAGGAGGGCAGTTTGGAAATTAAAGATTTATGCCAGACTCGATCGAAAGCCTTTGAGATGTCAAGTGCAATGGCAAAGCTTTCGCCAAAGTCCCAAAAGGAGGATGACCAGGAGTCTGAAAGGTAGGTGAGAAGATCGCCAGTGGAGCGTCCCTGACGGAACCCATACTGACGATCAGAAAGAAGGTTGTGATAGGAAAGATGCCTTAAAATTTTTCTATTAAGAATTGACTCGCAAACTTTTGAAATACAGGACGTTAAAGCAATTGGACGATAGTTGGAGGGTTGGGAGTGGTCACCCTTCTTTGGGACTGGCTGAATGAGAGCAAACTTCCAGCAGGAAGGAAAGGTACAAGTTGAAAGACAAAGGCGAAAGAGTTTGCCTAGGCAGGGTGTAAGCACAGAAGCACAGTTCTTGAGAACAACAGGAGGGACCCCATCAGGCCCATATGCCTTGTTAGTACTGAGGCCAGTGATGGCAGAAAATACATCAACTGAAGAAATTTTAATGTCAGCCATGAGGAAGTCAGAGGGGGGAAGTGATGGAGGAACAGCACCGGAATCGTCTAAGGTAGAATTGGAGGAGAAAGTCTGTGCGAAGAGATCTGCTTTATCAGTAGAAGAAATAGCTACAGAACCATCAGAGTAGAAAAGAGGAGGGAAGGATGATGAGGTAAAGTTGTTAGAAAGATTTTTGGCAAGATGCCAGAAGGAGCGGGAAGAATTCGAGTCGGAGAGTTGAGAGCATTTAGTATGGATGAAATTATTTTTAGTAGAGCGAAGAACAGACTTAGCACGATTCCGGGCAGAAACGTAAAGATGATGTGATTCAGGGGTGGGTTGGCTCCGGTACCTTTTGTAGGCCCTCTCCTTGTTGCGGACAGCATTAGAACAAGCGTGATTAAACCAAGGCTTTCTTGCATTAGTCAAAGGATATGAGAAAGGAATGTATGCTTCCATGCCCGAGAGAATAACCTCCGTAATGCGCAAGGCACACTCAGATGGCTCACGGCCATGGAAGCAATAATCATTCCAGGGAAAATCAAAGAAGTACTGCCTGAGGGCCTCCCAGTTCGCGGCTCCAAAATGCCACAGACGACGTTTCACTGGAGGGTCCACAGGCCGTACCGGAGTGATAGGACAGGTTAAGGTAATAAGGTTGTGATCGGAGGAGCCCAACGGAGAGAAAAGATTAACAGAGTAAGCAGAAGGATTAGTTGTGAGGAAGAGGTCAAGTATGTTGGAGCTCTCTCCAAGGCGGTCAGGGATACGGGTAGGGTGCTGTACAAGCTGTTCTAGGTCATTAAGGATAGAAAAGATGTAGGCTTGTTCACCAGGTGGATCCGTGAAAGGAGAGGAGAGCCAAAGGTGGTGGTGAACATTGAAATCTCCAAGAATGGAGATTTCAGAGAAAGGAGAAATGGATAGAATGTGTTCCATCGTAGAAGTAAGATAGTCGAAGAATTTTTGATAGTCAGTAGAATTAGGGGATAAGTAAACAGCACAGATATATTTAGTCAGAGAATGACAGGAAAGCCGAAGCCAGAGTGTGGAGAATTCAGAAGAATCAAGTTCAGGAACACGAGAGCAAGATAAGTTGTTGCGTATATATACACAACAGCCACCTTTGGCTTTGAAATGAGTATAGAGAAAGTAGGAGGATACAGAAAAGGGTTTGCTGTCGGTTGCCTCAGACAGCTGAGTCTCCGTTAGAAAAAGAAGGTGAGGTTTAGAGGAGGAGAGGTGGTGCTCAACAGAGCGAAAGTTAGAGGAAAGGCCGCGAATGTTGCAGAAATGAAGAAGAAGAGAGTCAGACCGTGGTTCCAGGCACCTCGAGTCGTCACCGGGAGATGGGCAGATGGTGGGGGCATTTATGGTCCCCCCCCCCTGGGGACTCCGAGGCTTGATAAGACGAAGCCATTTTGGTAAATTTTGAATAGGAAGTGTAGTGTGTACTGTGCATGTAGTTTGGTGAAGATAGAGAAATTTGTACTGGAGAGCATGCTGGCCTACTCTCTGTGTAACTGAGACACTGAAAAAGTTCAGCAAAGGGGGATGGTCAGGAACTAGTCCTGATGGCTGATGAAACGGGAGCTCCAGCACTCCCTATCATCAGCTTTCCATCCACCTCCCTTGAAGACCATAACTTTACTCTTACCTACATTCACCTTTAGATTCCGTTTCTTACACACTCTCCCAAACTCATTCTCCAAGCCTTGCAGCTCCCCTTCGTCTTCACTTAACAACACAATATCATCTTCATACAACAGTACAGGGAGCTTCCAAACACTGCTATCTCTCATTAGGATCACTCCAACATCCACTGCCTTACCTTGTATCTCAGTAGTAACCACAACCATATACAGACTGAACAACCATGGAGACATGACACATCCTTGTTTCAATCCAACCTTCAAGCAGAAAATTTCACTCAGTTCACTATCCACACGGACTGCAGCCTTAGCACCGTCATACATACTGTACTCTTCACAGCATTCATCAATTTCCCATAACTCCTTATATTCTTAATACTTTCCACAATCCGTGTCATATGCTTTCTCAAATCCATGAAGGCCACATACAACTTCTTTCCCTTCTCTAGAAACTTTTCCAATAAAGATCTAAGAATGAATATCTGATCTACACAACCTCTTCCCTTCCCAGAACCTCCATGTTCTTCTTCAACTAATTCCTCTGTTATTTCCCTAACTCTGTCAATAAGTATCCTATCATATACTTTTCCTATTACACTAAGAAGACAAATGCCCCTATGACTACCACACACTTCTTGTTCCCCTTTTCCTTTGTACAAGGGAATAATTATACCTGAATTCCAATCCTCCGGGACTCTACCTTCCTCCCAGACGAATCTGCACATCTTCCACATCCTCTGTTACTATCTCTCCCCCATGCTTCAGCATTTCACCACACACCCCATCAATTCCTGGGGCTTTCCCCATTTTGACACTCTTCATTGCTTCCACAACTTCCATCCTACTGATTTCTTCCCCTCTTCTCACATCCCTCCCTCTCTCAGCCATTCCCCAACCACTTACACTACTTTACTTTCATTCTCTATGTTCAACAATTCCTTGAAGTGTTCTCTCCATCTACTCACTTTTTCTTCCTTCACCACTAGTAATCTACCAATTTTATCTTTCATCCCCCAACTACTGTAACGTCATTGACATCCTGTCTAACTCTCTTTACCTCTTTTCAAAACATTTTCTTACATTCCCTCCACTTTACACTCAAATTCCTTCCAATTTCCTCATCCACTCTCTTCTTACTCTCTCTTGCTGATCTTTTCACCTCTCTCTTCTCCACAAATAGCCCTCTCTTCCGTTTCTCAACTTCTTCCACGCCCTTGTTTCTGATCCAGTCAATATATACTTTTTTCTTTTGTGCCACAGCCTGTCTCACCACTTCATTCCACCATGCTGTTCCTTGCACCCCCTTTCGTCTTCTCTTCACCCCACACACCACCTCACATTCTGCACAGATTTCTTCTGTGAATATCTTGCACACACCTTCCACGTCCCCCATCTACTCCAGTCCATATTTACCCAATCACTCCTTCACTTCTCTTTTATATTCTGCTTCTTTCTCATCCTCATGTAACCCTTCCACTCTCCTTGCATATACTACTTTCTCCCTTCCTTCCTTTCTTCTATTTCTCCATTTCACTTGGACCTTGATTCTCAACACCATCAAGTGGTGGTCAGAAAGTCCACTCCCCCAACCTCTATATGCTCTAGCATCCATTACACTGGATCAACTATGATTTATTGCTCAGGTTCCTGACAATCCCTCACTATCACAGTTCAATTTAAGTCCCTCTGCGTGCATTCTCTCGGAATTCTCCCAGAGGAGTGTACCTGCAGCACAATCATCTCAATCCCCAAGCCTAAATCCTCTGACTTCCCTCCTATTTCTCTCACTTCCTATGTCGCAAAGCCCTCGAGAGAATTTTTTTTGCTTGGCTCCTTGATCTTGTCTGGAATCAGCTCTCTTCATCTCTTTGGTTTCCTACCAGGTCGTAGCACTATCATTACAATGCAGAAATACTCTTTCTCACCTCACATCATCCTCTTGCACTGCCTTTATTGACCTCAAAGCTTCCCTTGATGTTGCAATCCGGGACTTTATCCTTGATGAACTTGCCTACCTCAGTGACTCTGGTCACATGTTCCGATGGCTTGAAAGCTTCACAATGCCTTGTCACTCCCCAGGTCGGAGTTCTCACCCCCCTCCTCAACAACCTTCTCATGAACAGACTCCTCCGCCTTCTTGGTCCTCTGCCCAGTTCCTCTCTGATCATTGGCAATGCTGATGATATAAATCCACTATCCCTCCCATGTCGTGCTTCAGCGTCTGTTAGTTAAGTTTGGCCAGCCTGCCTCTGCACATGGGTTAATCATCAGCACTGGCAAAACCAAACTGTTTACTTGCTTTGCTACTCAAAGGCTTCCTGTACGACCGTCACCCTCCTCGGCTGTCATCTTTTTTTTTTTTTTTTTATGCGAGGAAGAAGGAACCAAAAGCCATGAGCCCGCAATAACAGTTCCCTCCAAGAGAAAAACAAAATACAAGAGAGAGCCAAATTCAAGATCCGATCATTTCGAGATGCCTGGACACACTGCGTTTGAAAGACTGGAGATCATAGGCAGCAGGAAATACAGACAGAGGGAGACAGTTCCAGAGTTGACCTGTTGCAAAAATGAACGACTGGGAGTAACGTTTAACTCTTGCATTAGAGAGTTGGACAGAAAAGGGATGAGAGTTTGCTGCTAGACGGGTGCTACGCGCCCGTCGTAGAGGTGGAGGAGTGCATGCAGACAGTTCAGAGGAGCAGTGACCATTAAAGTAGCGATAAAAAAGAGATAAAGATGCAACAGTGCGGCAAAGAGACAGAGGTTGAAGGGAATCAGTAAGAGGAGGAGAGTTAATGAGACAAAAAGCCTTTGACTCCACCCTATTAAGAGCTGTATGTGGGGAGCCTCCCCACACATGAGAGTTGTACTCCACACAGGGGCGGATAAAACCCCTGTATAGAGTCAACAATTGTGCAGGGGTAAAGAAAGAACGGAGTCGGCTTAGCACACCCAATCTCTTGGAAGCAGATTTTACAAGAGATGTAGTATGATCTTTCCAAGATAAATCCGGAGTAAATGAAACCCCAAGCATGTTCAAGGATGATGCAAGATTAAGCTGAATAATATTAAACATTAGTGGGTATACCTGTGGAAGATTTTGTCGGGTTGATAGGTGTAAGAACTGAGTCTTAGATGCATTAAAAACAACCAGATTATTTTTACCCCGGTCAGAGATACGAGCCAAGTCAGACATTAGGTGTGCCATAGCCTCATCCCTTGTTTGTTGAAGTAAGTGCTGAGATGGGCGTTGCGGGAACCGAATGGAAAGGTGAAGGGTGGAGTCATCAGCGTATGAGTGCATAGGATTAGATGTACAGCTTAGAAGGTCATTGATGAATAACAGGAAGAGAGTTGGTGATAGGACAGAGCCCTGAGGAACACCACTGTTGATAGATCTAGGAGAAGAATGATGGCCATCTACAACAGCAGCTATAGAACGACCAGAAAGGAAGCTAGAGATGAAGGCACAGATAGAAGGATAGAAACCGTAAGAGGGCAGTTTGGAAATTAAAGATTTATGTCAGACTCGATCGAAAGCCTTAGAGATGTCAAGTGCAATGGCAAAGCTTTCGCCAAAGTCCCGAAAGGAGAATGACCAGGAGTCTGAAAGGTAGGTGAGAAGATCGCCAGTGGAGCGTCCCTGACGGAACCTGTACTGACGATCAGAAAGAAGGTTGTGATAGGAAAGATGCCTTATAATTTTTCTATTGAGAATTGACTCGAAAACTTTTGAAATACAGGACGTTAAAGCAATTGGACGATAGTTGGAGGGTTGGGAGTGGTCATCCTTCTTTGGGACTGGCTGAATAAGAGCAAACTTCCAGCAAGAAGGAAAGGTACAAGTTGACAGACAAAGGCGAAAGAGTTTGCCTAGGCAGGGTGTAAGCACAGAAGCACAGTTCTTAAGAACAACAGGAGGGACTCCATCAGGCCCATATGCCTTCTTAGTATTGAGGCCAGTGATGGGAGAAAATACATCAGCTGAAGAAATTTTAATGTCAGCCATGAGGAAGTCAGAGGGGGGAAGTGATGGAGGAACAGCACCGGAATAATCTAAGGTGGAATTGGAGGAGAAAGTCTGTGCAAAGAGATCTGCTTTATCAGTAGAAGAAATAGCTACAGAACCATCAGAGTAGAAAAGAGGAGGGAAGGATGATGAGGTAAAGTTGTTAGAAAGGTTTTTGGCAAGGTGCCAGAAGGAGCAAGAAGAACTCGAGATGGAGTGTTGAGAGAATTGAGTACGGATGAAATTATTTTTAGCAGAGCGAAGAACAGACTTAGCACGATTCCGGGCAGAAATGTAAAGATGATGTGATTCAGGGGTGGGTTGACTCCGGTACCTTTTGTAGGCTCTCTCCTTGTTGCAGACAGCATTAGAACAAGCGTGATTAAACCAAGGCTTTCTTGCGTTAGACAAAGGATACGAGAAAGGAATGTATGCTTCCATGCCCGAGAGAATAACCTCCATAATGTGCAAGGCACACTCTGATGGCTCCCGGCCATGGAAGCAATAATCATTCCAGGGAAAATCAAAGAAGTACTGCCTGAGGGCCTTGCAATCCGCGGCTCCAAAATGCCACAGACGACGTTTCCCTGGAGGGTCCACAGGCCATTCCAGAGTGATAGGACAGGTTAAGGTGATAAGGTTGTGATTGGAGGAGCCCAACGGAGAGAAAAGATTAACAGTGTAAGCAGAAGGAAGAGGTGAAGTATGTTGGAGCTCTCTCCAAGGCAGTCTGGGATACAGGTAGGGTGCTGTACAAGCTGCTCTAGGTCATTAAGGATAGAAAAGATGTAGGCTTGTTCACCAGGTGGATCAGTGAAAGGAGAGGAGAGCCAAAGGTGGTGGTGAACATTGAAATCTCCTAAAATGGAGATTTCAGAGAAAGGAGAAATGGATAGAATGTGTTCCATCATAGAAGTAAGACAGTCGAAGAATTTTTGATAGTCAGTAGAATTAGGGGATAAGTAAACAGCACAGATATATTTAGTCAAAGAATGACAGGAAAGCCGAAGCCAGAGTGTAGAAAATTCAGAAGAATCGAGTTCAGGAACACGAGAGCAAGATAAGTCGTTGTGTATATATACACAACAGCCACCTTTGGCTTTGAAATGAGTATAGAGAAAGGATTTGCTGTCAGTTGCCTCAGACAGCTGAGTCTCAGTCAGAAAGATAAGGTGAGGTTTAGAGGACGAGAGGTGGTGCTCAACAGAGCGAAAGTTAGAGGAAAGGCCGCGAATGTTGCAGAAATGAAGAAGAAGTGAGTCAGACAGTGGTTCCAGGCAGCTCAAGTCATCACCGGGAGAGGGGCGGATGGTGGGGGCATTTATGGTCCCTCCCCCTGGGGACTCCGAGGCTGAGTGTTGAGACTCCATGATTTTTTTTTTAAATTTTGGAAAAGGAAGTGTCGTCTGTACTGTGCATGTAGTTTGGTGTAGATAATTAGAGAAATTTGTACTGGAGAGCATGCTGGCCTACTCTCTGTGTAACTGAGACACTGAAAAAGTTCAGCAAAGGGGGATGGTCAGGAACTAGTCCTGAGAGCTGATGAAACGGGAGCTCCAGCACTCCCTGTCATTAGCTTTCCATCCACCTCGGGAGTACTTCCCTGCTCGACTGGCACTAAAGTCTACTCCTCAGAAGTAGTACAACAAATATCTCGACATCCCTTTCTTCTCCCTGTTTATCTCCTCCCAGTATAACTCCGCCCTCTGCACCCGTCATCTCAACAGACTTTTGACTTCCTTGGCATCGTCAGTACTGGCTCGCAGAGGGTATGGCAGCTTTCCCATTGCGCGTATGTTTTAATTTAAGGATAACTCTTATTGGAGATTGTTGGGAGGGGGCTTGAAAATATTATGATTTGTATTATTATAATATGAAGTCCTGATATAGCTGGGTCACGCCAGCTGGTGATCCTCCGACAGCATTCATCAGTGACACACTCTAATCTATTAACACATAATATTGATTAGAATATTGTATAGACAAAATATTCATGATAATATTGTACTGACCTAATAATAGTATAGAAACATATTACATTTTAAACTAATTGTATACATAATTGAACAAATGCACTATAGTTAAATTGATTATAGAATATTGTATAATATATTGTAAAATGTGCATGTATAACAGGCATATACATATATGCAAAAAACAGCTCAAAGTTAAGATTATAGTAAGAGCTATTAATAAAGATAAAATGATACTGGTATAAGAATTAGGTACTTTTATATCATGTGTCATCCCAATTTTTTTTTTCTATAAAATTAATACTATATACAAAATATGTACACTTCATTCAGGGGTTCTCACTTGAATATTCACTCTTCCTCCAGTAAATACTAACTCCAAGTTTGCAGTTCTTGCACGCATTCAGTGCACTGCAAACAGCATTACTGCAAATACAATAGAGAAGATTATAAAGACAGTAGGTGCTGGGCTATACACATAATATGGGTTGAACATACTCAAACTCAATTTTTCCCAGGACTTCATTGTTTCATTGATTAGTTGCATAGTTTCAAACTTAGGTGAAGTCAGCTTAATACTTGTGCTCATGTTTAAATCCATCTTAGGTAGAGGGTGGAAATATTTGTGCATATGATTGAGGATGGCGTAGTGATTGATGGTAGATAAAGTGGACATAAAGGATGGTGTAAGTACCGCACGGTAGTTTGGTGCTTTGTATAATCTTGATGCTGAAGTATGACATGGTGGTATATCGGGACAGATTATGTAAACTGATGTGTTATGAATGAAGTAAAAAAAAATGTGAGTGTCCGAGGCACTGATGGTGTATATGTTTATCTGGAGCAAGTGTGTATGTTAGTACCCCTTAATTGTTCTCCAGGTAATGCTACCGTTTGCCGATGTTTTTCCAACAATTCTAACAAATCAGTTTCTTCATTAAATTCACCTGAGTGAATTAAATTCTCATTTATGCTCTCTCTATCCGTAGACTTTATCTTACTTGTAATTCCAGCTAAAATTATCTCCATCACGGGGGCGGGACATTTTTCAGTATTAACAATACAAATCCCCTTTTTCAACTGTAGCTCCCCATTCATATGATTAATTAGGAATATCCGAGCTTGCCCTTCGTTATTTTCTGACATAATGCGTTTTCTACTGACAGTCCTTTCACTTTACATAATTCTTCCAAGACAAGAACAATACTATTCTTCAATTTGCTCTTTATGGTAACTTTCATGTAGGAATTAGGAGCAATAACTAAATCATTGGTGAGATGGGCGGGAAAAACTGATGAGTCGGTACTGTTACCTCGGTCTCTAGTCCTGGCGGCCGGGGGACCGAGGGTGGTGTGAGTGGATTCACTCATCTGTTTGTGTATTTTTGTTTAGGCTTTTAATATTTCCAATTCTTTTTGGTCCTGTTTTACTAATCGGTGAGGAATCTGATGGTAATTCTTCTATGAATTCATTATCAAAGTCTATCCCATTAATTAGTGGGAGTAAAGTTATTTTCTCTGTTCTAATGGATCTTAAGCCCAACAACATATCAGCTTTTATTGCAAAGTTTTTAAAAATATAGAAACTGATGTTTAACCGTATCATGCCTGTTACTGCAATTTGCCACTTTTTTTTTTTTTTTTTACGTGTCCGACTCTGGGCAAAGGCTCAGGGCCTATTTCTTGGGGGCAGTGGCCTATCCCAAGGCCCAGTAGTCCTCCTACACCTCCACATGTCACCACTTCGGCGCTAACACCCACCGTCCATATTGAATACATGCTAGGGCTGTCTCATACAGGACTGGTGTACTGGTATTAGCGGGGGTACTTTTATGACATTTCGGCGGGTCATCTGGTAGATCAGGAAAGTCTGCTTTTAGGAAATTCAAATCCTGTATATAAGTCTAAATCAGATTCTTCGAGAAAAGTTACTTTCCTCTTATTTCTAAAAATTCAATCTAATTCTTCTTGTGTTATTAAGGTGTTACATAGCCTATGATTTCATCATGCTTTGTGTAATTTTAACGCACAGTTGCTGCATGTTTGATCACGAGCGTGTTCTGCCTCAGTCCCCCCCTTCTACCGTTATAGTAGAGTAAGTCGTCCTTTCTGTTATTCAGTGCGGGATTGTCGACCGTTTGTCCCCATGGCTTCATTTGCGCGTCCTGCTTACAAGTTGTATCAGGCTCTGCTGGCCCCTATATAATGAGCTCAGTCTCTGCATCATGGCCACTTAGATCTGCTCCTCATTTTGTTCACATCTCTGTCCTCCCCTGTACAGATATTATTATTGTGAGTGCTCAAGAAGTCTCCAACCATCTAGCAGCTGTGTATAATTTGAGTATAACTGTTGTTGCATTTTTTCTTGTACTGTATAGCATAAGTTTAATTTGTAGGCCTAGTGAAGTTTTTGTAATTCGTGTGGGGTTCTTTATGTCAGTCATTTTTGATAATAGTTTGTATCTGTAATTATTTATCTGGCATTCACTGAGTATTATCTGGTATCTCATTTCATCAGGGCTGACTTAGATAAATTTACTCTTGCTAATTTCGTGTTAATAGAGGCTATTGCAGTTAACCATATATTTAACCTGTTTTTGCCATTACATTATCCTTATGAGTCCTGAATGTTTTGTTGTTAATTTGAGCATTGGACTTTGACTTGTAGTTTTACCTAACTCTTTTGTTTTGAACCTGGAACTTTGCGGGACAGTGGTGGTTTTCGGTATTCTCACTTAAAGTGTACATTATCTTTCTCTGTTCCGTAACATAAATTTGGCGACCTCTCATCAGGATATTCAGGATATTATCATAAGGATATTGTTTGATATTTTGTGACTGTGATATATTCATGATGGCTACTATTTCTACACTTGATGAAGCCAAAGATTTTTTGTCAAATGTGCAAACAGTGTGTGATATAGAAAACAGAACAAAGAATGAACTTAAGCTTGTTGCTCAACAATTGGGAATTGCAGTTCACTCTCATCATTCTAAAGATCAAATTGTTGGCATGATTAATAAAAGCTTGTTTAATGTAACTCCTCCAAATGAGCAAACGCAGATTGAATTAGCTAAGTTACAGCTAGCTCTGCAGGAGGCTCGTGCTAAAGAAGCTGAATTTCAAGCACGTGCTAAGGAGGCTGAGTCTCAGGCTAAGGAGGCGGAATCTCAGGTTCGGATTCAGGAGGCACAGATACAGGCTCAGGCACAAGTTGAACTTGCCAGGATTCAGGCAGACCATGAGTATCGCATGAAACAAGGTGGAACTGGATCATCTAGCTCTGATGATTTTGATGTGGCTAAAAATGTTAAACTTGTCCCTCCTTTTAATGAATCTGATTTAACAAAGTATTTTCAGTTGTTTGAGAGGGTAGCTACAGGTTTTAATTGGCCTAAGGAGTATTGGCCAGTACTCCTTCAAACTGTTCTCACCGGTAAAGCTCAAGTAACTTATGCATCTTTGCCTCAGGATCAGTCTGATAATTATGATGTAGTTAAGAGCTTGATTCTTAAGGCCTATGAGCTTGTTCCTGAAGCCTATAGAGTAAAATTTAGGACAACTTACAAGCAAGATAAGCAATCCCATGTTGAGTATGCAAAAATCAAAGAAGATTTGTTGGAGCAGTGGTTAAATTCTAAGAATGTGGATTCTGATTTTGGTAAATTTAAGCAGATGATTTTGCTGGAGGACTTCAAGAGGTGTATTTATAAAGATGTAAGCCTATATCTTGATGAGAAAAGAATAGATAATTTGTCTGATGCTGCAGTTTTAGCTGATGAGTATGTTCTCACTCACAAGAGATATTTTAGAGGAAAAAGGAAAGCTGAGAGTCAGTACGTTGCCTCTACTCAGAGTACAGGTAACAGGAAAGAAAATAAAGATGATGTTTCTCAGGAAGTAAATACCAGCTTCACCTCTAGATTTCAGAAAAGTAAATGTACTTATTGTAGTAAGCTTGGTCATACTACGGAGAGATGTTTCAGGAGACAGCGTGATGTGAACAAAAAGGAGTCTTTAAATATTCAGTCAATTGGTCTAGTGTCCACTCTTGAGAGTTCCCAGAATTCTTTAACTGAGTTAACTGAACCTGCTTTGAGGGGTAACTTAAATTCTCATGATGGAGCTCCTCTTTTGAGCAGTAACGTGGGTGACACTCTCAAGAGTTCATGTGCTAATTTCCTGTCTGATGGTTTTGTCAGTCCTCTGGACAGTAATGACAGGAAATCAGTTAAAATATATCGTGATACAGGTGCTTGCCAATCCCTTATGCTGACCAGTGTTCTAGGCTCTAATTTTAATTCCTCTGATGAAACTGTAATCTTACAAGGTGTAGGGAATAATTACTTCTCTGTCCCTCTGTGCAGAGTGAATTTAGAGTCTGGTTTTGTTAATGGTTCTGTTATGGTTGGGTTGGTTGAGACACTCCCAATGTCAGGTGTAACTTTCTTACTTGGAAATGATATTGGTGGAAGTCAAGTGTGTCCAGCTCCTCAGTTGTCTAGTGAGCCAGTGGCTGCGTCCCAGGATTGTGATGTCCCTGATGTGTTCCCTGCATGTGCTGTCACTAGGGCTAAGTCTAAAGTTACTGGTGATTTAGAGGATAATGATGATGATGATGTTATCCTAGCTGACACTTTTCTTGCTAATTTGGACCACTCACCAGATGAGGCAGTACCCCGTAGTGTTGATAATTTGTCTCGTCAAGAGTTGGTTGAGTTGCAGGTTGCTGACCCTGAGTTGAAAGGTCTAGCTAACTCTGCTTACAGTGAAGAAGAGTCAGCCGGTGCTTCTACTTGTTATTATGTAAAGTCAGGAGTACTTATGAGGAAGTGGAGACCCGCAACAGCATCAGCCGACTGTGAATGGGAGGTTGTACATCAAGTTGTCATCCCTCGTGTTTGTAGGCAGGATATCATTAGAGTGGCTCATGATTCCAGTTTGGCAGGACACCTTGGAGTGAGGAAGACTGTGGCACGCATTTTGAAACACTTCTACTGGCCAGGTATCTTCAGGGATGTTTCCTGGTATTGTAAGTCTTGTCACACCTGTCAAGTTGTGGGGAAGTGTAATCAGACCGAAAAGGTTGCACCTCTAGTTCCCATTCCTCCTTTTGAGGCGCCTTTCACCCGTGTGTTGGTGGATATTGTGGGCCCTCTTCCTAAGACTTCTTCAGGATTTTCTTATGTGTTGACCATGATTGATATGGCTACTCGTTATCCTGAAGCCATTCCACTTAGAAACATCTCAGCAAAGAACGTGGTTAAGGAAATGCTAGGGTTCTTCACAAAGTTTGGTCTGCCCAAGGAGGTACAGTCAGACCGAGGAAGTAATTTCATGTCAAATGTTTTCAAGCAGTCTCTGAAAGAGTTGGGCATCTCCCAGATCACGTCTTCAGCTTACCATCCCCAGACCCAAGGAGCGTTGGAGAGATATCATCAAACACTCAAATCGATGCTCAAGAAATACTGTTTGGAACATCAGAAAGACTGGGATAAAGGTCTTCCATTCGTTGTGTTTGCTGCAAGAGAATCTCCAAATGAATCACTGGGCTTCTCACCTTTTGAACTACTGTTTGGCCATGAAGTAAGAGGACCCCTTAAGTTACTCAAGGAATGCTGGCTGTCGGAGGAAGATGACGTCAACCTGCTGGAGTATGTGATGAATTTCAAAGAACGGCTGTCCACTGCTTTACAGCTGGCGAGAGAGAATTTAGGAGCTGCTCAGGAGAAGATGAAGACTTGGTATGACAAGAAGTCCAGGTTACGCCACTTTCAGCCAGGAGATCAGGTTTTGATTCTGCTACCAGTTCATGGGCAACCTCTTCAAGCCAAGTTTAGTGGTCCTTATTTCGTGGAGAAGAAACTCAGTGATGTCAGCTATGTCATCGCCACACCAGATCGTAGAAAGAGCAAGCAACTATGTCACATCAACATGCTAAAGTTATATCACAGGCGGGACGAAAATAATCCAGTCTGCACTGTAGCTGTTCCACCCGAGTCTGCAAGTGAAGCTCTCCCATGCAGTATGAGCCTGAGTGATAGTTTGGGGGAAAATCCTGATATCATGAATGATCTCCAGACTAAGCTTTCTCATCTACCATCCAAGGAAAGGCAGGAGTTTTCGGCATTACTGCAGGAGTACCCGCAAGTGTTCCGTGCCACTCCAGGAAGAACCACTGTGTTGATGCATGATGTCGAGGTTGGAGACGCAAAGCCAATTAAATTGCCTCCTTACCGTGTGAACCCAGTGAAAGTTCCTCTCATCCAGAAGGAGCTTGGCTACCTGTTGGACCACAAGATGATTGAGCCCTGTCAGAGCGAGTGGAGTTCTCCTGTCACTCTAGTCCCTAAGCCAGGCGGGTCACAGAGGCTTTGCATCGACTACAGACGTGTTAATCAGATAACCAAAACAGACACTTACCCTCTCCCTCGTGTGGAAGATTGCATAGACAAGATCGGAAAGGCTAGGTACATAAGTAAGTTTGATTTGTTAAAGGGATACTGGCAAGTACCTATGACTGAACGTGCTAGGGAGATCTCATGTTTTGTAACATTAGGAAAAACTGTTGCATGTTCTGTAATGCCATTTACAGATTGTTTTAGAGTAATAAGAAATTTCCTTTGTAAATTTCTTTTTTCTTTGTGGGGAGGTGTTACATAGCCTATGATTTCATCATGCTTTGTGTAATTTTAACGCACAGTTGCTGCATGTTTGATCACAAGCGTGTTCTGCCTCAGTCCCCCCCTTCTACCGTTATACTAGAGTAAGTCGTCCTTTCTGTTATTCAGTGCGGGATTGTCGACCGTTTGTCCCCATCGCTTCATTTGCGCGTCCTGCTTACAAGTTGTATCAGGCTCTGCTGGCCCCTATATAATGAGCTCAGTCTCTGCATCATGGCCACTTAGATCTGCTCCTCATTTTGTTCACATCTCTGTCCTCCCCTGTACAGATATTATTATTGTGAGTGCTCAAGAAGTCTCCAACCATCTAGCAGCTGTGTATAATTTGAGTATAACTGTTGTTGCATTTTTTCTTGTACTGTATAGCATAAGTTTAATTTGTAGGCCTAGTGAAGTTTTTGTAATTCGTGTGGGGTTCTTTATGTCAGTCATTTTTGATAATAGTTTGTATCTGTAATTATTTATCTGGCATTCACTGAGTATTATCTGGTATCTCATTTCATCAGGGCTGACTTAGATAAATTTACTCTTGCTAATTTCGTGTTAATAGAGGCTATTGCAGTTAACCATATATTTAACCTGTTTTTGCCATTACATTATCCTTATGAGTCCTGAATGTTTTGTTGTTAATTTGAGCATTGGACTTTGACTTGTAGTTTTACCTAACTCTTTTGTTTTGAACCTGGAACTTTGCGGGACAGTGGTGGTTTTCGGTATTCTCACTTAAAGTGTACATTATCTTTCTCTGTTCCGTAACAAAGGTCACTGGAGAGCCTGTGTCTAAGAACAAACAAACGTTTTGACTCTCACATACAGCTGGTAACAAGATACACCCACTTCCCAACATGCCTCCTATGTGAATTTTAGACTTGATTTTGTTTACGATTGTCGTGACTTGGCCTTCCTCCGATTTGAAAATGGAAACTAGTTTTTCTACTGTCTTACAATTGCTGGTCCAATGACCTTGGAACCGGTGATGCCTACAGTATGGATCACACCCTCGTGACTTTTGTTTTTCTTTTGTTATGATAAAGCATTCATTCTTTGTGTGTCCTGGGTTCGCACAATAATAACATAGAGTTGACCTATCTCCCAAATGTGATCCTCAAGATGACTTCCCATATTTAGTGGTATCTGTGGCGCAACTTCTGCTCGGACTGCGCGCAAACTTGTGTGACTGCCTGTGACCTGGTGTTTGAGAACGTTGCCTCGAAGTGTGTGGTTGTTTGTTCTGTCTGTTTTCTGGTCGTGATCGATTGTTTTTTGTTTTGGGTAGTTGTAGCTGTTTTCACAGCTGATACTGTGTCTGGCACTGTCATTCCAGTAGAATGTGATTGTGTTTCGGTCACTCCTGTTTTACTACAATTCATCTCTACCTCGCTCATAAAGTCCAGCAAGCACATTCCTGGGGTGTACGGGATCGTCTTAGCTATTTTGAGGACCCTATCAGGTAATTTACACAAGGCAGCTACATAACCAATGATGTCTACGACAAGCTCTGGTGACATCTTTCCATCTTCTGTTATCCAGTTTGAGTTTTCTAATGTAGCTAATAATGTTCTTTTAATTATAGAGACATCTGCTGTGATTTCACTTAGCACATGATTTGCTGTGTGTTCACTAAGATCCACAATCTTATGTAATTCTGTTATTATACCTGGCAAAAAGTTTATACCTCAAGAGAATTTCTTCAGGAATTCTGCTTTAAACTCATCATATGTCGTAGCTCGAAGAAGCTTGTCTGACCTGAACAAATTACCTGCCAGGCATCTCTCCTGATTAATCCAGGAGGAAAATATTGCTGTTTTCTCCTGTTCATCCCTTACATGCCTCTTTACGAAGAGTTGTTCACATTGGTTGATCAGTGACATTACATCAATGTGATCATTTTGTGTGCCTGAGAATTTGGGATTTTTTATCCTCATGATAAACGTAAACATGAGGTGGAGATGTTTTATTTGTGGCATTGCCTGTGTTATTCATTTTGGTTGGTTGCTTTGTTAGGTTCACTTGGAGTTGTTTATTCCTGTGTGAAGGAATAGTGGAATAAGTTTTACCTGATCGATGATCTCTGTTAGGTAAATTTTCATAGACGTGCAAGTCAGAGAGAGTTTCCCAATAATCATCAATATCATCTAGAAATGATGTATTTGTTTCGTTATCTTTACTTTGTGGAGAATTTTGTGGATTGGAATTGTTTGCCTGTTGTTCTCCTAAATGTGGATCGGCAGTGGCCGCTAACTGTGTATCATCTGGCACTAACACGGGTGGTAACGAAAATATCCCCGTCATATCACTCAGCTAAAATGAACTCATGTTGCTAGGGTATGGTGTTATGAAACACTTCTTTTATTTATGTCTTAACTGAACAGATGAGTAAATGAGTTGTAATAAATGAAAGATATTAAATATATAAATTTATATATATAATTAAGTAAGGGAGGTGATTGTACCTAATTTAAAGCACTGGGAAGAAATAAGTAAAGTATAATCACACCCACTTGATACAAATGATGTCACTCGGAGAGACGTGTTGATAGAAGATGTCACTCTCGGAAGGTAAGTGCAGAGTTGATACACGATCTCACTCTCGGTAGTTCCAGGGCTGTGTTGATAGATGATATTACTCCCGGAAATTCTAGGGCTTGGTGATCTCAGTGTTAATTGCAGTGCGTAATAGCCTTAGTCACAGGTGGACCTCCCCATACAACGTCGAATTCCCTTTCAATAGCTGTTGGAAATAAATGAGCATGAGTAGGAATGTGTGAATAAGGATGAGTAACGAGCAGTGGGTGAGAAGTGCGTGGTGTCAGACACACGTTGATTGACGTGGCGTCGTCTCAGCAAACACGCACAATAATGTTAACTTCCCACACTCTGGTAGCTGTGGTGAGTAAATGAGTAGCGATGAGTAACCTGAGTGAAGAAAGTTGAGTAAGATGATTTGTAAATGTGGGTTTTGGTATTTGCTGCCGTCTTCTTGACTTATGCACTCCTGCGTCAGCTTGGTGATGAAGACGGAGGAGGGGGAGGGCGGTTGTCGAGAGGAGGGTTGGGGGCAGGTGGTCGTATCACGCTCTTTGTTTTCTTTATTTGTGTTTCTTTCTTCTTGTGATTTATTCGTTGTGGTTGTGTACTCGCTTGTGTTTAATTGATTGTAGAAGTGATGGTTTGTAGCCGTAGGGTCATACGTTATTGCCACCAACTATAATATGTAAATCTTGACCCTATAATATGTGAATCTTGAGACTGATTTTAGTTATTGTGTAGTCGAAGACAAGAGAAGTTAAAGATGGATACAGGGTCTTGATTGTAGTTTATTACCTTCAAGGGAAAGTTTAAGTTGAGGACTGTGTGTATTACACAGGAGCGTATATTTACAAGCTAAGTTCTCACTGGACCCCTCGTTTGTTATCTTGAAGGGAAAGTTTAGGTTGAACACTGTGTGTATTACACAGGAGCATATATTTACTAGCTAAGTTCTCCCTGGACCCCTCTTCTCTTTACCACCTCTTGCTACTATTGCTAGCCCCCTTCTGACTCTCTAATCCTTCCTTCCTTGTCTAAGAGGGCTTGTGTCACGTGTATTGGACACATATTAGAATGTTCGAGAAGCCCGTGTGTCTGTGTATATGCAGCGTTTCCAGTGACACAGTGCACATCTGGCATTCCTTACAGAAATGCAACACATTTCCTTTCCCACTGAAATCGCAAACACATTTCCTTTCCCACCCAGCTTGACTACCTTTAAGACTACACATTTGTGTTCCTATCTATTATGATTTGTATTATTATAATATGAAGTCCTGACAGGGGAACAGGTCATGGGTCCAACGGGGAACAGGTCATGGGTCCATTGGGGAACAGGTCATGGGTCCACTGGGGAACAGGTCATGGGTCCACTGGGTAACAGGTCATGGGTCCAATGGGGAACAGGTCATGGAGTTCATAGATTCATGGGGAAACAAGTCCTTGGGTGACTTAGGCCTCATAGTTTTAACGAGTAAAAATAGGTTGATGAGGGAAAGTCTGTGAAGTAAATAAGTCCATGGAGAAATAGGTCCATTGGGAGTCTTGTCTATGGGGCAAATAGAGGGTGACGAAGTAGAATAGGTCTGGGGTAAAATATGGCTGTGGGGGAATATAGGTCTGTGGGGAATATAGGTCTGTGGGGGAATATAGGTCTGTGGGGTAAAATAGGTCTGTGGGGTAAAATAGGTCTGTGGGGTAAAATAGGTCTGTGGGGTAAAATAGGTCTGTGGGGAATATAGGTCTGTGGGGTAAAATAGGTCTGTGGGGAATATAGGTCTGTGGGGGAATACAGGTCTGTGGGGAATATAGGTCTGTGGGGGAATATAGGTCTGTGGGGAATATAGGTCTGTGGGGAATATAGGTCTGTGGGGAATATAGGTCTGTGGGGGAATACAGGTCTGTGGGGAATATAGGTCTGTGGGGGAATATAGGTCTGTGGGGGAATACAGGTCTGTGGGGGAATACAGGTCTGTGGGGGAATACAGGTCTGTGGGGAATACAGGTCTGTGGGGGAATACAGGTCCAGGAGGAAAATATGTCCATGGACTAAAATAGGTTCAAGGGAAACAGGTAAAAGTGTACCCATGAGGAAAAATAGGTCAATGAGAGGAGAAAGACCACTAAAATACGAACCTATACCGTAGATCTGAGTATACTCCTTTCACTCCAGCTTGGCCTAGCATTACCATCCTCCATCGTGGATTCTGATATGTTACAATAGATTACCACTAGAATATGATACTAGTCACGAAGAAGTGCTGCGGGAAGGATGATGAGCCGTAGATTTGTCTTTGCCACTGACCTATGTGAAATAAGCTGCAAAAGGACGAATATCTAGCCACGTTAAAATGACTAATAACCAAGGAGATTCACTTCTAACTCTTGACTAAGGCCCACTAAAGGAGTTAACTAAGGCCCTTCCTAACCCTTAAAGTGCCCAGTTCCGTCAGATGAAAACAGACAAACTCTATTGGTTGATTAAAGATCTATCTGAATTTTATAAGTGCAAAAGTGGCTGCTTAAGTAATGAAAAAAATCCGTCCACTGGGAGGATGAAACAATATTAGATCAGAGAGAGAGAGAGAGAGAGAGAGAGAGAGAGAGAATTATTAATAATCAAAAAGCTCATTATGCAGATACGAAGTGACCCAGGAGGGGATAATAGATAGTATGTGTAGAAAGACAGGATGTGATGTGACAGACAGACAGACAGACAGACAGACAGACAGACAGGAGGAGAAGGGAAAAAGAAGGATTTTAGAGAAATGAAAGACAGATAGCTAGATTGAGAGAGAGAGAGAGAGAGAGAGAGAGAGAGGGGGGGGGGAAGGAGGGAGAGAGTGACTAGGAAAACAGTGAAACTGTAGGAAATGCGAGGTAGATTTTTTTTTTTACGTGTCCGACTCTGGGCAAAGGCTCAGGGCCTATTTCTTGGGGGCAGTGGCCTATATCAAGGCCCAGTAGTCCTCCGACACCTCCACATGTCACCACTTCGGCGCTAACACCCACCGTCCATATTGAATACATGCTAGGGCTGTCTCATACAGGACTGGTGTGCTAGTATTAGTGGGGATATTTTTACGACATGTCGGCGGGTCATCTGGTAGATCAGGAAAGTCTGCTTTTTAGGGAATTCAAATCCTTAAACTGTTCCCTACCCCAGCCGGGATTCGATCCTGGGTCCATTAGGACTGCAAGCAGCCTCTCTACCGATTCAGCCACCTCCTTCTCCGATACAATGATAGTGTTAAAAAGGTAGATAAATAGCTTATGTGGCGTTTTGGGGATGGTGCTAAGCTTATGTGGCGTTTTGAGTATGGTGCTAAGCAAATGTGGCGTTTTGAGGATGGTGCTAAGCATATGTGGCGTTTTGAGGATGGTGCGAAGCTTATGTGGCGTTTTGAGGATGATGCTAAGCTTATGTGGCGTTTTGAGAATGGTGCTAAGCTTATGTGGCGTTTTGCCAAAGAAGCAGCCAATGAGTGCTCAGCTTAGCTTATGAGCTAGGCTCTCCCGTCTCCACCGGGTACATCTGAATCGTGTATAAACAGCCAATCACGTCACAACCATCAAATCCAGCCTCAAAATGAAACAGAATAATTCCGAAACTATTCTGTTTGGCGATCTGAAGAAACTCAGAGATCACCAAAAAACTGTACAGCAAATAGAAACTCTACATAAGAAAATCAATAAAGGAAAATGTGCCATAGCTTTCAACCTCCAATGCCTCCAAGAAAATATCCTGCCTGGCTATCTATATCTATCTATCTGTTGATCTGTCTATCTATCTATCTATCTATATAGATAGATAGATAGAGAGATAGATATATTTTTTTTACGTGAGGAAGAAGGAACCAAAGGCCAAAAGCCCGCAAAACTGTTCCTTCCAAGAGAAAAACAAAATACAAGAGAGAGCCAAATTCAAGATCCATTCATTTCGAGATGCCTGGACACACTGCGTTTGAAAGACTGGAGATCATAGGAAGCAGGAAATACAGACAGAGGGAGACAGTTCCAGAGTTGACCTATTGCATAATGAAGGACTGGGAGTAACGGTTAACTCTTGCATTAGAGAGTTGGACAGAAAAGGGGTGAGAGTTTGCTGCTAGACGGGTGCTACGCGCCCGTCGTAGAACTGGAGGAATGCATGCAGACAGTTCAGAGGAACAGTGACCATTGAAGTAGCGATAGAAAAGAGATAAAGATGCAACACTGCGGCGAAGAGACAGAGGTTGAAGGGAGTCAGTAGGAGGGGGAGAGTTAATGAGACTAAAAGCCTTTGACTCCACCCTATTGAGAAAAGCTGTATGTGGGGAGCCTCCCCACACATGAGAGTTGAACTCCACACAGGGGCAGATAAAACCCCTGTATAGAGTCAACAATTCTGCAGGGGTAAAGAAGGAACGGAGTCGGCTTAGCACACCCAATCGCTTGGAAGCAGATTTTACAAGAGATGTAATACGATCTTTCCAAGACAAGTCCTGAGCAAATGAAACCTCAAGCATGTTCAAGGATGATGCAGGATTAAGTTGAGTATTATTAAACATAAGTGGGTATACCTGTGGAATATTTTGTCGGGTTGATAGGTGCAAAAACTGAGTCTTTGATGCATTTAAAACAACCAGATTATTTTTACCCCAGTCAGAGATACGAGCTAAGTCAGACATTAGGTGTGCCATAGCCTCATCCCTTGCCTGTTGAAGTAACTGTTGAGATGGACGTTGTGGGAATCGAATGGAAAGGTGAAGGGTGGAGTCATCAGCGTATGAGTGGACAGGGTTAGATGTACAGCTTAGAAGGTCATTGATGAATAAAAGGAAGAGTTGGTGATAGGACAGAGCCCTGAGGAACACCACTGTTAATAGATCTAAGAGAAGAACGATAGCCATCTACAACAGCGGCTATAGAATGACCAGAAAGGAAGCTAGAGATGAAGGCACAGAAAGAAGGATAGAAACCGTAAGAAGGCAGTTTGGAAATTAAAGATTTATGCCAGACTCGATCGAAAGCCTTTGATATGTCAAGTGCAATGGCAAAGCTTTCGCTAAAGTCCCGAAAGGAGAATGATCAGGAGTCTGAAAGGTAGGTGAGAAGATCGCCTGTGGAGCGTCCCTGACGGAACCCATGGTGACGATCAGAAAGAAGGAAAGATGCTTTAAAATTTTTCTGTTAAGAATAGACTCAAAAACTTTTGAGATACTGGATGTTAAAGCAATTGGGCGATAGTTAGAGGGTTGGGAATGGTCACCCTTCTTTGGGACTGGCTGAATGAGAGCAAACTTCCAGCAAGAAGGAAAGGTACAAGTTGACAGACAAAGGCGAAAGAGTTTGCCTAGGCAGGGTGTAAGCACAGAAGCACAGTTGTTGAGAACAACAGGAGGGACTCCATCAGGCCCATATGCCTTATTAGTACTGAGGCCAGCAATGGCAGAAAATACATAAGCTGAAGAAATTTTAATGTTAGCCATGAGGAAGTCAGAGGGGAGAAGTGATGGAGGAACAGCACCGGAATCGTCTAAGGTGGAATTGAAGGAGAAAGTCTGTGCAAAGATCTGCTTTATCAGTAGAAGAAACAGCTACAGAGCCATCAGAGTAGAAAAGAGTTTTGGCAAGGTGCCAGAAGGAGCGGGAAGAGTTCGAGTTAGAGAGTTGAGAGCATTTTGTACGGATGAAATTATTTTTAGCAGAGTGAAGAACAGACTTAGCCGGGCAGAAATGTATAAAAGATGTGATTCAGGGGTGGGTTGGCTCCAGTACCTTTTGTAGGCCCTCTCCTTGTTGCGGACAGCATTAGAACAAGCGTGATTAAACTCAAAGGATATGAGAAAGGAATGTATGCTTCCATGCCCGAGAGAATAACCTCTGTAATGTGCAAGGCACACTCAGATGGCTCACGGCCATGGAAGCAATAATCATTCCAGGGAAAATCAAAGAAGTACTGCCTGAGGGCCTCGCAATCCGCAGCTCCAAAGTGCCAGAGACAACGTTTTTTTGGAGGGTCCGCAGGCCGTACCGGAGCGATAGGACAGGTTAAGGTGATAAGGTTATGATCGGAGGAGCCCAACGGAGAGAAAAGATTAACAGTGTAAGCAGAAGGATTAGTTGTAAAGAAGAGATCAAGTATGTTGAAGCTTTCTCCAAGGCGGTCAGGGATACGGGTAGGGTGCTGTACAAGCTGCTCTAGGTCATTAAGGATAGAAAAGGTGTAGGCTTGTTCACCAGGTGGATCAGTGAAAGGAGAGGAGAGACAAAGGTGGTGGTGAACATTGAAATCTCCAGGAATGGAGATTTCAGAGAAAGGAGAGATGGATAGAATGTGTTCCATTGTAGAAGTAAGATAGTCAAAGAATTTTTGATAGTCAGTAGAATTAGGAGATAAGTAAACAGCACAGATATATTTAGTCAGAGAATGACAGGAAAGCCGAAGTCAGAGTGTAGAGAATTCAGAAGAATCGAGTTCAGGAACACGAGAGCAAGATAAGTTGTTGCGTATATATACACAACAGCCATCTTTGGTTTTGAAATAAGTATAGGGAAAGTAGAAGGATACGGAAAAGGGTTTGCTGTCAGTTGCCTCAGACAGCTGAGTCTCAGTTAGGAAAAGAAGGTGAGGTTTAGAGGAGGAGAGGTGGTGCTCAACAGAGCAAAAGTTAGAGGAAAGGCCACGAATGTTGCAGAAATGAAGAAGAAGAGAGTCAGACAGTGGTTCCAGGCACCTTATATATATATATATATATATATATATATATATATATATATATATATATATATATATATATACACAGAGAGAAAGAGAGAGAGGAAGGGTAAGAAGAATGAATTTTTAAATTATATGCATATATATATATATATATATATATATATATATATATATATATATATATATATGTGTGTGTGTGTGTGTGTGTGTGTGTGTGTGTGTGTCAAGAAAGAGAGAGAGAGAGAGCTAGCACACTTAAGGCAATAATTACAAGGGTGATGTGTGAGTATATAAGACAGTACATCAGGGTGGGAGGAGCCAGTGTCTCAGTAACGCTGACGCCAGGGTTTGTGCCGGCTGTTTGAGCATCTATCACAATAAGTCATTTTCTCTCTTTCTCTGTCTGTCTGTCTGTCTCTCTCTGTCTCTCTCTCTCTCTCTCTCTCTCTCTCTCTCTCTCTCTTACTATCAGCACAAAATTATCATATGTTTCCTGGAATAGAATCTAGAGTTATCCCGAGCATAAGATGATAAATGGTATCAGTATGGACACTCTCAGGCTCCTGCATTAACAAACTCGTCTGGAGTTTGCTGTTAACAAAATATAATAGTTAATGCAGTTGTTTTTATTTTCTCCCTACACGTGCGTGGTGGCAACTTGGCCAGATGGATGATGGTCTTTGCACTGCTGCCATTGGATCAGGGCAAGGTAACATTCTGCTCTGTTGTGTGTGTGTGTGTGTGTGTGTGTGTGTGTGTGTGTGTGTGTGTGTGTGTGTGTGTGTGTGTGTAGGATGCCGAGGTTAATGACTTGTCAATTAGGAAATGCATTATGCCTGAAATCAGCACATACAGGTGTTCTGTAAATGGCTCTCCACTATAAACTCACCTGCAGTAGCTTATGTGTTGTGGGAACAGCTCAGTCTGCTGGTATGGGCGTGGGTGTGGCAGTGGGAGTAGGAAATGAATAAATAATGCAAGACAGGCATTGAAAACGAGGTGAGCGGTTGCTAGAACACAACAAATCGCCCGGGGTTGTGGCAGGGCTGCGTTACATATGGACCACTGTGTACAACCACAGAAACAACTATCGTCTCAGTTCCGTCCGAAGAAAAATTACAGCTTGACAAAATACACTGAAAACCGTATCCCTGCTCATGCGTGTTTCAGATGGTTCAACTTTTCCGCTATTTATTCACTCATCTCTGGAAAGATATTTGTGTCTATACATCTACTTTTTTCTCTCTTCCCTCCAGAGTGAGTGACGAGGATCATGATGCCCAGGCATGACCCAGTGGCCCTGAAGTGGTCCACAAAGGGTGAAGGGCAGGTGCTGGAGGCGGTGATGGATATTGACCCACCACGGCACATGGGCGGGTGGTGTCTGGGCTTCTGTATCTTGGCACCGAAGGAAATAAACGACAGGGTGGCTAAACTAATAATTAAGAACTACGTAGAGGGCGATACAGATAAGAAGGATCTGCTGTGGATCAAGTGTAACAATGATGGCAAGTCTCTGTATACATATGACCCAGGGGGCAAACACACCTCTCAGTTGATCCCACCACGAAGGATCAAGATTCAGGTTGGTTTACTGTATATTCCCACAGCGGTCACGTCGTCTGTGTTTCTTTCTTCCTACCACCAGGCGATTATATTCATCTTAGAAAACATATTTACCAACTGGAGACTTGATACACTATTTATTATATTCTTTTAACTCAAACGTGAACTAAAGCTGTCATCTCTCTTCTTGAATACCGAGCTGTATCTACATTAACACTGGACTATGATGCTGGTCACAAAGCAGTGCTGTGGGAAGGATGTACAGCCATAACATTGTCTTTCTCTGCCACTGAACCATGTAAAATACGCTGCACAATAGGATAAAAGTCTGGGCCAGGTTAAGGTGAAAGAATTATAGTTCCTTCACTAGTAAAATCTGTGCTAACGTGAATTAAATCGTAAGGAACTAAGAATTAACTAAAAAAGACACAATTGTGCTATAGTGCATGTTCGTGGTACAGTTTTACACTTCGTCTAGTGCTTACGATAGACGCCTTCACGTGGTGGCACCAATATGAGTGGGTGGCTGGACGGCCTGATTATACATGGTACCTCATTTACCTGCCTATCCCCCCAAAAGGTGCACGGCGGCCTCCAGGAGAGCAGTTAACCTCAGCCTGCAGTCTACTTGGTTCACGTTAATCGAGGTGTATTTACTGTCACCCGTGTGTCATGACAAGCTTCTCTGAATGGAATCATGTTGTCTTGTGGCCCCAGGCTAATCTAAACGTGAAGCCAGTGGACTACAGGCTGATGTTGCCCTTCTTCTACAGTCCGAGTGGATAGGAAGGTGAGGGACGTTTACATAACAGAGCAGCGGCCTCACTTGAGTATATTAGCATCACCGCGTGAAGGCGTCCAATTCCAGTACCCAGAATTGAATCAAATCGTCTGGCACTACCTGGAATAAAATACAAAGCTTTTATATCCCAGTAAAGGTGTTGAAAAACGGGGAGGCGGTGGTCAAGTGGCAAGAGATGTGGTCTGCTGTCTGAAAGGATGCGAGTTGGAACCCAGGCTGGGGCAGAGAACATTGACTAGGGAGTGATGATATGGAAGTGAGGAAATAAAATAGTGTTGTGGTCTTGATGTGGATGTGACTGAAAGTGTTAAGTGTATTTTATGAGATGGTTTGGCCGTATGTACAGGATGGAGAAGGAGAGACTGACTTGAAGAGTGGATGTGAGTGAGGTGGAGAGGGAGAGGAGGAGGGAGAAACCAAGGATAAGGTGGAGGGATGGAGTGGAGAGATCTATGAGAGCGGATGTGTGGAGTCGGAAGGAGAGCAGGTAAATGGCAGAGGAGAGGGAGACGTGGAGGCGATTTGTTTGTGGCCACCGCTTAAAGAATTAAGATGTCTGGCAATAGATAAAACGACAAAAAGATAGATATATATGTAGGCTAATGAGAACCCCTTTTTTCCCCCACAATACTCTGTGAACTACAGGTGAACCGAACAGCGGTGAGTGTGTACGAGGTAGTTGATGGAAGCGAGGTGATGGCATTAGATAGCAATTGTGCCGCTCTCTCTCCACACTTCCCGGATCTGGCCCTGGATGTGAAGTGCTTTTGGTGGGGAGATGGCTGTGGCATGGTCAGTCAGGTGTGCACTGGAGCAGCAAATGAAGGTGAAGACTGAAGGAGGAGTGAGCTGATATTAGGGAAATTCACCTGTAATAATGTCTCTACCTCCCTAACCTGATGGTGTATATGGAGTGTGTTCTTTGGCATGGTGGACTGCAGGATCAGACGGCGAAGGAGGGGGTGAACGAGGTATAGCTGGTTTATATACGTCTGACGAAACTGGGCCCCTCTTACAGCCTGATTTCTATGTCGTGGTTGCATGAAATTCAACCAGCCTAAGTTATGAGGGAGGGATGAGTCTCCTTGGTTACCAGTCAAATCAACCCTCCAGTCTGGCAACATCTGGCCGTCAACTGAGCTGAAAGGCGTTAGGGATCTTTGTCAGGAGCAAACAAACCAATTACAGTTGAATGGAACTTGGTGATGGAAGGCGAATTCATCTGTCATAGATAACATGAAAGGCTTCGTAGCACCTACCCCTAAGCGATTTATTCCGCATATTTTATCATTGTCTTGCATGTTATTTATATTGTTTTGAATAACAACATAGTTAGCATCATTGACATAGAAGAGGACACTGAGTGCTGTGTGTAGAATAAATCTCTTCTGGAAAGGGTCTAAGAAATTTCCAGAACCACTTCCTGCATAGGAGTACAAAGGGAAGCAAAGGGAGGCAGTCTCGGTGTTTTCTTCACTTGAGGTGCCATTTGCAGCTTCATCCTGCAGTCCACCGTGTTCACAATCACATTAGCCTGGGGTTGCTGTTACTATAACCTATTGGATCTACTCTGAGAAGACACGAGTTTTTGAAAGCTGGCATCTGATTGGTTGTCCGAGTGCATTCATTATTAACGATACATCATAAATTATGTTTATTATAAGGATTACAATAACCCTTTGGCGATAAGATTGCCAAAATAAAGTATTATACTGTATATGGTTATCTGTATAGATTGGTTTAAAAACGAGGCCTTACAACGTTTATCACAGTGTCTAGACCACTGAGCTCTATAGTATGCAGAGGCTATCTCTGCCGCGAGCGTGTGATTTTGGCATCCATATTGAAACACCTGCACTCATCTCTTTTACTACAAAAACATGTATGAATGGTGTTTTTTTTTTTTTGTTTTTTTTTTCGGCCGTGTTCAACGAATTATATGGGGTACATATAGCCAGTGAGTATAAAACAGCGCCATAGGTTGCTGCAGTGCAGAATTTAACCTTTACGGCACTAAGGTAGATAAAGGTAAAGGCAGAAAGGGAAAAGATAGTGTGGTATTAACGCTGAAATGATAGTGATGTTGAAGCTGTTTTACGTCGAATTAATGGTGCTGAAATGGTGTGTGAAGTCCTTAGACTATCCATGTCATGCAACCGAATGTCCAGATTGATAAAGGCTGGAAGAAACGTGGAAATATCTACAAGAGAGTATGAACAGAAGAGAAGAGGACATGGAGAGAAAGAGTGGAGATAAATGGGCCTCATGTATGCAGGGATACTGGGGAAGAATTTTCCCGCCCCATCCCATAGGGCAGTAATGTTGTTGAATTAGCAACAAGTATTTTATTTCTTATCTGTGAAATGTAACGCCATCTCTCCTCGATGAATTCCTGTGCCCATTTTTGTATCCGTGGGCTGCACGGTGGACAATGGAACTATATTTTCCGGAATCATCAGCTGCTTTCAAAAACCCACAGAGCAGCTCAGTACAAAAATGCGGGCATCAGGCATGGTGTAACATGGCTGCTGCTACACCAGCGCTGCCCTGGCGGCGACTATAAATTACGCGGTGCTAACCATGAGAAAGCCTGTCCATACTATAGAGCTCAGAGGTCTAGACACAAGAGAAATTTTGAATTTTCGAGACAAATCAAAACACATTCAGGTAAAGGTTTAAGAGTACCTTGATTTTTCCCCCATGTTCAGGAAATTAAAATAAAATGTCATTAATGCGACGTTTTATAAAATCTAACTTAGCAAAACATCAGAATTCCAATAAAATGACTGGCAGTTACGGCTGAAGACGTTATATGTCACCATCACTTATATCTCACAGCCCACACCTTGTCACAGCTCTGAAAGTTGTAACTAGATATTCGAAAGTTAAAAGATGAAAAACTTACTGAGGATACGAAAGTAGAAAGCATAATGCAAACTGATGCAGCTGAAAAACGCTCTCAGATAAATTCGAATATTCGTCTGCTAATTGAAGTGGAACATCCCACGAGTTGCCTCCCTCCCTCCCCATATCATATTTGCTGGGTCAGACTTAACAGAGTATTGCAGTAATGACATAATTTACTTTAATTTGCCTAAACATGAGTAAAAAAATGAAGATACTCGTAAAACCTTGATAGGACGTAGTTTGATTAGTCCCGAGAATTCAAAATTTCAAAACGTGTCTATACCATCTGGCAAACTTTTTATGGACCCATTTTTAAATTCATCTATACAAATAGCTGTATATAACATATTATTTAGCCAGTCTTACCGTCAAACGGTTATTGCAACTCTTATAATAAAAATAATTTAAATGCACCGTTAATAATGAACGACTCGGGCAACATAGCTGCCAGTTTTCAATAGCTTAACTCCTGGTTGCACAACGGATTTTAAGCTTAATACAAAAGGACTGGCCTAAGTACCAGTTATGAATAATGCAAAGCATTTATGCAAACTAGGGGCTATAAGTGAAATAAGCTTAATGTGGAGAATAAAACACGAGTTTACATTACATTAAGCTCAAGAAAAAGAACTTAATTTATTGATTACAGTGAGATAAATTTACGTTACATGAGTCTCAAATGAATTCAAAATAAGGAGGACACACTCACTCGCTCACTCAAAAGCTAAACTCTTAAGCCTAGGAAAAACGAAAAGAAATACTGGTCAGAAAGTGGGCTAAGCGGAATGGACTGGGCGTTGTTGCTGAGGAAGGACGCTGCCACACACGCTGAACCTCTCGCCGATTCACGCTGGGTGGAGATTCAGCTACTCGCTGTACACACGCTGCTCCAAGCTGGGCCAACGAACCTGGTCTCACGGCGCTCTAATCCTAACTAAATTCAAATTGTGAGAGAGGGGCGAGTGTCGGCCGTGTTCTTGCTAACGGAATTAATGCGAGCAATACATGCCCATAACAAATCACTCAGCGAAAGACCTAATGTCGCACGCAAGGATGATCACTAATGAAACAGTGAAAAATGTTCTTGAAAACACTCCCGATCAGGTGAATACGTGGCAGTTGACTGAGTGATACTGGGATTCCACTAGAATTTGCGGTTTCCCACCAAAGTTCAATGTCACGAGTTTGTTTAGATATATGATCGCGCGAATTCATGACAATATATATATATATATATATATATATATATATATATATATATATATATATATATATATATATATATATATATTTCCATCCATCATCGAATCCTACATTGCCTCAAGAGGAGCGTAGGAGCCCAGGGCTAGGCAGTTAGTCTCGACATTTAAGATGAGAGTTACCAGCCTCACTCATCCCTGAGTGGCATTACATGAGCAATCAACCCCAACCATCCCTTGGATATAAACCTTCACCGGCTCAGTCCGACTGGAGCGCAATAATTACCCACTAAACCACCAGGTGCCAAAATTTGGTTATATGGTTACCACCCAGCATAGTAAATGGTTTCCTGGTGTACAGGAAACCATTTGGCTTGTCACTCAGTGTAGAGTCACCCACAGGCAGAAGGAAAAAGAAAGAATGAAGGAAAGAAAGACAGAAGAGGGAGTGTAAAGTCACCCGTAGGCAGAAGGACAAGGAAAGAATGAAGGATAGAAAGACAGAAGAGGATGGAAGGAAAGAAGGATGGAAGAGAGGAAAGGGCAGACACCCGAGAGCAGCAATACATCGAGTGAGTGGATGGTGAGCGCCCCCACCTACCATTATATATATATATATATATATATATATATATATATATATATATATATATATATATATATATATATATACAGTAAAAGTCCCTTATTCGGAATGGCAGTGGACCTAGAATCATTTGTAATATCAGATTTTTCGGATTTTTGGGTGGGACCCCTAAGACATTTAATTTCATGTTTAAATGAAATTTTACCGAATGGACCTCTTTTCATTCCTTCATAATACAATATGGCATATATTAACATTACATATTTACACTTTTTTTTTTTAATAATGTGTTACTGAAGACTACTGTAATTGGTAAATTGAGATGTTAAAGGTTTATTAACTCATCAGTAATGCGTAGTGTTGAAAACAGCAGTTGTAGGCAGGTAAATCCAATTAGAGAGAGTCCAGGATTAATAATAATATATACTATCACGAACAAAAGTCCCTTCCCCTAGCCAGCCACTGTGTGAAACCGAAACACCTGAGGATTGAACAACGATGCAGCTGAAAGAAGTGCCATTTTCACCCAACAATGGTGCACAGAAATGTTTATCTAGGGAGGTTGGGAGAGGGAGGTGCGATGAGAGGATGTTTGTATCTGCGTGCAGGCAACGTAGCTTTATCACCGGATGTTGATATGGTTACGAGTGTGGGAGCGATGGATTACACCACGAACGATAAATAATGTTCGGTGACACTATATGCATGCGGGGTGTATGTTGTAGCAACAACAGTAGTTATTTTGTTATGATTACTAGCAAAATACTGAAATCACACGTGTTAAGTGTTACAGCAGAGGCATATGATACTTCTTACTCATATACAGTACAGCATTCGTTATATTATTTTAAAGGTCGATAAACGGCCAGCATTCAGACAACCTGTTATACCAAACAGAGCTCATTTTGTCCATTGCATTGCTGCATGGGCCTATCCCAGGTATCGTGTGAGGCAAGTAATTCCAGTTCTTGGCCTGGACGGTAATGAGCAATACCTCCTTGGGATTTCCTATATATTTTAGATACCCCAGAAACATGAATAAAAACGTATCATGTCTGTTCCATATTTATATATATATATATATATATATATATATATATATATATATATATATATATATATATATATATATATAAAGTGTGTGTGTGTGTGTGTTTTCCATATTATATATAGATAGACAGATAGACAGATAGATATATGACTGGTATTTCGCCACATATGAAATTTCTTTAACGAGATATTACTGACACAAGTTTTGGTTACGATAATTACTGTGTATAATACAATGTCTAATTAAATGGCTTAGCAGTCCTAATAAACCAGTGATCAACGAGTCCAGTGCAGTCGATGTTCGGCTTGTGGTCTGTGTATCCGCACCGTTTTTTTCTTTGTCTTTGCTATTTATTTTATTCAGGAATTATCGTGCTGCTTTATGTTCAGATTAGCTTATCATTCTGGCTCATTTGTATTTGTTTTTCACAAGTAGGTAATACATTTTGACATTAGGTTAAATTTCTTCATATATATCTGTCATTAACTTGTGGCTTGTTGCTAAGCAATTGTTCCTCATAATGTCTGCAGAAATAAAGTGTCCTTGTTATTGTGAAATTGTCACTAAGAAGTGTTTTAGATTTCCCCCATCTTCCTTGCACGGTGTGAACAGCATATGTAACTGCATAGTTACTAGCCCTACTTAATGAGTCTAGGAAGCTGATAGTATCTGTACGATGTATGGACTGCCTATTCCATCCGCACCAGTCGAGTCAGGATAAAGCTAAGGTTACTGTCACAGGTTTGCCTCAACTAAGGTTTGGCCTAACAATAACTATAGTCTACATAATATGCCTTGTTTTACAGTTTACCTCACTGAAGGTACTAGTTTACCAAGAGAGAGAGAAAAAAAAACACTACAATGCTATTTTTGCACATTAAACTAGCTCGTCCGTGGGGTAGTGAAAAGCAAAGAATAATGAACACAACTTTCGTTATGTTGACCTGAGGTTAAGGGAAACTTGCCAGGTGTAACCGTAAGTGTATTTCAGTCAATAATTCCTGCACTGAACGTAGTACTTGGTGGGGAGGGGGCGCAACATTTCTTGATGATATACACATAACGGTGCGCGATGTTTTTCTTTACCTGCGAGATATTTAACATGTGTTGGTATTGTGTGGAATAAACTCTAATAATGTATAACGGAAATAATAAATATTGTTTGGTATAACAGGTTGTCTGAATGCTGGCCGTTTATCGACCGTTTGTGTGAAGCTGCAGAATGTGGTGAATGTTTTCGGCGTATCCAGTGGAGCCAGGATTCCGGGGGGTTGAATGATGAATGAATGGAAGAGTGGCCTATTGGATTGGTCAAATTTGTGCTGTCTGGACATCTCTACTCCTCACCCTGCCCTTGGGTGGGAAAGGAGGTCCGGATGATGATGATCATAAAATAATATAACAAATACTGTATAGAAGAAGTATCATATGCCTCTGCTGTAACAACACGTGTGATTTCAGTATTTTGCTAGTAATCATAATAATAACTACTACAGTTGCTACAACATACCCCGAACATTATTTATCGTTCGTGTTGTAATCCATCGCTCTCACACTCGTAACCATACAACGTCCGGTGATAAAGCTACGTTGTCTGCACGCAGATACAAACATCCTCTCGTCGCACCTCCCTCTCCCAACCTCCCTACATAAACATTTCTGTGCGCCATCTGTTGGGTGAAAATGGCACTTCTTTCAGCTGCTTCGTTGTTCAATCCTCAGGTGTTTCTGATTCACACAGTGGCTGGTTAGGGGAACGGACTTTTGTTCGTGATAGTACATATTGTAAAAGCACCAAAACTTAATATGTATTATTGCGGAAAATTCCCTTAACCTATGGTACAGTATATTTCACTTTGACACTTTCACTCATCGTCCTGGTTTCGGGACAATTCGCCATCAGGTCAATTCACCGTCACAACAAAAACAAGACATTTTGCCGTCATTAATGAAGACAGCTATGGGTGACGCTAGAATATAATTGAAAGGCAACTATTGCGAGGAAGAAACAAGCTAATTATTGACTAAAGGTGTAACTAATAAATAATATCCAAAGCCTACGCTATTGAACATAGACTTTGATGGATCCCTCTGAAATATAGTTATTAAAGTATTGATCAATTAATAAGTATATTAATAGAATGACGGGGAATCATCCATGTTTTGACTGGGAATTGTCTGACGGCGAATTGTCTCAGAACCATCGTCCTCGAGCATCGGCTCAGGACTTCCTGCTTCTTCTACGGTGCCTTGAGGTGCTGTCATCAGTGGATTTACCTGCCTGGTTGTTCATGCACTTCAGCTAATCAAGGATATCAGTTTGCCTGACAGCCTGCACACATTTCTTGTAGAACTCGTTTCGCAAGATATGGAAATTGATCACCTCAGCCCCATTATAATGATTATTTTGTTCAATGAAATGCACTAGTTTATCAAAATATACAGAAGCTTCCTTCCATGAAACTTCCATAACCATACCGCTCGGCACTTCGGCGCATTTGGTGCCCAGTTTGAATTTTATAATTTATTTTTTTTTTTTTTTAATTTTGGAGTTTTTGTCAGCCTCCTTAAAAAATTCGAATTATTGGGATTTTTGGATTATCCATGTTCGGATTAATGGACTTTTACTGTATATACGGTGTATATATATATACATATAATATTTTAATAATTTTTTAAAGTTGCTTCCTAAAATGATTGATAAAACTTTATATACTTTTTTTTTTTTTTTAAACAGCCATGCAGCGCTGAATATCCATAATACATTCTGAAAAATAGGACGTTAAGTGACCTGGACAGCAAGTGACCACTGTAACTTATGCACCGTATACTGTATACAGTGCTGTATATGGCCGGGCAGCCAGCCTGCCTCTCTGGTCACATGCTGGAAATAGACCCTAACCAACCAGCTGAGCAGAAATGGCCGTCCGCCTCCTCACCAAAAGGTCGAAGTCACCCGGCTGGCCTCACGAGCCAAGTGCTGGTAAAAGAATCTAACCCACCAGTGGAGCAAAAATGGCCATCTACCTCCCTACCAAGTGGTCAGAGTTGCCCGGTTGGTTTCTCGAGCTGCACACTGGTAAAAGAACCTAACCCTTCAGCTGAGCAAAAATGGTCAATATATACCGTACAGGTATACCCCAGTTTAACAATGTAGTTAGTTAAGTAAAAACCTATCGCTAAGGGGGGTATTGTATATCGGAGTAGATTTAACGTGAAGTATAGGGATGCATTTTTGAGCCTTGGGTTTCCCCTCCCCCCAGCCAAGTCCTAAACCCACCCAAATGAGTCCAGAAACAAGTTTTTAGCACACCTAAACCCCCAAATAACTTTTAAACAAGCTAAACTAAGCCTAAGAGCAGTTTATAACTCACTTAAACCCAAAAATTTAATCTGAAAATCATCAAATATTTTTGAAATAAAAATCAAAGTAAATTGTACCCCAAAATGACAATGTTCACCCCACCTGTGACTAAAACACATTAGTATAAGTCTAAAAACTGTTTATAATTCAACCTGAACACAAAATTTAAGTTTACTATATCATCAAAATTGGTTTTAAAAAATCGAAACCTATCATTAAACCAGGGTTTGGCCATTGTTAGGCAAGATATGGTGGTATTTCTAACCCCATCGCTAAGCCAGGTTTCATATATTGGGGTATACCTGTATGGGTATATGGTATACCGTATACTCTACTGTAAATTACTTTTAAAGTACAGTACAGTAAAAAAAAAAAAACATTAATACAGTATGTAATGTTATGTAAACCTGATGGAAGGATATGCAAGTACATTCAAAAGCAGCAGTAAACATGCGATTAGAGGCAGCTGCCTGCGATTAGTGTTGATGACACTGTTATACTGTAAAAGTTTTACTGCTTGTCAGTAACCTGTTTTCTGCTTTTTGGAATATTTTTTACTGCTTTTATGTAAGTAAGAAGAAAGAGAAAAATATTAAAACATATGGGCAGTATTACAGTGTACCTGTATAGGTTACACTGCACATGCTATCGCACAGCCAGCAGCGTAATCGCTCTTTTTTGTGTTAACTCTTGCTGACATATTACCTATTCCCACACCTTGACTGGTGTTCCTATCTATTACACTATCTATCTATTTATCTGTCAATCTATCTATCATGCTATGAGTTGTATTATTATAATATGGAGTCCTGACAACATTTCTATACAAACATATCACAGTACCTTTTATGGTATCCTGTAATACTGCAGCATAACAAAATCCAGCATGTACCAATTCTTTCAAAAAAAATTACCATGTAGTGTATAACCAAATTTCAGCCACGGAAAAAAAACAAAGGTTCTTCATTATGAGATCTTCATAAAAAAGTGTACAGGGTGACCGAAAATTATCTGTTCAGTTTCATCTTTTAATAAAATTTATGATGACACACATAGAATTATTAAAAGGTTATTTAGAATCTGCTTTTTCCAAAGTATCTATTATTAAAGAAACAATGTTACAAACATTCGATATGTGCACCATTAGGCAGCTGCATTCTCCAAATGCTGCCATGTACGATGCAGCATGTCCACATCAGTTCGTTCAGTAGCAACTGTGATTCTTGCTTTTAAATCATCAGAGTCTGTCACCCGCGTATTGTACACAAGATCTGTGACAAATTCCCAAAGAAAGAAATCTCAGTGTGTACTGACAAGCCGGCCGATTGAACTGCACCCCCACGGCCATTCCATCTGTTTGGGAAAGTCTCATTCAGGGACTCACGGACGATCAAGGCTCAGTGTGTTAGAAATTGGTACAGACAAAAACCAATAATAATAATAATAATAATACGTTTCTCCGAAAAATGGGACAACACTGGAATTTCTACTCTTCATGGCTGACTTAAATGAACAGAAATAGTACAGATATTTTCAGACACCTGGTATTATCCTGCACAGAACCACAACCATTCTAAACTTTATCCTGCAAAGACTCACAGCAAATATATCATATCCTGCAAAGACTTACAGCCATTTTATACTGAGTAAAAAGAAAATAATTTCATAATTTTCTGTAGCACCAACTCGTAAATACCAACTAAAGTGCTGTTGCTGTTCCTTACACACACACACACACACACACACACACACATATAGATAGATAGATAGATAGATATAATTTATCAAGGTTGCACATAAAAATCTATTATCTTGCAAAGACAGAGCCAGAATGTGCTGGATACAAAGTAGAAATATAATCATACCTTTTCTTAGAGCATTTACAGATACCGACTAAGTTCAGGTACTCTTCCTGAAGAAAATCGTTCTCCTTTATCAGAGTTTCATATAAACCCTTTCGCGCACGATAAGTTTCAATAAGTTTTCTGATCCCGGAATTTCGACTACGAAGCCGCCCGGCCGGTGAGCGCGCGCGCGGCAAATTTGAGCAAATTTGAGCGAATGAAACACATTCTTGCCTTATTTTCGCCCCCCCAAAATCAATGTATTCCCATGAAACCTATGTCCAGGTATGCATGGATGTTTGTTCTATCTGATAAACATGACCAAAACACAGGAAAACAACAGCACAGAAAGTTATGAGCCCTGGAAGGCATGTCGAGTAAACATTTTTGACTTCCCAACATCACCGTTTGAATGTTTTCCATCCTACAGGAAAATGATCTAATATTTTTTCATAGAGAATTTCATCAGCTTTCTAACGAAACCAATCTGGTTTAGATACGATGTATACTTTTCGAGAAAATGGTCAAAAACTGAGAGCCATTTTCGAAAAATTTTCACTGACCTCTGAGAGCTAAGTTTTCCCAGGGACCTAACGTTTTTATTACATAGTAATATGCCCCCATTATCCAGCTTTCCCACTGTGACGGGAAAACCCCATACGCCTCATAGTTCTCGAGTAAATCGAAAAAAGTACAAGGCACTCCGTGCGTGATTGACTTTCGTGATGCGCGCATGGCGTACGCAATGTTCCCGTCTACGTAACCACGAATTCTTATGAGAAATATTACATTTTTATGTATTGTACATATATAGAATTTCCTGCTCTTCATCATGGTTCAAACGTGAAATCGATACGTCCAATAGTTTCCGAGTAATTGGCAGAGAAAATGAGAGTATTACTACGAGCCTTTCTCAATGGTAACAGCCGGGAAGAGACACTCATTTCCACCGTCTTTTATCGCACAAAACGTAACATAATGCTTACATTTTGGTATTGATCATACGTAGAATTTAGTGGTATAGATCATGGTTGTTACAGAAAATCGATAAGTCAAACAGTTTTCGAGTAATTGGCCGACAAAGTGAGGTTATTACTCCGAGCGCTTGTCACTGATAACAAATGTGAGGAAAAACATTTCCCTCGCCTTTTACACCCCAAAACGCTACCAAAGGCTTACATTCTGGTATTGATCTTACGTAGAATTTAGTGGTATTGATGATGGTTGTAACAGAAAATCGATAAGTCTAATAGTTTTCGAGTAATTGGCCGACAAAGTGAGGTTATTACTCCGAGCGAATGTCACTGATAAACGCGAGGGAAAAAAAAAACATTTCCCTCGCCTTTTACCCCCCAAAACGCTACAAAAGGCTTACATTTTGGTATTGATCATACATAGAATTTAGTGATATTGATGATGGTTGTAACAGAAAATCGATAAGTCTAATAGTTTTCGAGTAACTGGCCGACAAAATGATGTTATTACTCCGAGCGCTTGTCATGTCACACAACAACCGCTAGGAACAAAAACATTTCTCTCGCCTTTTACCCCCCAAAACGCTACCAAAGGCTTACATTCTGGTATTGATCTTACGTAGAATTTAGTGGTATTGATGATGGTTGTAACAGGAAATCGATAAGTCTAATAGTTTTCGAGTAATTGGCCGACAAAATGATGTTATTACTCCGAGCGCTTGTCATGTCACACAACGACCGCTAGGAACAAAAACATTTCTCTCGCCTTTTACCCCCCAAAACGCTACCAAAGGCTTACATTCTGGTATTGATCTTACGTAGAATTTAGTGGTATTGATGATGGTTGTAACAGGAAATCGATAAGTCTAATAGTTTTCGAGTAATTGGCCGACAAAGTGAGGTTACTCTTCCGATCGCTACCAACTTTTACACACACTGTTTCTTCCTCGTACACCGGCCTGAAGACTATGCTACTAACTTTTTTTTCCCCTATCTGTACAGACTATTACATCTTCCATGGATGTTTTTCTATTGTTATAACCTACTACACATAAACATAACTCTTCTATAGTTACTGCTGTGGAGATTTACTTTCTTTCATATGTGTAATCTGTAGGAGAAAATGGATATTTGTCTGAAAGTGTGAGAGGTAATGGTAATAGATTATTACATATATCAACAAAATTTGCAGAACTCACTTCCTCCAGGGGTGTTGATCCAGTTAGACCACGGATTTGAAGATAAGGAGTTATGTAGTGTGTGTGTGTGAGTCAGCTTCTCCCTGAGAGCATGAGGCAACGCTATTTTTAGCACACACCACACTCGTTCACGGAAACTCGCAGCTTGTTTGACGTATATTTCATACAATTCCATACGCATTTACACTATCAGAATCACAATAATTCCAGCCCTAAAAACACCGGTAATTCTACAATCCCAACTTCAGGTTTGCCCCTTCACAACACTGTTTCATGCCACACATAACGCTTGCTGGCTCCATAATTTCACCAAGCCATCCACAGTATGTTTCACACAATATATATTTATGCCTTGGCTTCATTTATATACGTATTTCCACTCACGCCATACGGCCTACGGGGGGGGTGGAGTGGTGCAACCCCGCTACACTGACCATGTGTCTGGCTCCAAGGCCCAACGATTGCTAACGGCCAGAATTGCTTTTCAATACATATATGAATGTTCCATCAACAATATCACATCACTATATGTTCACATACAATGTATTATCTCACTGATTCAATAGGGTCTTTGCCTTGGGCAAGAGGAGGAGAATTATGGACGATTTAAAGGGAACCACGAGCTGTCAAACATCACTGGCTGACTGCTCAACAAACACTGAGGTTGGAGGGAGCGGGCTGAGGCTGATAAGGCAAAGCAGTGTTGCCAATGACTTACCTCCAGTAGGCCTTGGCTACCCTAAGACGCGCCAAAAAATCACGCAAATCGGCCTATAAGTTTTTTTCTGACGAATATTTTTGGGCCTTGAAGGGGCCTTAAGGACGCGAGTCGCGTGACTGTGTCTGGCGGAGTGCAAGCCGACATCACGCGAATCGCGCGACTGTGCCTGAAAGGGTAAATATATATTACCCTGCAAAGATTCATAGCCAATATGTAAAAAAAAAAATGATTCTTACATCACCTACTAACTGGCAATACTTTCTGAACCTTTTTTTGGTGTGGTATATTTCAATGCATGGTGTTTTGCAAAGAGGTGCTTTTTCTTGGCATATTTCACATAATATGAGATCATCTTCCATTTGCGAGCACCTTTACCCTTGTTGCAGTGGAAAAGAAGAACAGAGCAAACTTTACAATGAGGCTTGTAATTTTGCTGCACATACTTCTGAGTGAAATGCTGCTCTGTCAGACGTCTCTCCAAAGGGGAAGAAAACCAACCTCTCTTGGCTTGCACTCTCCCTGTGTATCCTTGCAGTAGCCATAATATCACATTGTTGTAATCTTTTAGGGTTCACATTTACTTTAGTCTGGATTTTATAGCTTATATGTCCCCACTTCATGGACTTGCGATTGAAAGGATAAGTGAAGCACAACTGGTCAAACTTACTGACATCATCTACGTACTGTATTTATGGTACAAGACCTGAACAGATAGCTTATCAACAGTTGTGATACCCTTTTTTGACTGTATGAAAACATTTGTTGTTCCCATATCATTGATCGTTCACAGCATATTAACCCTTCTTTTGTCCTGCCATATGCAGGTCACCTTTGTGTTACCCTCAGTGTGACACATTTTAGCGAGCTCTCTCCTCATCAGTTTTATGTTCATATGTAGCAGCAAGTCTTTTCTGTTGGTTCTAATAGTATCACAAGCACCAGTATCACTGCCTCAGAATTTCAAAAGGCTGTACACTGAGTAGAAATTGTCGACAAATACATGGCCTTTGTCGTAATACCCCCTGAGTAAAGACTGGACCACCCTTGATGCTAAACCACCCTCTACCATGGCATTCTCTTTATCTGTGTTTACCTAGATCTAAGCACGTATCCTGTGCAAGATTCCCCACTTAATGGATGACTTTGAGTGCTGGTACTGTCTGAAAAACAGCCTGCCTTTGAACTTTACCATAGACTTGTCATTGCTGAGCTCTCTTGCTGACATAAGCTTCACATTCAAGTTTTTCATTATCAAAATGGGCCTAATTTTATACAAATTTGTCTTTAGTGTTTCTTCCTCTCATATTACAGTGAAAGTGCTAGAAGGAGCGAGTAACATCATACTGTTCTCTTGAAAGCACTCCCAAAACTTGGAGTATGAAATAAAAAATTGCACTGACTGAAGTAACTTGCTGATGTACTGTAGGCTTGTTTACCAACTCCGTACCCATTTCTGTTGCCACAGGTGATTTTATATCCTGTGCAGTTACATCCTTCCATAAATTATACCTTGATCTTTTTGGCAGTGGTCTTATTTGGTCAGTTTTAGTCTTTGCATAATTCTTAGTCTCCAGTTACAAGCACAGGGGGAAAAAGAAACTCCAATAGGGACAGATTCTCAAATCCTATATTACTGTGGTTCTCATTAAAATCTTTGATCCCTTCTACTTTTCCGGGATTATTACATTAACATTATTGACAGTTTTTCATTTTCATAAAGGTCATTTGTCCCATTTCAGTTACTCAGTGGCTACCGGTAATTGTCAGATGGGGGGAGGGGTAAATTTGATTCTAAGTCTTTCACATTAACTTGGCCCAGAATTTTTCCCCCACATAGCTCATTGGCAGAAAGACTGGTATGGCTCTGCATTCTTCACATAGCACTTCATTATGACTAACCTCATATTCTGGCATTAATCTAGTTTTACAACTTAGAATTCGAAGTTGGAGAGATGGCAGTTTTAGGCCAACTTAGAGTAAAAGTGGTATAGTAACCAAGGAGTCATTCCTAACTCCTAGCTAAGGTTTATCAGTCATGCAAACACAGGTTTGTATTTTGAGTTGTGGGAATGGCCCATTGTCAGAAAATTGGCTGTAGGAGCAACAATATATAGTTAATGTGTTATTGGAATTATCATCCAGACCTCTTTTTCCCATCCCAAGGTAGGGTGAGGTAGGATCTAGAGAGCCAGGAAAAACTTGATAGAATGAGATACTAACCAAAGTTTGCCAAGATGACTGAGTCCCTCTATCATTCACTCACCATTTAGGCCTCTTCAGTCATAAAATCAAGGAGCCAAATTGTTTGCTGAGCCATTGGCCATAATGAAGCTTTGTACTAATTGCAATATGCTTGTTTTGCCCTAACCAAGCCTAAAATTGTTTCCTCCATCTTTACTGCTGAGCTGTAACAAGAGAGTAACACTAGAATATGATGCCTTATAAAGAATGAAGAGTTGTATCATTGTCTTTCTGCCATTGGGCTACATGAAAATAATAACCTGCAAAGTGCAAATTTAGGTGTACCTTTAAAACCTAGCAGCCATACTCTTCTGGAACTTGATCTAAAATGCCCTCTCATTCTTGAATATAGAGTTTTAATGATACGTTAACATTAGAATTTAATCCTATGCTTAATTTCAGTTTGGTCTAAAAGTGACAACTCCCCATCTTGGATACTGTGCTGTAACAGAAGCTTACTAGATCATGATGCTGTGCACTTCGGTTGATTAAAAATTTGTCTCAGCATCTTGAATTTTGAGCTGAAACAGGAATATGATGCTCATCATGACGCTGTGATGTGGAAAGGATAAGTAGCTATAGCACTGTGTTGTTCTGCCACTGGACTATGTAAAATAGGCTGCATGAGAAAAAAATCCAGGGCAAAAAAATCCTATTACACTGAGAAGACAAAAGATGAATGCCCCTATGATTACTAAACACTTCTTTTCTCCCTTCTCCTTTGTACAGGGGAATAATTTTATCTGACTTGCAATTCTCCGGGACTCCACCTTCCCCCCAGGCCAATTTGCACATCTTCCACAGCCATTCTACTACTATCTCTCCCCCATGCTTCAGCATTTCACCACACACTTTATCAATTCCTGGGGCTCTCCCCATTTTGACTTTTTTCATTGCTTCTGCTACTTCCATCCTACTGATCTCTTCCTCCCTTCTCATATCCCTCCTTCTCCCAGCCATTCCCCAGTCATATACTCACATTACTTTAATTTTCTGTGTTTAACGAGTCGTTAAAGTGTTCTCACCATATGCTCACTTTTTTTTTCTCCCTTCTCCACCAGCAATTTGCCATTTTTATCTTCCACTTCCCTGCGACCTTCATTATCACCGTGTCTTACCTTCTTCACCTCCTTCCAGAACATTAAATGAAATCGCCCAGCAGTATTATTAGAGACAGTGTTAAAAAGGTCTAGCGCCTATAATAAGCCCATCATAATTATAATAATTTTCATAATATCACTGTGGCCATCATCATCATATGTCACCATCTATCATCATTCACTGCCATCATCCTTCATGCAGTATTCATAATTCTTCACCAGTATCCTCACCACCACCACCACCACCACCACCATCCATCACCACCATCATCACCACCACCACCACTACCACCACCACCACTGCCATCTGTCATCACCACCACCACCTTCTGTTACCACCACAAACAACTACCACGATCCGCCACCACCACCACCACCACTACCACTATCCGTCACCACCACCACCACCACCACCACCACCATCTGTCACCACTACCACCATCACCACCATCTGTCGCCACCACAACCACCATCAATCACTATCATCATCCTTCATGCAGTATTCTTTCTTCATCATCATCATCCATCGTAGTGAAATTGCTAACAAGTGTATTTTTTATTAACAATATTTTTGTTTTTATTGATTTATTATTTATTTATCACTGTTTTATTTTATTGTATTTATTTATTTTTATTTCACTAACTTGGCTTAAAATTGCCATTGCCCACGTCAACCCTATATAGGTAATGTGGGGTCTCAGAAACTCCAGTCCCCGAAATTTGATTTTTAAAAATATGAGCATAAGGTCTACAGATCTGTCCGTCTCATTACCTTCCTGCCTAGTGGATGCTCTTCATGGGGATGATGGGGTCATAGCTGTACCTGGCTCTGATTTTGCTCTATAGAGCCATTGGGGTATGTCAGACCCCCAGATTACCTATAATGTAACCTATTTGAGCCCTCTTGTGATTTTTTTTATTTCAATTTGCTGTCTCTCTCCTTTTGTATACAGAAGGTCCCAACATCGGTCTACTGCAGACCACCCAAGGAATCATGATATTACTTTTCAATTTTGCAAGATTTAATTTTAAAATCTGCATACCGGTACCTAAAAGTTAATCATTTTTGTATAAATTTTAAAAAAATACATATTTTTTCAATTAAACATTATTTTTTCTGGCCCTATTTAAAGATAAGGGGTTGAATTATTTGTGTATTGAAGCATTTTGATATATCTCAAACGGAAGTTTTTTTTTTTTTTCCCGTGGGGTCCGTCAGACCCCACGTTACCTAACATGTAACATTTTGAAGATTATCTATCTTTAAGGAAGCTCCCCTAACACCTTTTCCTAAGTGGTTTATTTTATTTCTTTACGCATTCCTGCCCGCTTCTGGATATAAGTCCTTGGAATGTTGCAGTACTATACATAAATAACGAACAAAAACGGTATTAACCAGTCATATCCAAAAATAAATCGCCAAGGAAGAGGTGTTAGGAAGCTCCCTTAACCGACAAGAATACGAGGCATCTCTATCTTTAATACTGATTTGTAACAATAGATTAACACCAGAATGTGATACTAGTCACGAAGAAGTATTGTGGATAAGATGTGTAATGAATATGTACTGTAGTGAAAGATTTAATGAAAATTCTCTCTCTCTCTCTCTCTCTCTCTCTCTCTCCGAACGAGTACATAGACATATATAACAGTACAGGGTTAATGAAGGCTGCATGTAACCCCTCCAGTACATATAAACTCTCCTATCCTTCCGCCACTCGCCCCTCCCCACACAATCGTCTGTGATAGAAAGCAGAACAAAAAAAAACTGGGCTTATTTTACTTTTAATAGTGAAAAACAGAAATAAGATCATTTTAAAAATCTGCTCAATACAACCGCGCAAAGTGATGGCGGGTTGCTGCTGTTAGTGGTGGTGGTGGTGGTGATGGTGGTGGGTGGTGGAGGAGGAAGAGGAGGGGGTGGTGGTGGTGGTGGTGGTATATTAAATTTTGTAATTCTCTACCATGATGATGATGATGATTTTTTTTTCTTGCATTGTTTTACGATGAGTATGACGGTATTTTCTTTGTCACTTTTCATGCTCTCTTTTCGTTGTTTCTTGTGTATGATTTCCGGTGATGATGATGGTGATGACGAGGGTGATGACGAGGGTGATGATAATAGTGATGATGATGATGATGGTGATGGTGATGATGATAGTGTGATGGCGATGGTATTTTACATATTCTACATATTCACGTCTTGTAGCAACTCTGTTTCTTGTGTATTATTTCTGTCATGACTTTTCTTTATGACAATATTTGTCAAAAAAAAATTTTACAAATATTCCTAATAATTTGTTGTAATTACGTCATATGTATAACCAAAATATATATATATATATATATATATATATATATATGTATGTATATGTATATTATATATATATATATATATATATATATATATATATATATATATATATATATTATATATGTATATTATATATATATATATATATATATATATATATAAATGTATATTATATATATATATATATATATATATATATATATTATATTTTATATATATATCTATATATATTTGTTTCCAGAACATAAAGTTAATTACCTCGACAGAGTAATGTAGTTAGCTTTACTGAGAAAACGGATTTTTGAATAAAACAAATGAAAGCTTACAGTTCAAAATGATATCTTACTGAGTGGAAATTGAGCCAGTCTTAAGATCTGTTCATTTCGAGATGCTTTGAGTCAACCCAGCATGATCATGTAGACGCTTTGAACACTTCATTGGCAGGTTTACCTCATTGTTTCGAACCCTGTCAACTCTTTTAATTCAGCACACGGCAGATGTAGAAAAAGTCTTCAGTTGCTTCGTATGAGGGTGTGTTGTGTTTTTCATAGCGTGTGAACCCCAGTGAGCCCTTGGCACCTCAGGGAGATAATGTCTGAACCCCAGTGAACCTTTGTCTCCTCAGCGTAAAAATGTTTGAACCCCAGTGAACCCTTGGTGCCTCAGTGTGAGAATGTTTGAATATCAATGAACCCTTGGCGCCTCAGCGGGAGATTGTTTGAACCCCACTGAACCTCTGGTGCCTCAGTGTTAGAATGTTTACTGTGGAAGACGTGGAGGTGAAAATAATTTTTTAAATGCAAAAAAGAAAGAACCAAAGGATAAAAGCCCATAGAAGCATTCTATCTTAGAATAAGTGAACAGCAGAGCCATATTGAAGATGTGTTCATTGCAAGGTGACGGGACTTGTTACATGGGGTCATAATCAGAGAGAAACATAGAGCGAGGAAGACAGTTCCAGAGTTTACCTGTTGCATACAGAAGGACTGAGAATATTGGTTAACTCATATTGTTAAAGAGTTAGGAAAATAATGAGAGTGCACTGCTAGACGGGTGCTATGCGTCAGCTATAATGGATACAAGCAGACAGTTCAGAAGTGACCAGTGAAGTAACGATGGTAAAGAGATGAAGATTCAGCACTGCAGCAACAAAATATGCTGAAGGGAGGCTGATGGGAGTCAGTGAGAGGAGGGAAGCTGGGGAGAAGAAAAGACTTTGACTCCACCCAGTTTAGAAGAGTTGCTGACCCCCTCCCCCATGCTAGGAGTAGGACGAGGTTTTAGTGAGAATGGATTTTTTTTTTTTTTTGTGCATATTTTCGGGCTTCAGTTAGCATTCTGTGTGTGTGTGTGTGTGTGTGTGTGTGTGTGTGTGTGTGTGTGTGTGTGTGTGTGTGTGTGTGTGTGTGTGTGTGTGTGTGTGTGCGTTCACGTTACATTATCTCCCACTCTACCCATGGAAACAAGACAGGAAACCTTCATGATAACAAGAGCACAAGTAACGGAAACATAGAATATACATTACAATAATAAGCCGTTATCATCATCATCATCATCACCTTCACTACTGCGTGACATGGATAATAATCAATACACAAGACAAAGCAGTAAAGATATGATAAGCAATACTACATACATCACTGAATATTTATTTGCAATAAATCTTGCAACATAGGCCAGTGAGGAAGATCTGATCACAGTGCAACTAAATCAATAACATGATCCTTGTGTGTCATTTATGTATTTTGTGGATACATAAGGGATACACAAATACAGCATACAGGAGAATTCAATGTGAAAATAGCCTACATAATTAATTGATAAATAGGATGTGCTAGGGAGGGTCCTGGCCCAGTAAGATACTAGTCTAGTGTGCTGTTTATGCAGCATCTTTATATATTAAAATAAATACATCATCATTATCATCATCTTCTTTTTCTTCTTCTTCTTCTTCTTTCAACTCATCATCATCATCATCATCATCATCATCATCATCATCATCATCATGGTAAGTGTCAGGTTCCAGTGTGTTACTATTCAGTGTGGAGTTTGAGTATGATAAGTGCGATGCTTTAGTATGATATCAAGTGTAGTAATGTAGTGTGATGTTAGGTACTGTACAGCATCACACTGACCACCACCCAGTATGATATCAAGTGTGGTGTTGTAGTGTGATGTTAGGTTACTGTACAGCATCACACTGACCACCACCCAGTATGATATCAAGTGTGGTGTTGTAGTGTGATGTTAGGTACTGTACAGCATCACACTGACCACCACCCAGTATGATATCAAGTGTGGTGTTGTAGTGTGATGTTAGGTTACTGTACAGCATCACACTGACCACCATCCAGCGTGTGATGAGTGACAGAGTTCCGCAGCAAGTGAAGAAACACAGCTATGGTCACTATCTCCGACACCATCAATATCACCACCATCACCAGCACAGCCTCAGTGGCGCAGGGCACTGGCATAGCCTCAGTGGTGGACGGCACTGGCATAGCCTTAGTGGTGGACGGCACTGGCAAAGAGACGGAGAGAAAGTGAGTAAGTAGAGAGAGAGAGAGAAAGAGAGAGAGAGAGGACGGGGGGGGGTAGCTGTCTACCACCACCAATGCTGCCAAAAAGATGAAAATCTGGGCCAAGTTAGGGTAAATTTAGGCTATTTTTTTTTCCCTCTTGATCTCGGGTTTTATGCTGTTGCAGGAGATTAACACTTAAGTATGATGCAAGTCACGAAAAAATGCCATAGGCAGGACGTGGAGCCGCAATAGTGCCTTATTCTGAATTATTATACAGGAAATAACACTGCAAAAAGACACAGATTTCCGCCAAGTTAAGGTGAATGAACTAAAGGCAGGAGGAAACCGAAGCTGAAATTGAAACTGAAACGGAATTTGAAACTGACGCTGAATTTGAAATTAACGCTGATTTTGAAACTGAAACTGAATTCGAAACTGAAATTGAATTTGGAACTGACGCTCAGTTTAAAACTAACGTTGAATTTAAAACTGAAGCGGAATTTGAAACAAACGGAATTTGAAACTGGCACTGAATTTGAAACTGACTCTGAATCTGAAACAATCTGAATTAAAACTGACGCTGAATTTGAAACTGAGACCGAATTTGAAACAAACTGAATTAGCAACTGAAACTGAATTTGAAAATGAAACGGAATGTGAAACAAATTGAATTGGAAACATGCATAATTTGAAACAATTTAAATTTGAAACTGACTCTGCATTTGAAACAAACTGAATCTGAAACAAACACTGAATTTGAAACTGAAACTTAATTTGAAACTTATGTTAGGAATGTACATTATCATAATACAAAGCATAATATATAGAAACATAAATGTGTAGTTTAAAGTGTGAAAGTCAAGCTAGCTGTTGGAAAGGAAATGACGTGACACCTCTCGGGAACGTCTTACAGTGCACAACAACCCACAACCAGGGCCTCATGACCACACACACACACACACACACACACACACACACACACACACACACACACACACACACACAGGCTTCTAGAACAATCCCCACACATACAGTACACGTGACACAAGCTCTCTTATACAAGAAAGGAGGAATTAGATACGTAGAAGGAGGCGAGTGACAGGGGCGAGAGGTTGTCGAGAGCGAGAGCGAGAAGAGGGGTCTAGTGAGACGTTAGCTAGCATATAAAGCTCTTGTGTAATGAACATAGTGTTCAACTTGAGCTTTCTCTTTGAAGACAATAAAACTACAATCAAGACCCAGTATCCATCTTTAACATCTCCTGTCATCGACTACAAGTGAACTGAAGTTGTTTCCTCACATATCTACCCACTATTACCTCCAGCTCGACTACGACTACTATATAATGTATTATCAATACTGACATATTATTTTGGTGGCGCGAACGTACGAACCAACGACTATGAGCCAACAGTTCTGTGATCAAGTAACCACAAGCTAGTATATAGTAAGATGAATGAGTTACGAATGAGGAAAAACAAGTCCTATGATTAACTACAAGTAACAAGTCTAGGAGACATCTCTATAATCTACACGCACCTACAAGTAGCGGCAGCCTTTATCCAGCGACAAGTATATCACAGCCACAACTACAACCCTCTGACCCCACCATTCTCTCCAACCCCCCCCCCCCCCCGTCTGCTTCATCACCACACTGACATAGAGGTGAAGAGGTCAGACAAGCCAAGCAAAACCACCACGCACCTTTGACTGAAGCATCTCACCCACCACTTGTTACTCATCTTTACTCACGTATTCCTACTCACACGTATTTTTTCTCTACAGTTATTAGGTGGGAATTCGACACTGTATGGTGAGTCTCGAGTATGACTGAGGCTGTTCCGCACTTCAGTCAACCCTGATCTATTCCCAAGCCCTGGAGTTTGCGTGAGTGACGTCATCTATCAACACATCTCTGAGCATCCGAGTGACATCATCTGCCTTTTAAGTGGGAGATTATACTTTTTACTTATTTTTTCCCAGTGCTTTGCAGTAGGTGTACAATCACCTCCTTTATATATATATATATATATATATATATATATATATATATTTAATACCTTTCATTTATTGCTACTCATTTATTCTTCTGTACAGTTAACACATACATAAAATAAGTGTTCCATAACACCATACCCTAGCAAAATGAGTTTATTATAGGTGAGTGATATGACGGGAATATTTTCACCACCTGTGTCAGTGACAGAGGACATACTCTTAGCGGCGACTGCCGATTGACAAGCTGAACAAGAAAACAAACAAAACACAAAATTCTCCGTAAAGTAAAGAAACAAATACCTCATTTTTAGATGATATTGATGATCATTGGGAAACTCCCTCTGATGTAGCAAGTGAGGACTTTAGCTCTGCCTTACATATTAATGAAAATTTACTTACGAGAGTTCATAAGTCAGGTAAAACATATTCCACTAATCCTTCACATAACTACAAAGAACTCCAAGTGAACCTAACAAAACAACCAACCAAAATGGATAATGAAGGCAATGCCACAACACAAAAATCCCCACCTCATGTTTACGTTTATCATGAGGATAAAAACATTCCAAAATTCTCAGGCACATAAAAAGATCGCATCACTGTAATGTCTCTCATAAATCAGTGCAAACAAGTATTTTTTAAGAGATATGTAACAGATGAACAGGAGAAAATAGCAATATTTTCCTCATGGATTAACCAAGAACGATGTCCTGCAGGTGACTTAGATCAGATAAACTCCCATGAACAAAGACTTATGAGAAGTTTAAGGCGGAATTCCTGAAGAAATTCTCTGGAGGTTGCCAGGTATAATTCCAGAATTACATAGGATTGTGGATCTTATGAAACAACACACAACTAATCCTGTCCTAGGTGAAAAAACGGCAGATGTCTCCACAATTAAGAGAACATTATCAGCTACTTTAGAAAACTCAAACTGGATACAGATGATGGAAAGATGTCACTGATGCATGTCGTAGACATCATTGGTTGTGTAGCTGCCCTGTGTAAATTACCTGATTGTGTCCTTAGGACGCTAAAATTATTTCTCACACCCCAGGCATGTGCTTGCTAGATTTTATGAACGAGGTAGAGATGAATTGTAGCAAAGCAGGGGTGACCGAAACACAGTCAGATTCTACTAGAATGAGAATGACAGACACAGTATCAGCCGTGAGAGCAGTTGCAGCTACCCCATAGAACAAAGTCGGTCGTGACCCAAAAACAACCACAAAATTCAAGGCAGCAATCTCAAACACCAGGTCACAGGCAGTCACGTAAGTCTGCGTGCAGTCCAAGCAGAAGCCGCGCCACAAATACGACTAAATATGGGAAGTTATCTCGAGGATCACATTCGGGAGATAGGTCCACTTTATGTTACTATTGTGTGAACCAGGGACACACAAAGAATGAATGATTCATCAAAAGAAGATAAACAAAAGCACAACCATACTGTAGACATCACAAGTCCCAGGGTCACTGGATCTCCAGTTGTAAGACAGTGGAAAAACTTATTTCCATATTTACATCGGGGGAAGGACAAGTCACGACAAAAAACGACCACTCAAAGAGAAAACCAAGTCTGAAATTCACACAGGAGGCATTTTGGAAAGTGAGTGTATCTTGATACCAGCTGTATGTGAAGACCAAAACATCTCTTTCTCCTTGGATACAGGATCTCCAGTGAATATAATAACACAAGGAGAATTAGATAGGATTTTTAGAAATAGAAAAAAGTAACTTTTTTGGAAAAATCAGATTTAGACTTAGGTATGCAGTAGATGGCAAACAAATTACGGCAAAAGGCGTGATATGGTTAAACCTGAGTTTCACAGAGACTACAAGACCAATTTCTGCATTTTTCTATATTGTTGAGAACTTAGCAATAAGAGCTAATATGTTGCTAGGTTTAAGAACAATGAGAACTGAGAAATTAAATTTACCCCCACAAATGAATGGGATAGACTTTAATGATGAATTCATAGAAGAATTATCATCAGATTTCTCATCAATCAATAGTGGAGAACCAAAAAGAATTGGAAATATTAAAACCTAAACAGAAATACACAAACAGACGAGAGTATAAATCCATTCACACCACCCCCCACAGCCTCCCGGACTAGAGACCGGGGTAACAGTACTGATTCATCAGTTTTTCCCGTCCATTTCACCAATGATATAGTTAATCCACCTAACTCATACATGAGAGTTACCATAAAGAGCAAATTAAAGAATAGTAACTTTTTTGTCGTAGAGGAATTATGTAAAGTGAAAGGAGTGTCAGTAGAAAACGCATTATGTCATGTGGATAACGAAGGGGAAACTCAGGTGTTCCTAATTAATCACATGAATGGAGAAGTACATTTGAAAAAAGGGACTTGTATAGTTAATATAGAAAAATGTCCTGGCACTGTAATGGAGATAGTTTCAGCTGGAATGACAAGTAAGATAAAAATCTACGGACAGAGAAAGCATTAAAAAAAAAAAAATTGATTCACTAAGGACAATTTAATGAAGAAACTGATCTGTTAAATTTATTGGAATAACATTGACAAATGGTAGCATTACCTGGAGAACAATAATATTAGGGTGTACTAACCTGATTAATTACAAGATTAACGTGCACCCAGACACACAACCTATTTTTGTACCTAGAGTTCCACAATCACAACGTACACTTGCAAACCAGTATGTTGATCAAATGCTAAAACTGCGTATTATTGAGCCATCAGTCTCCACGTTGAATGCCCCATTATTTTTCGTACCCAAACGAAACGGAGAAATGCGTGCGGTAGTAGATTACAGTAAACTAAATAATCACACAATCCCAGACCGGTTTCCCATGCCATTGCTAAGTGACGTCCTGCAAAATATTGGACCAGAAAATCATGTATTTTCCACTATCAATTTGCTAAATGGCTGTTACCAAATAACATTAGATGAGGAGTCACGTCAATACACTGCCTTCTCCACTAATACAGGACATTACCAATACAAACGAATGCCAATAGGATTAAGGACACACCGGGCACTTTTCAGTGCTTAATGAATTATGTATTGTCTGGAATCCTAGGAAAAGGAATATTTGTATATCTTGACGATATAATTATTGCAACTGAAAACATAAAGGAATATCTCCAGAAATTAGACCAACTTCTACAAAAACTTGGTGATGCTAATTAAAAAATTGAGCTATAAATTAGCAAATTTTGCATTAAGGAAAAAAATGTTTAGGCCACAAACTTAATGCAGAAGGAATCCAAACATCTGATGACAAGATACAGGCAGTAATGGACTTTCCTGAACCAAGTAATATGGAGGAAGTTAGACAATTTTTAGGTCTGGCAGGATATTACAGATCTTTTATCCAACAATTCTCTTATATAGCTTTTCCTCTATTCCAAGTACTAAAAAAAGATGCTATATTCCAGTGAGGAGAAGAACAAAAACAAGCATTTAATGAATTAAAAGATAAACTTACAGATGCACCATGCTTGGCTTATCCTGATTTCACAAAACCATTTATAATTTGCACAGATGCGTCTATTAAAAGGTTAGGGACTGTATTGATGCAAGAAGATAAGCAAAGAAGGAGTCAACCAACTGCATTCGCTAGCAGAAAGATAAAAGGTACAGAGAAAAATTATTGCACCACAGACTTAGAGGCACTTGCAGTGGTCTTTGCATTACAAAAGTTTCGAGATTTGGTATATGGTTACGAAATTCCTTTATTCACCGACCATTAACCACCCGTATCTTCTAAGAAAAACTCCTCTCTGGAAGGAGAGCAAAATGGAAATGCACAGTTGGAAACTACAATGTACATATTCACTACGTACAAGGCAAAATAAATTTAGTAGCTGATGCGTTATCTAGGAACCCGACGACAAATCATATCGCCGCATTAGATCTCAAAGGAAACACCGCAAACCACGATGAAATCTCGAACGCACAGAGACTTGATCCAACGTGGTCTAAAGTTATATACAAGTTAGAAAGTGGAGATGAAATACAATTACCAAAGCTACATACACCACTTGAACAATTCACAATAGTCAATAATGCCTTAAACAGAATCAACCCAGGACATCCGAAACACCAAAGTAATAATAAACAATTAATGGCACCTAATGACATGATACCACAAGTATAGAACGATACATGATGGTCCACATGCAGGATATCGTGGAAAAGATAGGACATTTAAACAAGCCCAACTGTTATACTACTGGCCATCATTATGAAAAGATATAAACAGTCATATAGACAGATGCGAGTCATGTGCGAAACACAAAGGCTACCCAATCACACCTGCACCTATAGGTAATTACCCTGTACCATATCAACCTTGGGACGTTGTCGCGGTTGACTTACTCATGTCACAATTATCATACAATAATAACCAATAAATATTCGTAGCTACAGATTATTTCTCACGATATGTAATTTTAGCCCCAGTTAAGGATAAGACAGCAGAAACAGTAGCAAAAGCAGTAATAGATAATATCATTTGTCGCTTCAAGACCCCGAAGGTGCTAATAAGCGATAATGGAGGTGAATTAAATTCTGATATCTTACAAGAAATATGGAAACAATACAATATCAAAAAGATTAACATTTTAGCCTATCACCCAGCATCCAATGGTTTAGTAGAGAGACAAAACAAAAAAGTATTGAATGTACTACGACACATTCTTAGTGAATATTATACAAGCTGGGATGACTGGATTCCCAGAGTAGAAGCATCAAATAATGGATCTATAAATAAGTCTATAGGAGACACACCACATTTCATTATCTACGGAACAGATAAAAAATTACAGTATGAAATTCTCGAAGGTGAAAATCTGCCCATATACAACTACGATGATTATCCTAAACTCCGTTTTCGTGAATTCCAGGATATGCACAAGATGGTGAAAAAACAATTATCGATGTCCAAGGGAGAAATGACGGAGTCATTCAGTAAAAAGGCAAAAGAATCAGCTATCAGCTTAGGAGACATTGTCTATGGTATCATTCACACTAGAGACAATAAATTATCCCCGAAATTTGAAGGCTCATACAGAGTAATTAAAAAGACAGCAAACAAAGTAGTAATTAGTTCACTGTCAAATGGCGAAGAAAAACAAATTCATGTTGATCATTTAAATCGTACCCCAAGGGAATTAGCCAGCAATTATACAACCTTGGACCACCGAAATACCGAACAATACTCATGAAGCCAATCAAGAAGACTACAATAATTAAAAAAATAAATTAAGGTCGCATAACAAACAAACATACATAGGTGCAACTGTTGCTAAAAATGCAACAATACAGCATTTACATGATCTAGATATCGATTTAAACTCCTTCTATAAGTGAAACAACAAGCAAGTTGTTGTTCTCCATGAGCCAACTGTAACGCACATCATCATTATCATCGACCACAGCATGACTGGATTAGCTAATTAATAGATTTTTTTCGGTATGTAACGATGAAGGGACTTATACCATGGATTCTCCTCTACATAGGAAGAGGATGTGCTCACTTAGACCCTCAACATACAGTATGGCAAGGATGCCTCATAGCTCCAACGCCCTCAACATCAATCGTGAAAGATGTCATGAGTACTGAAATCAGTTTGGATTTCTTATACGAATTACCTACTTATTTGGAGAATATTGCCAAACCACTGAGGACCCTGGACTTTATGATAGGAGGCTATGTTTCAGAATCTCATAACACAAAGGAAGTGAATTGAAATCGTGACGTTAGCGAAAGGGAAGATAGAACAGGCTAAATCAATCATGCTCATCATGATCCAAGATCTACCATCTCATGGAACGGAGGCATGAATGAACACGAACAACATCACACGTACTCGCCAAAGGCGCGGTTTGTTTGACCTGGGTGGTGCAGTTCTAGGGAACATCTTTGGATTGGTTACAAAAAGAAAAAAAAACAACAAATTTAATAAAACAGCTCAAATACTAACATATCAAAAGTTCACTGCCGGTCAAAACACAACAATGAAGACGATCGTGAAAAATCTTTAAAATGACAAAGTATAACTCACCAGATTGTGGACATAACAAATGCCATGGTAGGAAACATGACACTCAGTAATCACGGAACATATTGACACAACTATACTCCAGTTAGATAACACTAGAGCTCGTTACAGGGCACTTATGCAGGGTATAGCAATTGCTGGTAATGGCAAGATCACTATTGACCTACTTCCAGTTCACAAGCTACGTCAGATAATTAGTCAAGGCATACATAAACAAAGTTTGAAGCCTTTGTTCCGGGAAAGGAATTTCGTGTTATATTACCTATATTTAAAAGCAACCCTAACACCAACATCAGTAATAGTTCATGTACCATTCATAACTGATGATCTCTTCACAGTCTATCAAATATACCCCTTCCCTTCTAAGAATAATGACACTTTGGTCATCATCAACATCAACACAGACACCGAACTCATCACTGTCTCAAAGAGACAGGACACTGTCACTTTCGCCAGTGAATCAACGCTTGAACGAAAGTGCCGTACATCCTTACATGCTGTTCACGTTTGTCATGCGTACTTTTTCACGTTTCAGCCTACCGGAACAGTCCCTTATGAAATGGCTATCATAAGAAATGACATTCATCGCCATTGGAACACACCATCAATGTATTGGACATTCACAATTTTTTTACGTCACTCATAACACATCAGTTTACGTAATATGTCCAGATATACCACCATTTCATACTTCAGCATCAGGATTATACATAGCACTACTGTGCTGTACTTATACCACCCATGTCCACTTTATCTACCATCAATCACTATGCCATCCTAAATCATACACACAAATATTTCCACCAACTACCTGAGATGGATTTAAACATGAGCACAAGTATTAAGTTGACTTCACCTCATTCTGAAATTATGCAACTAATCAATGAAACAATGAAGCCCCGGGAAGAACTGAGTACGATTATGTTCAACCCATATTATGTGTATAACCCAGCACCAACTGTCTTTATAAACTTCTCTGTTGTATTTGCAATAGTGTTGTTGGCAATGCATAGAATGCAAGCAGGAATTGCAACCTTGGAATCAGTATTTACTGGAACAAGAGTGAACGTTCCAGTGAGACCTCCTGAATAAAGTGTTGTATATAATGTGTAGTGTAAATTATACTAAATATATATATATATATATATAGTTATATATTGTTATATATAGTTATATATATAGATACATACATATATATATATATATATATATATATATATCTATCTATATACCTAGGCTGCTTCCCCCAAGGAAAGGGAGGTAGCCGAGACAGGACGACTCACTCTCCATTTACTCATCCATTCAAACACATTCATTCGCATCTTAGCCCCAAAGGGGAGAACGGACAGATCCTCACCGCACCACACCGCACAAGGGTCAACTGGGCAATGCAATCAGTGACATCCGCAGCAGGGCCCGACAGCAGAACTGGTTTACCCCTGCCACATCATAACAGACCCATCCCCTTACCCGCACCTGACCTGACTAGCTGATCAGACCAAATGCGGGAGAATATCCCCTCAGGGCTGCGTCATCACTTATTCATTCACAATTTCTCTCCATTTATTTCTGTCACGCACAGCCACTCTTCCTTGCTCAACAGACATCCCTCTCGCATCCAGCGCTCTCTTCACACTGTCCATCCATCCTATTCGTGGTCTTCCTATCAGCCTTACACCTCTCACATCAGATCTAGTTATCTTTTTCACCAATCGCTCATTATCCATTCTCTCCATATGCCCAAACCATTGCAACACCCTCTGCTCAACTCTACCAGCCATCTCCCGAACAACTCCAGTTCTCCTTCGCACTTCATCATTTCGCACCCGATCCATACGCGTCACTCCACACATACTCCTCAGACATCTCATCTCCATTACATTCAAACTTTTCCTCTCTGCTACACCCATATTCCATGTTTCAGACCCATATAATGCAGTCGGTACCACAACACCCTCATACAGCCTTCTCTTTACATCCATTCTAAGCGAACGACATTTAAACACTTTTTTCATTCCTCCCAGCACCTTTCCTACTTCATTTATTCTAAACTTCACTTCTGCATCTATTCTTCCATCCACAGCAACATGTGACCCTAGATATTTAAAACAATCTACCTCCTCAAGCAACTCACCATTCAAAACTATATTCATCCCCCTACCATCTATCAACCTCGTACACTTCATCACTTTACTCTTATTCTCATTTACTTTCAATTTCCTCCTCTCACACACCCTTCCAAACTCCTCTACCAACTCTCTCAATCTCTCCTCTGAATCAGTCACCAGTGCAGTATCATCTGCAAACAGCAGCTGCTTCAGATTCCACTCTCCTCCATCAACATTTACCAGACTCAGACCACCTAAAACTCTTGCATTCACCTCCCTTACAACACCATCCATGTAAATATTAAACAACCAAGGCGACATCACACATCCCTGTCGCAGCCCCACTCTCACGGGAAACCAATCACTCACAGCATTTCCCACTCTTACACACGCTCTACTATTTACATAAAAACTTTTCACCCCTTTTAGTAACCTACCATCAAGTCCATACAATCTTAAAACAGTCCACAAAGCCTCCCTATCAATTCTATCATACGCTTTCTCTAAATCCATAAATGCCCAAAACACATCCTTGCCTTTCGCTAAATACTTTTCACACACTTGTCTCACAGCAAACACCTGATCAACGCATCCCCTCCCTCTCCTAAAGCCACACTGCTCATCACTAATTACTCCCTCTGTACCCTCTCTAACTCTCATAATTAACACTCTACCATACACCTTACCTACAACACTCAACAGACTTATACCCCTAAAGCTAGTACATTCATACTTATCACCCTTGCCTTTATACAACGGGACCACACAAGCACTTGCCCAGTCAATTGGCACCATACCTTTCTCAAAGCACACATTCAACAATCTTACTAACCAGTCAACAATAGTCACTCCACCACCCTTCAGGCATTCCACAGCACACCCATCCATACCTGCAGCTTTCCCTGCTTTCATCTCCTTTACTGCCTTCTCCACTTCCTCCTTCGTGATCAAAGAATCATTCAACTCTCCCAACACATTTATTCCTTGCACCCTTCCATCCGCCACAATCTCAGCCACCCTTTCCTCCTCTACATTTAACAATCTTTCAAAATACTCTGCCCATCTCTTCCTTACTGCATCCATCTCAATTAACATCCTTCCATCCTCTGCTTTTACTCGTTCTTCCTTCCCAGACTCTCCCTTTCGCACCCTTTTCACCTCCTTCCAAAACATTTTCTTATTCTGCTGAAAATTCTCTGTCAGCCGCCTACCCCACCTCTCATCTGCTGCCACTTTAGCATCACGCACAGCCCTTCTCGCTCTATTCCTCTTCTCCTTATACCTTTCATATGACATCTCATCCTTCCTCTGCAGCCACACTTCATATGCACGTCTCTTCTCAGCGACAGCCATACTTACTTCCTCGCACCACCATTCACTTCCTTTTCTTACACCACCACCCACACGTCTCACACCACACACCTCTTCTGCATGCCCCACCACAGCACTCTTAAACAACTGCCATTCCTCCTCCACGCTGCCATTTTCCCGATCTTTCACTGCGTTCCACTCATCTTTCAATTTCTCCTGATACTCTATCTTTTTCTCTCTTTTATCGAACTCACTCACTTTCAAAACCTCCCTGCCACACCTAACCCTCCTAGCTCTCATCCATCTCTTACCTACTCTTAACTTTCCCTCCACCAGGTAGTGGTCAGACATACCTCCACCCTCCCCTCTCAGAACTCTCACATCCAACAATCTTCCTATTACATTCCTAGACACAACGACATAGTCCATCAAGGCTCTATCAACAACCCTTCCACCCTCCTGTCTCACCCATGTATACTTATAAATATCTTTCTTCTCAAACAGCGTATTCCCAATCACCATCTCTCGCTCAACACACATCGCTATCATTCGTTCCCCATTTTCATTTCTTCCAGGCACACCATGCATACCAACTACGCCTTCAACTGCTACATTTCCCACTCTAGCATTCAGATCTCCCATCATTACCACATTCACATTCGCTTCAAAACTCTGCAGACACTCATCAACATCATTCCAGAAAGACTCCCTCTCTTGTTCATCCCTTTCACTACCAGGCCCATATGCACTCACAAACACCCACAACTCACGTTCAAATTTCGCTTTCACCCACATCAGTCTCGATGACACCTCCTTCCATTCAATCACACATTGCTGAACTTCCGGACTCACTAACAAGGCCACACCTTCTCTTGCCCTTCCTCTATCAACACCTGACAATCTTCCATTCACACTTCCAAACATAGATTCCCCCTTCCCTTTCATCTTCGTTTCACTCAAAGCTAACACATCCAACTTTCTTCTCACAAACATTCTCCCAATCTCCTCCCTTTTAGCCTCAATCGTACTACATCCACGCACATTCATAGACCCAATCTTCAGGGTACGGGGATAACTCCATCCCCCATCCCTTTCTCTGGCCTGTCTCTTTTTAGGAACTATATATATATATATATATATGGAGCCTCTGTAGTACAGTGGTAGAGTGTGTGTTTCGTACACGGGTGAGCCAAGGTTCACGCCCCACCATGGTAATAAACTTTCGGAGTGTTCACCTGGCCACGTACGACATTGGCGGAGACAAGGGGTGCTGTGGTTGAACCAGTGTCACTTACCGTAAAGTATGTTTGCACCCAGTCGGCTTGCACGGGCCGATTACACTTGGTTCACAGACTACACACACAACCAAAGCCACTACAACACTACAGTTACACTTACAAGCACTTCCCACCCTACATACAATCCCTACCAGACAGCCTAAGCCACTTTGAAGAGATACATTGGCTGTACCATTCCGACTTCAGTCAGGATAGGCCGGTCCTGCAGTGGATACTCAAACGGCCGATGATGATATATATATATATATATATATATATATATATATATATATATATATATATATATATATATATATATATATGCAGATAATTATAGGATGACACATGAATTAATATTACATGATATACAAGTATCAATTTCTTATAACAATATCATTTTATCTCATATTGTTGAATTACAACCATATTAATAACTCTTACTATAATCTTGGCATTGTACTGCTTTTGCATATATGTGTGTGTCTGTTATACATACACACTTTACAATATGTTATACCATATTCTATACTCAATTTTGCTATAGTGTACTTGCTCAGATTCGGTATACAATATGTTTACAATGTATTATTAGGTCAGTACAATATTATCATGAATATTACGTTTATAGTATAATAAAATCAGTATTATGCATTAATAGATTACAGTTTGTCACTGATACATGCTGTCGTAGGTTCGCAAGCTGGCATGACCGAGCGATGTTAGGAATGTACATTATCATAATACAAAGCATAATATATAGAAACATAAATGTGTAGTTTAAGGTGTGAAAGTCAAGCTAGCTGTTGGAAGGGAAATGACGTGACACCTCTCGGGAACGTCTTACAGTGCACAGCAACCCACAAGCAGGGCCTCATGACCACACACACACACACACACACACACACACACACACACACACACAGGCTTCTAGAACAATCCCCACACATACAGTACACGTGACACAAGCTCTCCTATACAAGAAAGGAGGAATTAGACAGGTAGAAGGAGGCGAGCGATAGGGGCGAGAGGTTGTCGAGAGAGAGGGCGAGAAGAGGGGTCTAGTGAGACATTAGCTAGCATATAACGCTCTTGTGTAATGAACACAGTGTTCAACTTGAGCTTTCTCTTTGAAGACAATAAAACTACAATCAAGACCCAGTATCCATCTTTAACATCGCCAGTCATCGACTACAAGTGAACTGAAGTTGTTTCCTCACATATCTACTCACTATTACCTCCAGCTCGACTACGACTAGCCTACTATATACTATATTACGAGGACTGACTCTGATGCTGCATTTGAAACTGAAACTGAATTTGAAACTGACTGATGCTAATTTGAAATAATTTCGATTTGAAACTGATGCTGAATTTAAAGCTGGTGCTGAATTTGAAATAGATGCTGCATTTGAAACAGATGCTGCATTTGAAACAGATGCTGAATTTGAAACTGATGCTGCATTTGAAACTGATGCTGCATTTGAAACTGATGCTGCATTTGAAACTGATGCTGCATTTGAAACTGATGCTGAATTTGAAACTGATGCTGCATTTGAAACTGAAGCTGCGTTTGAAACTGATGCTGAATTTGAAACTGAAGCTGAATCTGAAGCTGACACTGAATCTGAAAGTGAAGATGAGGATAGAAACTGATCCTAACTTTAAACAAACTGAGGATAGAAATTGATGCTTAATTTGAAACTGAGGCTGAGGATAGAAAGAAATACTCAGTTTTGAAACTAAAGCTGGAGAAAATTTTTTATTGAATTTGAAGTTGAAGCTGAGAACAGAAACTGATGGTGTACTTCATAACTGAAGCTGAGAATAGAAACTGATGGTGTATTTCATAACTGAAGCTGAGAATAGAAACTGATGGTGTATTTCATAACTGAAGCTGAGAATAGAAACTGATGGTGTATTTCATAACTGAAGCTGAGAATAGAAACTGATGATGAACTTCATAACTGAAGCTGAGAATAGAAACTGATGGTGTATTTCATAACTGAAGCTGAGAATAGAAACTGATGGTGTATTTCATAACTGAAGCTGAGAATAGAAACTGATGGTGTATTTCATAACTGAAGCTGAGAATAGAAACTGATGGTGAACTTCATAACTGAAGCTGAAAATAGAAACTGATGGTGTATTTCATAACTGAAGCTGAGAATAGAAACTGATGGTGTATTTCATAACTGAAGCTGAGAATAGAAACTGATGGTGAACTTCATAACTGAAGCTGAGAATAGAAACTGATGGTGTATTTCATAACTGAAGCTGAGAATAGAAACTGATGGTTTATTTCATAACTGAAGCTGAGAATAGAAACTGATGGTGAACTTCAAAATTGAAACTGAGAATAGAAACTGGTGTTGAATAAACAAGCTTAATATAGATCTGTAACGGAACACGAAACTGAAGATGAATTTGAAACAAACAGAAACTAAAACTGATGTTGAGTTGAAACAGTAGTTAACCGTGGGACTAAAGCCACTCAGAAAGGAGGCAAATCTAAAGCTTAGAGGAAATCAGGAAATGAAGCAAGTGTGAAACAAGCTAAGTCTGGAAATGATAATTATATGATTTGTCAGCAAAATATCTTAAACAGAATTGAAATTTAAGCTTAATCTGAAACAGCAGGTAAACCGAGACGACCTAAATCTGAAACTGAAACAAAAACGTGAGGTAAAATTAATCAAGCTAAACTTTACACTGGAGCCAAAATAATGCAAAAGTGAAACAAACCAAGCTGAAACTAAACAGCAAAAGCATTCAGTCAGAAGTACGGTATCTTTTAGTAGTAGTAGTAGTAGTAGTAGTAGTAGTAGTAGTAGTAGGATGGAAGTTGTGCAAGCAATGAAAAAACTCAAAATGGGGAAAGCCCCAGGAATTGATGGAGTGTGTGGTGATTTTTTTTTTTTTTTTATGTGAGGAAGAAGGAACCAAAGGCAATGAGCCCGCAAAACTGTTCCTTCCAAGAGAAAAACAAAATACAAGAGAGAGCCAAATTCAAGATCCATTCATTTCGAGATGCCTTGACACACTGCGTTTGAAAGACTGGAGATCATAGGAAGCAGGAAATACAGACAGAGGGAGACAGTTCCAGAGTTGACCTGTTGCATAAATGAAGGACTGGGAGTAACGGTTAATTCTTGCATTAGAGAGTTGGACAGAAAAGAGATGAGAGTTTGCTGCTAGACGGGTGCTACGTGCCCGTCGTAGAGTTGGAGGAATGCATGCAGACAGTTCAGAGGAACAGCGACCATTGAAGCAGCGATAGAAAAGAGATAAAGATGCAACATCGCGGCGAAGAGACAGAGGTTGAAGGAAGTCAGTAAGAGGGGGAGAGTTAATGAGACGAAAAGCCTTTGACTCCACCATATTGAGAAGAGCTGTATGTGGGGAGCCTCCCCACACATGAGAGTTGTACTCCACACAGGGGCGGATAAAACCCCTGTATAGAGTCAACAATTGTGCAGAGGCAAAGAAGGAACGGAGTCGGCTTAGCACACCCAATCTTTTGGAAGCAGATTTTACAAGAGATGTAATATGATCTTTCCAAGACATGTCCCGAGCAAATGAAACCCCATGCATGTGCAACGATGATGCAGGATTAAGTTGAGTATTATTAAACATAAATGGGTATACCTGTGGAAGATTTTGTCGGGTTGATAGGTGCTATCAATTATCTCTCCCCCATGCAACCCGATAGGTGCTATCAATTATCTCTCCCCCATGCTTCAGCATGGGGGAGAGATAGTAGTAGAATGGATGTGGAAGATGTGCGGATTGGCCTGGGAGGAAGGTAAACTCCCGAATCATTGAAGTCAGGTATAATTATTCCCGTGTACAAAGGGAAAGGGGAAAAAATGTGTGTGGTAATCATAGGGGCATTTGTCTTCTAAGTGGATTAGGAAAAGTATACGGTAGGATACTTACTGACAGAGTTAGGGAAATAACAGAGGAATTAGTTGGAGAAGAACAGGGAGGCTTTAGCAAGGGAAGAGGTTGTGTAGATCAGATATTCATTCTTAGATCTTTAGTCGGAAAGTGTCTAGAGAAGAGAAAGAAGTCGTATGTGGCCTTCATGGATTTGGAGAAAGCATATGACAGGGTGGATAGACAAGGATTGTGGAAAGTATTAAGAATATATGGAGCAGATGGGATGTTGTTGAATGCTGTGAAGAGTGTGTGTGAGGGTGCTAAGGCTGCAGCGCGTGTGGATAATGAACTGAATGAGTTTTTCTATTTGAAGGTTGGGTTGAAACAGGGATGTGTCATGTCTCCATGGTTGTTCAGTCTGCATATAGATGGGGTTATAAAAGAGATACAAGGTAGGGCAGTGGATGTTGAAGTGGACCTAATGAGAGAAGGCAGTGTTTGGAAACTTCCTATACTGTTGTTTGAAGATGATACTGTGTTAAGTGAAGACGAAGGGGAGCTGCAAGGCTTGGTGGATGAGTTTCAGAGAGTGTGTAATAAACGGAATTTAAAGGTGAATGTAGGGAAGAGTAAAGTTTTGGTCTTCGAGAGAGGTAGTCAATGAATGTACAGTGAGGTTGGATGGTGAGGTAATGGAAAATGTGAGTACGTTTAAGTACTTGGGTAGTGTGATGAGTAGGGATGGAAGTTTGGAGGGTGAAGTGCTTGAAAGGGTACAACAAGGAAGAAAGGTTTCTGGTTCCTTGAAGGCAGTGATAAGGAACAGAGAAGTGAGCATGGGAGTGAAAAAGTTAATACATGGCAGTATTGTGATACCAACTCTGACGTATGGAAGTGAAGCTTGGACGTTGTTGGAGGGACACAAGTCAAGAGTGAAAGCAGTGGAAATGAGTTATTCGAGAGGAGCCTGTGGAGTCACATAGAGAGACAGTCTGACGAATGAGGATGTTAAGGATCGTTGTGGTGTGGATGTGGATGTGATAGGAAGCATTAGGAGAAACACATTGAGGTGGTTTGGTCATGTGGAGAGGATGGAGAGCGAGAGACGATGAGAGAGTGTATGCGAGTGAGGTGGAGAAAGGGAGGGGAAGGCCATGGATGAGATGGAGGGATGGAGTGGGGAGGTATATGAGAGAGGAGGGTAAGCACTGGGAGCAGGGGAGTGAAATGGCGGGGGACAGGGTGACGTGGAGGCGATTTGTTTGTGGCCACCCCTTATAAGGGATTAAGGCGTCTAGCAATAGATATATTATTATTATTATTATTATTATTATTATTATTGTTATTGTTATCATCATCATCCGGACCTCGTTTCCTACCCTAGAGCAGGGTGAGGAGTAACAATGTCCAGACAGACCAAATTTGCCGAGTCCAATGGACCACGCTTCCATTCACTCATCATTCAAGCCCCCAGAATCCTGGCTCTATCGGATACACCAAAAACATTCACCACAATCTGTAGCTTCACATAAACATATCCGACTGAGTCAGTCCGGACGCTGCCATGTTAAAAAGGGATGCCAAATCCCTGATCATGCACTTCTCCTCACAACGTTTTATCCATCCAGCTCGATTTCTTGTCAGTTCCCTCGCCTCACTGACTTCCAAACCTCTCTTCCTCACACACTCATCCACTATATCTCTCCACCTTTTCCTTGGCCTACCTCGTCTCCTCCTTCCTTCAAATTCGCTCAGATATAACTTTTTCACCACTCTATTGTTATCCATTCTCTCCACATGACCATACCATAGCAGTACACTCTCTTTGATTCTTGTGTCCACCGACTTCCTCACTCCACATCTTTGACGAATCACATTATTACGCATCCTGTCGACCCTCTGTACTCCACACACATTCCTCAGCAGTCCCATCTCCACTGCTCTTACTCTTGACTTTTCATTTTCACGCTCCACCATAGTCTCACATCCATATGTTGATGTTGGCACCAACACTTCCTCATGTAAACCTCGTGCAGCTGCAACACTCAAGTCTCTGTTTCTTATCAAGGCCTTCATTGCACCAGCTACTTTTCTTCCTTGTGTCACTCTACCTTCCACTTCTTTTGCACATTTTCCTCTCTTTTCTATCACTGTACCCAGGTATTTGAACTCTCTCACCAATTCCAGTCTCTCTCCATTCACTGTAACATCGCACAGGAAGTCACCTTCTCCCACAATAACCATCACTTTAAATATTTTACATTTACTGTCAAGGCAGGATGCTCACAGACATCAGCAAAACCTGCACTAGCCTACCAAAGTTCTTGTTCGGTATTTGCACGCAGTACTGCATCATCAGCATACAACAAATTTGAGATATTCAATCTATCACCATTCATTACCAACGCCATCCCTTTCTCCATTACTCGTGTTTTTACTTCTCTCATCACCCCATCCATATATATATATATATATATATATATATATATATATATATATATATATATATATATATATATATATATATATATATATATATATATATATTCAACAACCACGGGGACATCACACAACCTTGTCGCACTTCCACACCGATCGTGAACCATTCACATAGTTGCCCATTAACCCTTACACATGCTTCACTACCATCATAAAAGCTCTTTATGTCACCTAGCAGCTTACCATCTACACCGTATTTGCCCAGAACTTTCCACAATCCTTCTTTGTCCGCTTTGTTGTATACTTTTTCCAGATCCATTAATGCCATAAACACCTTATGGTCCTTCTCACAAGCCTTCTCTGCTATCTGTCTCACTGCAAATATTTGATTCACACATCCTCTGCCACTCCTAAAATCACTTGTTCATCACTCACTAGTACTTCTGATATCTCTCTTACTTTCTGTATAATAATTCTTCCATATACCTTCCCTACCACACTCAATAAACTTATGCCACGATAATTCTTGCACTCACATTGCCCACCTTTATTTCTGTACAGGGGTACAGTCACAGCCTTGTTATATATTATTATTAGTAGTAGTAGTACTAGTAGTAGTGGTAGTAGTAGTAGTAGTAGTAGTAGTATTTAGTACTAGTGGGTAGTAGTAGTAGTAGTAGTAGTAGTAGTACAGGTTTTACCATTATCATCATTGTTATTATCGTTAAGGAGCCGGTTTTGCCAGCTAGGTAGCCGAGATGTTTCTCAATGTTTCCCGAAGTTTACGGTAGGTTCCAGTACAAGTCAGAGTTGCCAGCTTTCCTGCTGTTAGTGAGCGTAGTTATTTCGTAAGTTGTGCATTTTTTTTTTTTTTTTTGCGCTCTTTTTCTCTATATGTTTTATTCATTTGATTGTTAAGTTGTGTACTTCAGTTTTAGTTTGTATGTTAAATAATTTACAGTGTTATGTACTGTAAGAAAACTGGGATATTTTGGTTGTCTCCGAGTTGGTAACTGTGCTCTCTCTTTATGAAATACACAGACCTTTTGTTTTCGTAGAATGTAGATCATTCTCGAACAATGCAAGCTTATATAAAGATGGATAAGAGACTAGAACGAGTTCAGTTGGTTTTCAGTTCAGTTTGAGTGTAGTTCAGTGTCTGTACAGTGAAGTTTGCATATTTTCGGTACTTGTGCAATAACAATGAAGTGTTGTCAAGCAGTAAGCGTAATAACAGTGAAGCGTTGTCATGCATTAAGTGTTATAGCAGTTAGTAAAGTTTGTATAGCTCCATTGCTTGTAAGAATAGTGAAGTGAAGTTGGCAAGCATTAAGTGTAATTATTTGGAAAATAGACAGTGAACTTTAAGAAGCCAGTGTTTATTTTTGCCTCAGCTGATCTTGTGTGCTGTACTCCGAAAGGCTGACCATAGGAAGTACAACTTACTGGGCAACGTACTTCCTATACTAGACTACTGCTGTTGCAGCCTATGACATTTTGGGGTGAGGACGTAACACTGGTGTCAGGAGTGTGGGTAATTTAAGGGCTGCAGTGAGTCTAACTTCGACATGGAGCAAGGGGGTGTTCAGACAAGATCCCGAGCTGAGCAGGAGGACGAGGTGTCATTGGCTGCAAGTATGAAGCTGTTACAAGCACAAATACAGGCACAGAATGAAGGACAGAAAGAGCTCAGAAACAAACTCAAAGAACAATTACAGGCCCAAAGTGAAGAACAGAAAGAGCTCAGGAATGAACTCAAAGAACAAATACAGGCACAGAATGAAGAACAGAAAGAGCTCAGAAACACACTCAAAGAACAATTACAGGCCCAAAGTGAAGAACAGAAAGAGCTCAGGAATGAACTCAAAGAACAAATACAGGCACAGAATGAAGAACAGAAAGAGCTCAGGAGCAAAATCAAAAAACAATTGCAAGCACAGAGTGAACAACTTGAGGCACAACGTGAAGAACAAATGGAACGATATGAACAACTTCAAGAGGCATTACGGGAGCAACAGAGGGAAGTACAACTGAGGGTGCAAGGACAGCTGGATGCATTCATGGGGGAGGTGAGGGAGGAACAGCAACAGCTTAAGGAGGAAGTAGGTGCCATGCTAGAACACCAGAAGTATGTGGTAAGTAATAATGTGATGGAGTGTAAACAGCATGTAGATGACCAGTTGAAGACAATTAGTGAGGAAATAGTGATGGAGTGCAAACAGCACATGGACAACTAGCTGAAGATTGGTGAGGGAGTAGTGGTGGAGTGCAGACAGCTTGTAGGTAACCAGTTGAAGCATGTAGTTGACAATATGAAGATAATTATTGAGAAAACTGAGGCTGTAGAGAAATATTGCACAGCTGAGCCTCAAGTTAGTGTACAGGGGGCATATGAAAGGAAAGGACAATGTATGGTGAATCTTGACGGATCCCAGGCATCTAATGGTAGCATTACAGGGTTGAATAATCAGAATGCAGAAGTTTTAAATCCTGGCCTTAATTATGATGCCCCAGTTTTTAGGCCCCAAACCAGTGAAGTGCATGGCTATACTCGGGGTTCAATTAAAAAGAAACCTCAAGAATTTGATGGTTAGTTACTTGCGGATCAGAATGGTTGGGATGATAGGCAGAGGGCAGTGCAGCTTGCCACTAGCCTTAAGGGTGCTGCAATGAAAATTCTGGGCCAGATATCAGTGATGGAGAGGAACAGTTGTCAGTCCCTAGTAGAAGTGTTGGAGTGCAGATATGGAACCATGTACCAGACTGAGGTTTACAGAGCAAGATTCCGGAGCCGTGTACGGGCTCGAGGAGAATCCCTACAGTAGCTTGCTCATGACCTGGAGAGTATGGCATACAAGTTGTACCCTGGATGGTACCTAACCTGCTGGCTATTCTACTGAGGGACCAGTTCATCAACGCTCTTGATAGTGCAGGGTTGAAAGTGCAAGTGAAGCAGGCACAACCAAGACGCATGCAAGAAGCACTAGCCAGGGCTCTAGAATTTGAGTCCTACGTCAGGACCAGTACATCCACCTTCCAGGCAGGTCGTAGTGCAGGACTCATGGCAAGTAAGGGGCAGGTATGTGATAAGGAAAAATTTGAGGGGAGTTGCTGGTACTCTAAAAAGCCAAGACACAGAAAAGAGGACTTCTACAAGTGGATAGGGGAACAGGAGAAGACCGGAGGAGGCTGCTGGTTCTGCGGGAAGTCAGGACACAAGAAGAAGGATTGTCACAAATGGAAGAAGGAGCAAGAACAGAGCAATGCAAGGAAATCTTCAGTTGTAACAAAAGTGTGTTGGACATGTAGCGAGGTGGGACACTTCAGTTCTGAGTGTCCGAAGAAGAAAAAGGATGATAAGAAGAAGGCTGCAGAAGACCAGAAAGAAGCGGAAATCTAGTGGAGGCTGGTGTGAAGCGGCAACCACCAGCCTGTTTTTCCCAGGTAGCCCCACCATCGAGAAAATGCAAGAGGATGGCAATCGACAGTGTGTGAATAGACGGAAGGATAGACGGAAAGAAGTGTTCCCTGGTGACTGACTCAGCCTCAGAGTAGACTTTTGTGAGGCCTGATGTGTTACATCATTGGTGTCTGCCTGAGTCATCAGAACAACTGTGTCGTGTAACTGGGCACCACACAGAACAAAGGGGACCCCCTGGATGTCTGGATTGAAGTGACAGGGCAAGAAGCTACTCTACCAGTCTATATGGCCGACATGGAGGATCCTTGCCTTCTGGGTCTGGACAACCTTATGTCCATGGGATGTGAGCTGGACTTCTGCTCCATGAAGCTGAACATTTGGGGAAGGTCGGCTCCCGTCACAGCAGTGAAATGTACCAGTTCTGGTGGCGAGGTGAGGGCGCTCTGCACAACAGTGATGCCACCAGAATCAGAACTCTTGCTCCAGTGTAAGGTGAGTGGCTCTATTGACAGTTGTATACGGGTAGTGGAGCCTGATGTACAGTGCAAGATGAAGGCCGGAGTGATGGTGGGGAGAACACTGGTGGAAACAGGTGCAGGTGAAGTGCCGGTTGTCGTGGCCAATGTCTCCCATGAGCCACAGAATATCAGCAAGGGAGAAATTCTGGGACTGTGCCAGGCCGTGGACCCTAAGTGGCACTAGAGGAAGGCCTGTAAAAGGAGCATAGTCAAGGAGGAGGTGTCTCTGCCAGAGCACTTACAAGACCTTTTCTCAAGGAGTTACCAGTGCCCGTATGGTTCACAAGTGGCTTAAGTTGAGGCAGCTGCTGACGAAATTTGCTGATGTCTTTTCCACGGGAGACCTAGACCTGGGGTGCACTGATCCGGTGGAGCAGAGTATAGACATCAGGGGTCACTGCCCGATTAAACTGCCAGCGTGGAGGATGGCACCAGCCCAACAGCAAGAAATGGAGGTATGGACAATCTCCACAGTCAAGGAGTGATAGAAATGTCCAGTAGTCCTTGGGCATCAGCAATGGTTCTGGTAAGGAAAAAGGATGGCTCAGTAAGGAGCTGTATAGACTATCAAGCCCTGAATGAAGTGACAGTGAAGGATGCATACCCCTTGCTAAGAATTGATGACACCCTGGATGCTATGTCAGGTGCTAAGTGATTTTCCACCCTAGACATGAAGGCAGGATACCACCAGGTCAAGGTTGCAGAGAAGGACAAAGAGAAGACAGCCTTTTCATACGGGTGGGGTTTATGGCAGTTTAAAATGATGCCATTTGGCCTATGCAATGCCCCAGCTACTATTGAATGCCTCATGGACCACGTACTTGAAGGCCTGCACTGGCAGATGGCTGTCATCTATCTGGACGATGTAATTGTGTTTGAACGGACTTTCTACCAGGAACTGGAGAGGTTGGCGGAGGTGTTGAACAGGATCCATGCAGTGCACCTCAAGCTGAACCCCAAGAAATGTTACTTGTTTCAGAAGGAAGTAAATTACCTGGGACACATTGTGGGTGAGAGCAGCAACCGTACTGACCCAAAGATGGTGGCAGCTGTGGAAAATTGGCCAGTCCTAAATTATGTGAGAGAGCTACAGAGTTTCGTGGGCTTTTGCACCTACTATCGGTGTTTTGTCAAAGACTTTGCAATGATAGCTGCACATCTTCACAAGCTGTTGGAGAAAAGACAGAAGTTCGCATGGACAGCAAAGACTGAGAAAGCCTTCAACGAAGTCAAGCATGCATTGGCAAGCTCTTCAGTATTGCCATACCCAGACCAGAATCAGCTAGTTATCTTGGACTGTGACACTAGTGCCCATGGTATTGGTGGAGTCCTGTCACAGAAGAAGGTTGACAAATAGTATGTCGTTGCATATGACAGCAAGAAGCTCAGCCTACTGGAGCGGAACCACTGTGTGACCCGTAACGAAGAACTACTGTGTGACCCATAAGGAGCTCTTGGCAGTGATTAAGGGCTTGATTTCTTCCATCCCTACCTATACGGGTCAAACTTCATCATCAGGACGGACCATGCGGCACTCAAGTGGCCGAAAACGCTAAAGAATCCAAAGGGACAACTGGCACACGGGCTCAGAAAGCTAGACCAGCACAATTATGAGGTGCAACACCATCCTGGGCGGGTAAATGGCAATGCTGACAGCCTGAGTCATTGGCCTTGTGATCCAGAGTGCCGGCAGTGCAGTAAATAGAAAGATCATAGTAAGAAATGCAGCCATACTGCAATGACAGGGCCAGTGTCAGATGAAGACCTGAAGAGGATGCAGATGGAGGATGCAGATTTACAACCAGTGCTAGAGTGGCTGCAGCAAATACAGTGTGACCATCTTGAGAAGAAGTTTCCAGGTTAAGCCCTGTGACGAAGAGCTACTAGAGTCAGTGGGACCTTCATTTGAACGATGAACTACTGGAGCATCAGTGGGAGACACCCGATGGCCTCACTTGGCAACTGATGGTTCTGAAGAAGATGAAGTCTGAGATCTTGGATGAGTCCTATAACCAGATCATTAGTGGACACCTGGGAGTGAAGAAAACTCTAAGCTGGCTGTGACAGAGGTTGTGTACACCTGGGAGTGAAGAAAACTCTATTCTGGCTGTGACAGAGGTTCTACTGGATTGGCATGCGTCAGGACGTTGAAGATTGGTGTCAGGCCTGTGATGTGTGCTGTGACAAGAAGGGACCCAAGAAACGTGGTTGTGCCCCTCTTCAGCTGTACCAAGTGGGTGCACCAATGGAAAGAGTCACAGTGGACATTGCTGTACCTTTGCCGCTCACTGAGAGAGGAAACCAGAATATATGTGTCACCATGGACTATTTCACAAAGAGGCTAGAAGCCTATGCTATCCCTGATCAAGAGGCTGCGACTGTTGCTCAGGTGTTGGTTGACCGGTTTTTCTGTCATTTTGGGATGCTACAAGAGCTACATTCAGACCAGGGTAGAAACTTTGAGTCTGCTGTGTTCCATGAGTGCTACAAGTTACTGGGGATCAAGAAGACCAGGACGACCCCACTAAGGCCACAGTCAGACAGGATGGTGGAGAAAGCCAGCTGGACCCTGGGTCAAGAGCTGGCCAAGCACTGTATTGATGGACAAACAGAATGGGACCAGAAATTACCTGCATTGCTGATGGCATGTCGGTCTGCATTCCATGAGTCTACCAGCTACACACCTCCAAAACTGGTGTTAGGCCACGAGTTTCACTTACCTGCTGACTTGTTAATGGGAAGACCACCTGGTGAAGAGCTGCCTACAGACACCACCGGCTATGCAAAACACCCTCAGGCAAGGCTGGCTGAGGTGCATCGTCAAGTGCAAGGAGCCCTCAAGTTTTCAGGAGGTGATGAAGTGCAAGTATGATGCGAAGGCAAGTGAGATGAGCTTCAAGGATGGTGATCAAGTTTGATTATACAATCCTCAGCGGAAGAAGGGAGAGTCCTGAAGCTGCAGAGACCATGGGGCGGGCCTTACACTGTGTTGGACCGCCTATCAGGCGTAACATATCAGATTCGGGGAGGCAGGAAGTCTCGCCCAAAGGTGGTACACATGAACCGTCTGTGGCAATACCATGGGCCAGGAGAGTACATCTGAGACATCTCCGACGAATGAAGCTCTCCCGCAGCCAAGGATGTTGAGGAGGACCAAGGAACTGAAGTGGAAGAGGATGGTTGCAGTTCCCCAAGAGAAGAAGCGAATGAAAAAGAGGACCAAGACATTCCTAGGGAGTGGACTATGTAGAGGAGCAAGGACGCCATCAGAAGCGGAATAGAAGAAGACCTGTTAAGTTGAAGGATTATTTTGTGTATAGTTAAATGTTTCATTAGGATTAAGATTTATGTTTGTAAATATTGTGTAGTTCTGTCGGGACGACAAAGAACTAGGGAGGGGGTAGTGTTAAGGAGCCAGATTTGAGTGCTAGGTAGTCGAGATGTTTATCGATGTTTCCTAAAGTTTACTGTAGGTTCCAGTACGAGTCAGAGTTGCCAGTTTTCCTGCTGTTAATGAGCGTAGTTAATTCGTAAGTTGTGCATTAATTTTTGTGCTCCTTTTCTCTTTGATGTTTTATTTATGTGATTGTTTCTTAAGTTGTGTAATTCAGTTTAAGTTTGTATGCTAAATAGTTTACAGTGTTATGTACTGTAAGAAAACTGAGATGTTTTGGTTGTCTCCGAGTTGGTAATTGTGCTCTCTCTTTATGGAATACACGAGAACTGTTGTTCTCGTAGAACGTAGATCATTCTCGAACAATGCAAGCTTATATAAGGATGGATGAGAGACTAGAACGAGTTCAGTTGGTTTTCAGTTCAGTTTGAGTGTAGTGCAGTGTCAGTACAGTGAAGTTTGTATATTTTCGGTACTTGTGTAATAACAGTGAAGCGTTGTCAAACATTAAAATGTAATAGCAGTTAGTAAAGTTTGTATAGTTACAGTGCTTGTAGGAATAGTGAAGCTGGCAAGCATTAAGTGTAATTATTTGGAAAATAGACAGTGAATTTTAAGAAGTCAGTGTTTATTTTCGCCTCAGCTGATCTTGTGTGCTGTACACCGAAAGGCTGACCATAGGAAGAACAACTCACTGGGCAACGTCCTTCCTATACTAGACTACTGCTGTTGCAGCCTGTGGCAGCCTGGGGTGAGGACGTAACATTACATTATTATTATTATTATTATTATTATTATTATTAAGTAGTACCAGTAGTAACAGTAATAGTAGTACAGTAGCAGTAATAGTAGGAGTAAACTTTTTTTTTTTTTATCTAGGCTAAGATGCAGTTGACGGGATGGGGATGACTGGCTGAAGGCAACATTAGTTCATAATCTCTGTACTCGTTTGCATTATTAACCCCTTAACCGTGGGGATGTCAGAAGCGGTCCCTGCATGACCCACGGGGACAATCGTGCCCCGACTGACTTTTTAAAAATATTTGCCAAAAATCAGTTATTAGGCCTAGAATATTATAATTACATATGCATATGGCACATACCTTCCGCTTTCTCCTGGGATGTTTGTTGAGCCTTCGTCGACTACCGTAGGACTTGTGGAGACTCTAAAGTTGGGTAATGAAGTCTCCACTTTACACTTCCCGACACCCCGTAATATGATTACCACAGCCTCATGTTATCACTAGAAACACTATTCTATGATTTTCAAGTAATTTGGAATCCATACTCCATAAAAAAAAAAAACACACACACACACTGAAAATGTAAATTACGAGCGCATACCAGCTTCCCACCCGCGCACGTTCCCCGCTGGTATTCTTTCATTTGTTATTCGTAAACACACTCACACTTTATATTCCTAGTACTTTATTACACTTATATATATCTACAGTCTTTATCCATAAATTTCCTTCAGTAATAGTAGTATATTTTCACTCTAGGCATTCATTTTCTCGTTCAGTAAACTACTTAGAGAACGAAGCTTTCACTTTCACTGTCATTACTCCAAGTATTTGTACTCATATTCTTATATTACTAATTATTTACATTTCTATTTACATTTTCTATTGTATTTACATTATTTACACTTCTATTTATTTACATTGTGTTATACACTGTCACTTGCAGTAACTTATAAAACTAGATTCCCTTGTTCAATCATATTTACATCCATTGCTTTCACCTGCTATTTACACATTATTTACACATTACATACATTTCGACATGCACTGTTTTAGAACTGCTTCAGGCTGTTGTAATAAAAAAAACCAGGTTATGCAGAGGGGAACCTGGCACTCAGCGCACTCCCAAGAGGTGCGTTTGTGCTCGGGTGTGCGTCTGGTGGTATGTGCACACACCTGACACCTGGGGATCGCAGCCTTCCTCTTCGTTGTGGCAGGCATTTGCACCAGTCTGTGCCGATCCATATAAGTCCTCTGCTCAAGTCTGTCAGGAAGTCTAACAGAATTGCACCTTGGAGCTGTTGCTGTCACCCTACCTTATCCCTCAAGCAGTTGCTGAACTCAAGTCCCGGCAAACAACCTCAGGGAGAAGGACTTGGGTGGCTTTACCTTCATCTTGTACAAGATGAAGGCGTTCAGCATCATCATCATGTCAGTGAGATGCAGAGACACTTTCCTGTGCCACCTAGTATTCTTTCTGAGGCAGTCGATCACTCCAATCATCATGTCGGACTTGTCCACCAGCAGCATGTTGATATTGTAGTCGATGAAAGCATCAGGTTTCATCACAGGTTAGCCCGTCCTACGGTCGACCTTCCCACTGTCTTTCAGTTCCCCCTTGTGTACAGTGATGAGCATATGCACGACCCTCTTGTCATGCCATCGTGTTGCCAGCATCTTCTCAGACTTGCGTAGGTGCACATCTCCTCGCTGCGAATTTCCTGCCTCGGGGAATTTTGGGAAGTTGTCACGATTACTCATGACAGTGCCGCAGGAGCTGATGCCATGCTCTGAAAGGTATTTAACAAGTTTCGGTGCTGTAGAGTAGTTGTCAGTATACAGCACATGATTCCCACCAAAATACCTTTCAAGCAGCACTTTCACTACACAGTCTGAGAAGCCAAGGGGGTGTGTTTTGTCCAGTTCAACAGTGCTCGCTGAATAGATGATGAAGTCAAGGATGTACCCCATCTTACAGTCGCACAGTACAAAGAACTTTATTCCAAACTGATGACGTTTGCTTGGAATGTACTGTACGAACCTCAGACGTCCTCTGAACAGAACCAAGGATTCGTCTATGACAACCTTCTGAAATGGGTGGAAGAATGACAAAAATTTATCCTTCATTCTGTTCAGAATCTCCTGGATCTTGTAGAGAGGGTCAGTTTGCGAAGGTATATCGTTGTTGTTGAAGTACGGGTTTCCCATGGTGTTACAGAAGCAATCTCTTGCCATGTACTTATTGAAGGTGGATGAGGGTAGTAAGGGGTCCATGGACTAGTAATCTTCCAACTCATGCTTCCTTGAATGGGGCGTGAGAAGCATGAGGGCGAAGAACACATACAGTTCCTGCACTCCAAGCACGGTCCACTGTTGCATTTTCGCTGCACCTGCACCACTTGCAGCACATTGTGACACATACCTGTTGGTATCATCACATATGTGCTGCATGTCTTCGTCATCAAGGAAGGCCAAAAGGTAGTCCACACACTCAGCATCCTCGTCAAGAGTGAAGGCAGGCAGTATCCCAGAGGAACTGTCATCGAAGTGGAGTTGTTCTGGGACGAAATCGGAACCATCCGTCCACATGAAGGCGTCCAGGGTTGCCCCTCGTGGTGGTGTAGGCTGAGTGAGGGTGGATGAGGGTGGCTGTGAAGCAGACTGGGCCGTTTCAAGGTCACTCTGACTGACCCTAGGTTGCTGTGTACCACTAGCAGCCCTTACTCTAGAAGCTACTTTACTTTTATGACGAGTAAGAAATTTACCTCGTCTACTACAGCTTGCCTTCACTGTAGGTGCTGGTGGAGACTCAGACGACGAAGACTCAGGAGAAATTTCTGTTGAAGAGGTGGAAGATATTAGTGAACTGAGGCTGGGAGAGCGGGGAGGTGATTCACCTCGGGACTCATGGCGGGCTGGGTCACGCGGGGCCATTCTTATGGGGCTAACACGCCTCCTCTTCACTGTCTTCCCAAATTCCTTCCCTTGCTGCATTAAGGGCTCCTTTCCCTTGGAGCCAGGACAAACCTGAGACACTGAAGCACTCGTACTGGCAGTTTCTGTCACCATTTCCTCCTCAGGCTCATCACACGATTCACCCGAAAGATCAAAGTCATTATCAATCATTATCATTGATAAATCAGCCAGTTTGTGTTCCACAACAGAATCACTTAGTCCTTTACCCCTTCCCACACGAGGTTTAGTAGGGGTAGAGGTCATTGGGCCCTTTGCAATGGGCACAGAAGTGGCGGAAATGGAGGGGCACGAGTCCGACATGGTTTCACCTCAAAAGGCAACACTACTCTGAATGACGTGCCGTATATGGGCAGGCAAGGGTTGACAATGTCAGTGTGGTGACAGCTGCTAATTTATATGCTATGAATTCATTGGCAGGAATTCTAGACAATACATAATAAACAAGGTAGTTCCACGTGGATGTAAATATCACTTAGGCTTCTCCCTTCCTTTCTTATATACCGGTATATTGTTATTACGAGAATAGTCATACAGCATATTTCAAGGGAAAATAAGCAGGGAAAATTAGCAAACGATTGCATGTGGGGTGTTGCCAGGTGATAATTAGCCAATTCCAGGTGTATGGCACTATCAATTACATTTTGTCTTTTTTATATATATTATTTTGTATAAGAATAGGACATAGAGCTCATTTCAATGGATGAAACCAGTGGAAAAATCTGCGCAAGATTTGCTTAGCGCGGCGCGGCCGGGCAGGCGAGAGGGGAGGGTAATGGAGGGGAGGTAGGGAGGGGAGTCAAGAACATGGAGAAATGGCTAAATTGTCAACAATGGATGGGAGTACAGATGACATTAGCAGTGCTGACTATTGTTGGACACTGGCAGTACTAATAGATGATATAATTCACCACTTGAAAGCCCGGGCGAATTCAGAATAACACAGAATCACAAAAGTGACGCCCCGCGGTATGATCCCTTGTGCCCGAGCATCATGAAAGTGATGCCCCGCGGTTAAGGGGTTAATTGATATATATCTGAGAAAGAAAATCTGGGTTAGTAAACAGGACGTTATTTCTACATGATGCATTCAGCCAATCATCACAAACCTGTCAAGTACATCTTTGCTTCGATAAAAGAAAAAAAAAAAAAAGTATAGTATAGCCTATCTGATCTACTCTGAGAAAAGACGAGCCTTTAGCTATTGAAAGCTGGCAGCTGATTTGTTGCCTGAGTAATTCATTATTAACGGTGTATTTTTAATTTTTTATATTATGAGTTGCAATAACCGTTTGACGATAAGACTGGCTAAATAATATGTTATATACAGCTACTTATATAGATGAATTAAAAAATGGGGCCAATCAAAGTTTGTCAGATGGTCTAGACACGTTTTGAAATTTTGAATTCTCGGGACTAATCAAACTATGTCCTATCAAGGTTTTACGAGTATCTTCATTTTTTTACTCATGTTCAGGCAAATTAAAGTAAATTATGTCATTACTGCAATACTCTGTTAAATCTGACCCAGCAAATATGATATGGGGAGGGAGAGAGGCATCTCGTGGGATGTTCCACTTCACTAAGCAGACGAATATTCAAATTTATTTGAGAGCGTTTTTCTGCTGCATAGGTTTGCATTATGCTTTCTACTTTCGTATCCTCAGTAAGTTTTTCATCTTTTAACTTTCGAATATCTAGTCACAACTTTCAGAGCTGTGACAAGGTGTGGGCTGCGAGATATAAGTGATGGTGACATATAACGTCTTCAGCCGTAACTGCCAGTCATTTTTATTGGAATTCTGATGTTTCACTAAGTTAGATTTTATAAAACGTCGCATTAATGACATTTTATTTTAATTTCCTGAACATGGGGGAAAAATCAAGGTACTCTTAAACCTTTACCTGAATGTGTTTTGATTTGTCTCGAAAATTCAAAATTTCTCTTGTGTCTAGACCTCTGAGCTCTATAGTATGGACAGGCTTTCTCATGGGTAGCACCACGTAATAGCACCACGTAATTTATGTAGTCGCCGCCAGGGCAGCGCTGGTGTAGCGGCAGCCATGTTACACCATGCCTGATGCCCGCATTTTTGTACTGAGCTGCTCTGTGGGTTTTTGAAAGCAGCTGATGATTCCGGAAAATATAGTTCCATTGTCCACTGTGCAGCCCACGGATACAAAATGGGCACAGGAATTCATCGAGGAGAGATGGCGTTACATTTCACAAATAAGAAATATATCTTGTTGCTAATTCTACAACATTACTGCCCTATGGGATGGGGCGGGAAAATTCTTCCCCAGTATCCCTGCATGAATGAGGCCCATTTATCTCCACTCTTTCTCTGCTTGTCCTCTTCTCTTCTGTTCATACTCTCTTGTAGATATTTCCACGTTTCTTCCAGCCTTTATCAATCTGGACATTCGGTTGCATGACATGGATAGTCTAAGGACTTCACACACCATTTCAGCACCATTAATTCGACGTAAAACAGCTTCAACATCGCTATCATTTCAGCGTTAATACCACACTATCTTTTCCCTTTCTGCCTTTACCTTTCTCTGCCTTAGTGCCGTAAAGGGTAAATTCTGCACTGCAACAACCTATGGCGCTGTTTTATACTCATTGGCTATATGTACACCATATAATTCGTTGAACACGGCCGAAAAAAAAAAAACACCATCCATTCATGTTCTTGTAGTAAAAGAGATGAGTGCAGGTGTTTCAATATGGATGCCAAAATCACACGCTCGCGGCAGAGATAGCCTCTGCATACTATAGAGCTCAGTGGTCTAGACACTGTGATAAACATTGTAAGGCCTCGTTTTTAAACTAATCTATACAGATAACTATATCCAGTATAATACTTTATTTTGGCAATCTTATCGCCAAAGGGTTATTGTAATCCTTATAATAAACATAATTTATGATGTATCGTTAATAATGAATGCATTCGGACAACCAATCAGATGCCAGCTTTCAAAAGCACGTGTCTTCTCAGAGTAGATCCAGTAGGTTATAGTAACAGCAACCCCAGACTAATGTGATTGTGAACACGGTGGACTGCAGGATGAAGCTGCAAATGGCACCTCAAGTGAAGAAAACACCGAGACTGCCTCCCTTTGCTTCTCTTTGTACTCCTATGCAGGAAGTGGTTCTGGAAATTTCTTAGACCCTTTCCAGAAGAGATTCTACCCAACACCTCAGTGTCCTCTTGTATGTTAATGATGCTAACTATGTTGTTCATCAAAATAATATAAATAACATGCAAGACAATGATAAAATATGCAAAATAAATCGCGTAGGGAGAGGTGCTACGAAGCCTTTCATGTTGCCTATGACAGATGAGTTCGCCTTCCATCACCAAGTTTCATTCAACTGTAGTTGATTTGTTTGCTCCTGACAAAGTTCCCTGACGCCTTTCAGCTCAGTTGACGGCCAAATGTAGCCAGACCGGAGGGTTGATTTGACTGGTAACCAAGGAGACTCATCCCTGCCTCATAACTTAGGATGGTTGAATTTCATGCAACCACGACATAGAAATCAGGCTATAAGAGGGGCCCAACTCCGTCAGATGAATATAAACCAGCTATACCTCGTTCACCCCCTCCTTCGCCCGCTGTTCCTGCAGTCCACCACACCACAGAACACACTCCACATACACTATCAGGTTAGGGAGGTAGAGACAGATTATTACAGGTGAATTGCCCTATTATCAGCTCACTCCTACTTCAGTCCTCACCTTCGTTTGCTGCCCCTGGTCTTCCTGTGCACACCTGACTGACCATGCCACAGCCATCACCCCACCAAAGGCACCTCACATCCAGGGCCAGATCCGGGAAGTGTGGAGAGAGAGCGGCACAGTTGCTATCTAATGCCATCACCTCGCTTCCATCAACTACCTCGTACACACTCACCGCTGTTCGGTTCACCTGTAGTTCACAGAGTATTGTGGGGAATAAAAGGGGTTCTCATTAGCCTACATATCTATGTGCCTGTATATTTATCTGGTGCCAGACGTCTTAATTCCTTAAGCTTTGGCCACAAACAAATCGCCTCTACGTCTCCCTCTCCTCTGCCATTTACCTGCCCTCCTTCCAACTCACACACATCCGTTCTCATATATCTTTTCACCCCATCCATCCACCTTATCCTTGGTTTCTCCCTCCTCTCCCACTCCACCTCATTCACATCCACTGTTCTAGTCAGTCTCTCATTCCCTATCCTCTACGTACTGCCAGATCATCTCATAAAATACCCTTGACACTTTCAATCACATCCACATCAACACCACAACACTATTTTACTTCCTCACGTCCATATTGTCACTCTCTAGTAAATGTTCTCTGCCCCAGCCTGGGTTCCAACTCGCATCCTTTCAGACAGCAGACCACATCTCTTGCCACTTGACCACCGCCTCCCCGTTTTCTCAACACTTTTACTGGGATATATAAACTTTGTATTTTATTCCAGGTAGCGCCAGACGATTTGATTCAGTTCTAGGTGCTGGAATTGGACGCCTTCACACGATGATGCTAATATATTCAAGTGAAGCCGCTGCTCTGTTGTGTAAACGTCTCTCACCTTCCTATCTCCTCAAAGAAGGTTGGTGGACTGCCGTGCAGAGGAAGGGCAACATCAGCCTGCAGTCCGCTGGGTTCACGTTCAGATTATCCTGGGGCCACAAGACAACATAATTCAGTTCAGAGAAGCCTATCATGACACACGAGTTACAGTAAATACACATCAATTAACGTGAACCAAGTGGACTGCAGGATGAAGTTAACCATTCTCCTGGAGGCCGCCATGCACATTCTGGGGGATAGGCAGGTAAATGAGGTACCTTGTATAATCAGGCCGTCCAGCCACCTATTCATATTGGTGCCAGCACGTGAAGCCGTCCATCTTAAGCACTAGACGAAGGGTAAAACTGTAGCACAGTTATGTCTGTTATAGTTAAGTCTTGTTATTTCCATATGATTTTATTCACTTTAGCAAAGTTTTTAGTAGTGAAGGAGCTATAATTCTTTCACCTTAACTTGGCCCAGACTTATCCTTTTGTGTAGCGTATTTCACGTGGTTCAGAGGCAGAGAAACACAATATTATGGCTGTACATCATTCCCACAGCACTGCTTTGTGACCAGCATCATAGTCCAGTGTTAATGTAGTTACAGCTCGGCATTCAAGATAGAGATGGCAATTTTAGGCCACGTTAGAGTTAAAAGAATATAATAAATTGTATATCAAGTCTCCAGTTGGTGAATACGTTTCCTAAGATGAATATTATCGCCTGGTGGTAGCAAGAAGGAAACAAAGAGGACGTGACCGCTGTGGAAATATACTGTACACTAACCTGAATCTTGATCCTTCGTGATGGAATCATCTGAGTGGTGGGTTTGCTCCATGGGTTAGATTTATCCGTAGGCAGAAGCTTGTTCTTGTCACACGTGATCCACAGCCAATCCTCCGCCTCTGTATCGCGGTGTGAGTCGTGAATAAATACTGCTTCAGCCACCCAGTCGTTTATTTCCTTCGGTGCCAAGATACGGAAGACCAGACCCCACACTTGTATGTGCCATGGTGGGTCCATATCCATCACCGCCTCCAGCACCTGCCCTTCACCCTTCGTGTACCAATTCAGGGCCAGTGGGTCATCGCCGACACTCCTCCACACACACTCTGGAGGGAAGAGAAAAAGAAGTAGATGTACAGACACAAATATCTTTCCAGAGATGAGTGAATAAATAGCAAGAAAGTCGAACCATCTGACATACGCACCAGCAGGGATACGGTTTTCAGTGTATTTCGCCAGTTGTAATTTATCTTTGGACGGAACTGAGAAGATAGTTGTTTCTTTTCGTTGTACACAGTGGTCCATATATAACGCAGCCCTGCCACTACGCCGGACGATTTGTTGTGTTCTGGCGACGGCTCACTCCACGTTTTCAATGCCTGTCTTGCATTATTTATTCATTTCCTACTCCCACTGCCACACCCACGCCCATACCAGCAGACTGAGCCATTCCCACAACACAGGCTACTGCAGGTGAGGTTATAGTGGAGTGCAATTTACGAACACATGTATGTGTTAATTTCAGGCATAATGCTTTTCCTAACTGACATATCATTACCCTGGGAGTCCTACGTAAACACACACACACACACACAGCAGAACAATACCTTGTGCTGATCCAGTGGGCAGCAGTGCAAAGACCATCATCCATCTGGCCAAGTTGCCACCACGCATCTGTAAGAGAAAATAAAAACAACTGCATTAACTATGATATTTTGTTAACAGCCAAACGCCAGACGAGTTTATTAACGTAGGAGCCTGAGAGTGTCATTACTGTCACCATTTATCATCTTATGCTCGGGGAAACTCTAGATTCTATTCCAGCAAACGTATGATAGTTTTGTGGCTGAGAGAGAGAGAGAGAAAGAAAAAAAGAAAGAGAGAGAGAGAGAGAGAGGAAATGCCTTACGCTGTCAGATGCTCAGACAGACGGTACAAGACCCCGGCGTCAACGCTACTGTGACACTAACTCCTCCCATCGTGATGTACTGCTTTATATACTCACACATCACCCTTGTAATTATTCTCTCTCTCTCTCCACGTATTGTCTACACTCTTATCGCATCCTCTCTTTTGTCACTTGGTATGTACAGTACACGGGATTTCTCTCTCTCTCTCTCTCTCTCTCTCTCTCTCTCTCTCTCTCTCTCTCATTTCTTTTAAATCTGTCTTCTTCTCGAGACTCCCTTCCACCCCTCTCTCTCATTCCTCCACGTATTATCTACACTCTTGTTGCATCCTGTCTTATCGCTTGGTTTTACAGTACACGAGCTTCTTCTCTCTCTCTCTCTCTCTCTCTCTCTCCGGGGGGCGCGGTAGCACAGTGGTAGCGCGCTGAGCTTGTGATCGGGAGGTCGCAAGTTCGAGCCTCGCCCGGGCTACCGTTGCCGGGAGGGGTAGCTCCCTCCTGTAACCCCAGTGGGGCTATATGGCCTTAGTTGCCTAGCTCGGGGAATTCATTTCTCCATTTCTCTCTCTCTCTCTCTCTCGGGTCATCTAATACTGTTTCATCCTCCCAGCGGACGGATTTTTTCATTACTTAAGCAGCCACTTTTGCACTTATAAAATTCAGATATATCTTTAATTAACCAATATAGTCTGTCTGTTTTCATCTGACGGAACTGGGCACTTTAAGGGTTAGAAAGGGCCATAGTTAACCCCTTTAGTGGGCCTTAGTCAAGAGTTAGAAGTGAATCTCCTTGGTTATTAGTCATTTTAACGTGGCTAGATATTCGTCTTTTTGCAGCTTATTTCACATAGGTCAGTGGCAGACAAAGAAAATACTACGGCTCATCATCCTTCCCGTAGCACTTCTTCGTGACTAGTATCATATTCTAGTGGTAATCTATTGTAACATATCAGAATGCAAGATGGAGGATGGTAATGCTAGGCCAAGCTGGAGTGAAAGGAGTATACTCAGATCTACGGTATAGGTTCGTATTTTAGTGGTCTTTCTCCTCTCATGGACCTATTTTTCCTCAGGGGTACACTTTTACCTATGTTTCCCTTGAACCTATTTTAGTCCATGGACATATTTTCCTCCTGGACCTGTATTCCCCCACAGACCTGTATTCCCCCACAGACCTATATTCCCCCACAGACCTATATTCCCCCACGGACCTATTTTACCCCACAGAACTATTTTACCCAGAGACCTATTTTACCCCACAGACCTATATTCCCCCACAGACATATTTTACCCCAGACCTATTCTACTTCATCACCCTCTATTTCCCCCATAGACAAGACTCCCAGTGGACCTATTTCTCCATGGACTTATTTACTTCACAGACTTTCCCTCATCAACCTATTTTTACTCGTTAAAACTATGAGGCCTATGTCACCCAAGGACTTATTTTCCCATGAATCTATGAACTCCATGACCTGTTCCCCATTGGACCCATGACCTGTTACCCAGTGGACCCATGACCTGTTACCCAGTGGACCCATGACCTGTTACCCAGTGGACTCATGACCTGTTCCCCAATGGACCCATGACCTGTTCCTCAGTGGACCCATGACCTGTTCCCCAGTGGACTCATGACCTTGTCCCCCAATGGACCCAAGACCTCTTCCTCAGTGGATCCACGACCTGTTCCTCAGTGGACCCATTTCCCCACCACCCACCCACCAACCCACATACCCATCCACTTACCCAGTGTAGTCTCTCAGTAGTAGGACGATGATTCAGCAAAGTCAAACACACACACACACACACACACACACACACACACACACACACACACACACACACACACACACACACACACACAGACTGACAGACAGACGAACAGAAAGACAGACAAACTGACAGACAGACAGAGGCAGGTTGAGGAGTCGCACAGCCATTCAGTAGCATGTACAGTACTATTACGACACTATTATCGATCCACTTTTTTAGGATAAATACCGAGACCGCAAGAAATAACTTGCTAAACCAATTATCGTGACACCCCCTTTGGAGTGCAAGAAACTTTTCATTCAAGGAACAAGCAGACATACTCGTGGACCACAAGGCAACCTAAGTTACTTTACACCAACACACCTACACAGAAAAACAAGCTTGTCTGCATAGTTAGTCTTTTCCACTCAACCACAATGTAACCTTCTCTCCAAAACAGATGTGTAACATTATCCATATGGCAAGAGGTCTACAAGCACGGATCTGGATGCCATCAAGAACCTACACTGCTGCAGAGCACTACACGCCACAAACACGTTACCAACCAGCCACACACAACACGCATCTGTTGGTACTAACTCCGGGCGAACTGCACACCGCACGTGTCTTAGAACGATATATATTAGTAAAGCCCTTGATTCCACCACTAACCACCAGAATCTACAACACAAACTTGGAGAACAACACCAGATGCTGGCTTGCCCACTACTTCTCTGGCAGACAACCACTTGTTATGCGGCAGGGTATGTAATCACGAACACAAAGCTTTCCTAATGGAGTTCCACAGGACTCTGTTCTTTAACCCACACTATTCAACCTATACGTGCATGACTTTCTTATACCCAGTCCGCCCATAAACAATGCCTCGTATACAGATGACTTTATGATAACAACTTCATACCCCATCGCAAACACAGCCTGTTAACTGCAGCAAAACCACTACAACACATTTCAGGCATGGGTAGAGGACAACAGACTTGTTCCAGGCAAGTCCACCACAACCCTCATTACAAGCAGCAAGCAGGATCACAGGTATTCCCCTGTTAGCACTTATCAGTGTATCTGTTCTGCACACACCCTCCACTGACATTCTTAGAATATCGTATGACACTGGACTCACCTTCAGCGACAACATGCAGGACATCAAGAGTCAGTGCAGCCTCAGACTCAATGCACTCAGGGCACTTACGGGTAAAGATATTAGGTAACAAATAGAAATAATCTACCTATTCTACAGACATTATTTAATATAAGTGGTGTCCAATGCCTCCTTGGCACAGACTCCCATCCTATCTAACACCCACTGCAATACCTTGCAAACCACACAAGACAGTGCCCTACAGATGACCTCAGGCAGCACCAATATCACACCCACAGCTCCCGTACACTTTTAAACTAAAGCCCTGCATATTAGAGAAGAACTCGGTAAAACAAGCACACATGTCTACGCTGCCGCCTGTGCTTAACACAGTCACGTCATTACTTGACTCTCACAGCACAACTAGACACAAAAAAGCAGTCGCCACAGATCCATTATTCTGCCCTCTTCAATAGCACTGCACCTCCAGCCATTCTAACACTATAGTCGCGGCGCGCAACTCTGAGGTTGTTATTATCGTTCCCTGGCAACCTACCATTCAAAAGTGCGTCTGATTTCGTGTATAATATGGGACGCACGTGATTCGTGTATAATATGTTCGTGTATAATAATATCCGTGTATAATATATACATGCATAATAATATGATTCATGTATTATATGATACGAAATCGGGCGCACTTTTGAATGGTAAGTTGCCAGGGTACGATAATAACAACCTCAGATCCGTGCACCGCGACTATAGGAATGAAGAAACGCATACAAACTGCTCGTCTGAACTGTCTGTTTGCATCTCTCCACCACTACGGCAAGCGCTTTGCACTCGTCTAGTAGTAAACTCCATACTTTTTCTGTCTAGCTCTCTAATCTCTCAGACGTAACTGTTACTCCCAGTCCTTCATATATGCAACAGGTCAGTTCTGGAACTGTCTTATATTTCTCTGTCTGTATTTCCTGTTACCTTTGACCTTCAGTCTTTTAAATGCAGTATGTCCAGGCATCTCGAAATGAACGGATCTTAAATTTAGCTACCTGTTATCATGTCTTTATTTTTTCTTGGAGGAACTCATTGCAAGCTTCTAGCCTTTGGTTCTTTCTTCCTTCCATTAAAAAAAAATAAAAAAACAACGCAAAGGGCAATCAAACACCTCAATCAGAATACCATATTTAATTATTTTCAAGCCCCCTTCCAACATTCATCAATAAGAGGTATCCTTAAATGTAAAACATACGAGCAATGGGAAAGCTGCCATACACCATGAGAGCCACTACTGAGGATGCCAAGGAAGTCAAGAGGCTGTTGAGAAGACGGGTGCAGAGGGTGGAGATATACTGGGAGGGGTTAAAGAGGGAGAAGAGAGGGATGTCGGGATATATATTGTACTACTTCTACATGACAGCCGAGGAGGGTGACGGTTGTACAGGAAAACCTGTGAGTAGCAAAGCGGGTAAACAGTTTGGTTTTGCCAGTGCTGATGATTAACCCGTAAGCAAAGGCAGCCTGGCCAGACTTAACTAACAGACGCCAAAGTTGGATGCAAATATCATTGGCATAACAAAGGGTCAGAAAGGAACTCAGGAGAGGACCAAGAAGGCGGAGGAGTCTGTTCATGAGAAGGTTATTGAGGAAGAGGATAAGAACTCCGTCCTGGGGAGTCACAAAGCATTACATAGCTTTCAAACCAGCGGAACTTGTGACCCGAGTCAGTCAGGTAGGCAAGTTCATCAAGGATAACGTCCCGGTTTGCTACATCGAAGGCAGCTTTGAGGTCAATAATGGCAGTGCAATAGGATGATGCGAGGTGATAAGGAGTATTTCTGCAATACACTGTTGGCGCTACAACCTGGGAGGAATAACCAAAGAGATGAGGAGAGTTGATCCCGGACAAGATCAACGAGCCTAGCTAAAAAAATTCTCTCGAGAGGACTTTACGACACAAGAAGTGAGAGAAATAAGGCGGAAGTCAGAGGAACTAGGCTTGGGGATTGAGAAGATTGTGCTGCGGGTACACTCCTCTGGGACTTAAATTGAACACTGATAATAAGGGATTGTATGGAACCTGAGCAATAAAATATAGTTGATCCCGTCATTACCCAGGGCAGTTGCTGTGCTTTGTCACAGTGCAAGGCACAAACCATTACTGGTGTTGGGGAGATAATTAAGGCATGGTGCGAGTTCGAAAGTTTTAAAACGTCATAGTTACGCTTCACAAACAACTTTCTTTGCATTTATCCCGAAGAAAATGTAAAATGAATGGAAAAGGCATAACTAAAGAGTTTAATGATTGTCACCCCTTTCTTGACTTTATCTCCATTACTTCCCTCATCTAAAGCTCTTGTTACGTTCACATCCCTCACTGCCACAGGCTCCAACAGCAGTAGTTCAGTAAAGGAAGGACGTTGCCCAGTGAGTCGTTCTTCCTGTGGTCAGCCTTTCGGTCTGCATAACAAGATCGGCTCAGGCGTTGTAAATTAACACTAGTTTCTTATGTTCACTGTCTTTATTTTTCAATTAACTATACTTATTGATTGCCAATTTCACTGTTTTCACAATTAAGAGTCGGAGCTATAGCCTACAATCTTCACTAACTCCATTGACACTGAACTGAGACTGAACAAGAAGAAAACTGAACTGAAACTCCTCTTGTCCTTTCCCCTTCCTTATATAAGCTTCCTGTATACTAGAATGATCTACTACTATCTCGGAAAAGCAACAGTTACAAACTCGGAGACATCCTTAATATCCAGAACTTTCCTATACTACATAACAGCCTAAATTATTTAGCATATGCACTGAGATATAATTGCATAATTTAACAGTCACACAAATGATACATTATAGACAAAAAGAGCATAATATTTAATGCATAACTTTACAAAATACCTCCGCTCACAAATAGCAGACTAACTGGTAACTCTGACACGTAACCAAACTGCGAGAGTTACTGAGCAGTGAGCAGTGGCGTATCTAGGGTGGGGCAAGCAGCGTACGTGCCCTAGGCGCCATTTGAAGGGGGCACCAATTTGGACTTGTGATTTCCTCAAGGAAACCTCACAAAGTCACAACACCAAAAATATATATCAAGCATGTCGCCTACATATCTGTCCAGACATCTATCTATTGTACCTATATACCTAGGCTGCTTCCCCCAAGGAAAGGGAGGTAACCGAGACAGGACGACACACTCCCCATTTACTCATCCATTCAAACACATTCATTCGCATCTTAGTCCCAAAGGGGAGAAGGGACAGATCCTCACCGCACCACACCACACAAGGGTCAACTGCGCAGTGCAATCAGTGACATCCGCAGCAGGGCCCGACAACAGAGCTGGTTTACCCCTGCCACATCATAATAGACCCATCCCCTTACTCGCACCTGACCTGACTAGCCGATCAGACCAAATGCGGGAGAATATCCCCTCAGGGCTGCGTCATCATTTATTCATTCACAATTTCTCTCCATTTATTTCTGTCACGCACAGCCACTCTTCCTTGCTCAACAGACATCCCTCTCACATCCAGCGCTCTCTTTACACTGTCCATCCATCCTATTCGTGGTCTCCCTCTCAGCCTTACACCTCTCACATCAGATCTAGTTATCTCTTTCACCAATCGCTCATCATCCATTCTCTCCATATGCCCAAACCATCGCAACACCCTCTGCTCATCTCTACCAGCCATCTCCCGAACAACTCCAATTCTCCTTCCCACTTCATCATTTCGCATTCGATCCATACGCGTCACTCCACACATACTCCTTAGACACCTCATCTCCATTACATTCAGACTTTTCCCCTCTGCTACACCCACATTCCATGTTTCAGCCCCATATAAAGCATTCGGTACCACAACACCCTCATACAGCCTTCTCTTTACATCCATTCTAAGGAAACAACATCTAAACTTTTTTCATTCCTCCCAGCACCTTTCCTACTTCATTCATTCTAAACTTCACTTCTGCATCTATTCTTCCATCCATAGCAACATGCGACCCTAAATATTTAAAACACTCCACCTCCTAAAGCAACTCACCATTCAAAACTATATTCATCCCCCTACCATCTACCAACCTCGTACACTTCATCACTTTACTCTTATTCTCATTTACTTTCAACTTCCTCCTTTCACACACCCTTCCAAACTCCTCTACCAACTGTCTCAATCTCTCCTCTGAATCAGCCACCAGTGCAGTACCATCTGCAAAGAGCAGCTGCTTAACATTCCACTCTCCACCATCGACATTCACCAGACTCAGACCTCCACCTAAAACTCTTGCATTCACCTCTCTTACAACACCATCCATACAAATATTAAACAACCAAGGCGACATCACACATCCCTGTCACAGCCAATCACTCACAGCATTCCCACTCTTACACACGCTCTATTATTTACATAAAAACTTTTCACCCCTTTTAGTAACCTACAGTCAAGTCCATACAATCTTAAAACAGTCCACAAACCCTCCCTCTCATTTCTATCATACGCTTTCTCTAAATCCATGAATGCCCAAAACGCATCCTTGCCTTTCGCTAAATACTTTTCACACTCCCTCTGTACTCTCTCTAACTCTCATAATTAACACTCTACCATAAACCTTACCTACAACACTCAACAGACTTATACCCCTAAAGCTAGTACATTTATACTTATCACCCTTGCCTTTATACAACGGGACCACACAAGCACTTGCCCAGTCAATTGGCACCATACCTTTCACAAAGCACACATTCAACAATCTTACTAACCAGTCAGCAATAGTCACTCCACCACCCTTCAGGCGTTCCACAGCACACCCATCCATACCTGCAGCTTTCCCTGTTTTCACCTCCTTTACTGCCATCTCCACTTCCTCCTTCGTGATCAAAGAATCATTCAACTCTCCCAACACATTTATTCCTTGCACCCTTCCATCCGCCACAATCTCAGCCACCCTTTCCTCCTCTACATTTAACAATCTTTCAAAATACTCTGCCCATCTCTTCCTTACTGCATCCATCTCAATTAACATCCTTCCATCCTCTGCTTTTACTCGCTCTTCCTTCCCCGACCCTCCCTTTCGCACCCTTTTCACCTCCTTCCAAAACATTTTCTTATTCTGTTGAAAATTATCAGTCAGCCGCCTACCCCACCTCTCATCTGCTGCCACTTTAGCATATCGCACAGCCCTTCTCGCCCTATTCATCTTTTCCTTATACCTCTCATATGACACATCCTTCCTCTGCAGCCACACTTCATATGCACGTCTCTTCTCTGCCACAGCCATACTTACTTTCTCGCACCACCATTCACTTCCTTTTCTTACATCACCACCACACGTCTCACACCACACACCTCTTCTGCATGCCCCACCACAGGACTCTTAAACAACTGCCATTCCTCCTCCACACTGCCATTTTCCTGATCTTTCACTGCGTTCCACTCAACTTTCAATTTCTCCTGATACTCTATCATTTTCTCTCTTTTATCCAACTCACTCACTTTCAAAACCTCCCTGCCACACCTAACCCTCCTAGCTCTCACCCATCTCATACCTACTCTTAACTTTCCCTCCATCAGGTAGTGGTCAGACATTCCTCCACCCTCCCCTCTCAGAACTCTCACATCCAACAATCTTCCTATTACATTCCTAGACACAACCACATAGTCCACCAAAGCTCTATCAACAACCCTTCCACCTTCCTGTCTCACCCATGTATACTTATAAATATCTTTCTTCTCAAACAGGGTATTTCCAATCACCATCTCTCGCTCAACACACATCCCTATCATTCGTTCCCCATTTTCATTTCTTCCAGGCACACCTTGCATACCAACTACACCCTAAACTGCTACATTTCCCACTCTAGCATTCAGATCTCCCATCATTACCACATTCACATTCGCTCCAAAACTCTGCAGACACTCATCAACATCATTCCAGAAAGACTCCCTTTCTTCTTCATCCCTTTCACTACCAGGCCCATATGCACTCATAAACACCCACAACTACCGTTCAAATTTCTCTTTCACCCACATCAGTCTCGATGACACCTCCTTCCATTCAATCACACACTGCTGTACTTCCGGACTCAATAACAAGGCTACACCTTCTCGTGCCCTTCCTCTATCAACACCAGACAATCTTCCAGTCACACTTCCAAACATAGACTCACCCTTCCCTTTCATCTTCGTTTCACTCAAAGCTAACACATCCAACTTTCTTCTCACAAACATTTTCCCAATCTCCTCCCTTTTAGCCTCAATCGTACTACATCCACGCACATTCATAGACCCAAAAATCAGGGTACGGGGATAACTCAATCCCCCATCCCTTTCTCTAGCATGCCTCTTTTTAGGAACTAAAAAACATAGGAGGCGGTCCCTAGTCCCCTCACCCCGCCCCTTTTAGTCGCCTTTTACGACACGCAGGGCATACGGTGGCAGTATTCTTCCTAACACAACCTGGCCACAGAGTTGTAGTACCACTCCATAGTGCGGCCAGATTCTTCATTTATTTTTATGTAAGGTAATAAAAGTACTTGTATGTATTTTAAGTAAAATTTGCCTTTGAAGTAACGAATTCATGTTAGCTAATTTGTATAGACAAATAAATAAATTACCCCTATGCTCAAGTTGGTTTTCTGTTATTAGCGGCGTTCATTGTTGAGGAATGTGCGAGTCTTGATGGTGGATTTACTGATATGATTATTATAGATGATTTATAAATAATAACTATATAATAATAAATAGTATAATATTTTAAGAACTAATGTACTACGTAAAAGACCCATTATAGAATCAGATGGTACTAGCATTCATAAACTTCATGCACGATTTTCGAGAAACTCGAATGCCAGAAAACGTTTATTGCTGACAACCACTCTCGTATGTGGACAACATAGGCCATGGGTGATGTACTTTCTGATATTCCGAGCTCATTTCTGACAGATTGGTTATCCTTCCTGCGACACTGGTTAGTGGTAAGACACCTGACGCACTAGCCTACATACTTCTTTAGCACAATGCCTCAACCTAATGGATTAGACGTGGTTTCGAGTTAATAGAGTGCCATTTCCTGATTTCAGTGCAGTGTGTAACTTGCAGGATCATGAAACGTTTTTTCACGAAGAAGAAGAAAGTGGAGCAGAAGGACAAAAGAGAAGAAAGTTGGAAGAAGAAGAAGCCAAGAAGTCGAGCCAATTCTTCATGCCTTTCTTTGATAAGCCTGGAACAAGTAGTTCGACAGAATCTACACATTCCACTGAGCCACCTGCACCTGTTACAAGTTTGTTAGGATGCAAGGAAGGATCAAGTACAAATGTGTCGCAAGATGACAAGGATGTGAAGTATGACAAGGCTAAGAATAAGGCTGCCAGAGAGAACACTGACATGTCAGTGGGGAAAGACGATGGTAAGGGTTGTGATGAAATTATTGAAGAGACTGTACCAGATGAGAGTGAACCTGACAAAAATGAACCTAATGAACTGGGTCTGGATGGTGCCAAAGGTCCTCGAACTGTCGTATCAGAAGTGATTGAACAACATGACATTGGACTTCTTAAGTTCGACAAGGATACTGGAAAAATAATTCTGCTTGATGCGTTGAGAACAGAACTAATAAAGTTGGGTTCAAAATATTTCCGCAACAGTGAGGGTCTTTTTTTTACCAACACATAACCTCTCAATAACCAAACATTGATCAAGAGGAAGTTGGGAAATGGTCGTGGTGAGGAAGTGAATCGCTCATGGCTGGTCTACTTGCCTTCTAAAAAGTCAACATTTTGTTGTCTTCTCTACACATGGACAGACCACCAATCTTCACTGGAACAGGAAAGTGGAGTCAGCCATTGGAAAGCACCTGAAACGATGAGTGTTCATGAAAGCACTAAGAATCATCGGGAGTGTTTCACTCAGTGGAAGGAAATGGAGAGTAATTTGGTTAAAAATAGAGGAATGATTGACGATGAACTTCAGTTACAAATTAATAAGGAAAAGCAGAAGTGGCGTGATATCTTGATGAGAATCCACTGCATAAAATTCCTTGCGACACAGAACCTGAAATTGCGAGGACACATGGAGTCATTTGAGGAAGGTAATAACTCCAATGTTGGAAATTTCCTTGGCTTACTTAAACTACTGGCTGTATTTGACCCGGTTATGAAAGAGCACCTTACTTATGTGGAGAGTCATCCAAGATCCTCGTCTTATCTTTCACCAGGTATCCAGAAATAATTCATTCACATGATGGCATCTACTGTTCGGCAGAATCTGCTTAAAAGCATTTGGAAAGCCAAGTACTATGGTCTCATTTTTGACTCTACTCCTGATCAGGCACACCGTGAGCAGATGTCAGAAGTAGTGAGGTATGTGGAAGCTGATTTTTGAGAGAAAAATAGCCCGTGTTAGAAAGTCTTTCCTTGGTTTTATCTTGATAAGCCACAAGGATGCTGAAAGCTTGGCTGAAGTCATCTTGTAACAGCTAGAAAATGACAAAATGGATACACAAGATTGTCGGTCACAGTGCTATGACAATGCTGCTGTGATGGCTGACATAGAAGTGGCGTTCAGCAAAGAATAAGTGAGAAAAACAACCTGGCAATGTTTGTGAATTGCGACAATCACTCACTGAATTTAGCGGGTGTGCATGCAGCCAAGCAAGATGCGGTAATGGTTACATTTTTTGGAACCCCTGAAGCTGTCTATGTATTCTTCTCTCGTTCAACACAGCGCTGGGAAAAGTTAAAGAACACTGTGTCTGTGGTTGTTAAGTCTGAATCAGAAATCAGGTGGAGTGCAAGGACGGAAACAGTGAAGCCCGTTAGCAAGTACCTTGAAAAGATATTTCAAGTTCTCCAGGACATGATGGATAGTGAAAACGAGACTAGTGAAACAAGAAGTGAAGCAAGGCAGCTGTTTAACTGGGTGATGAGTTTTGATTTTCTGACATTGCAAGGATTTTGGAATAAGATGTTCATTCGCATTGACCGTATTCAAAAGAGGCTGCAGGATCCGAATATGAACTTCAATGATGCTGCCCTGGATTTGAAAGCTCTTAGAGATAATTTTGATGATGAAAGAGAAGTATTGGTCAGTGAGTCACTCAAAGAAGGACTTCGTCTCTCTCAAGAATGGAATGTTGAAAATGAAAGACGTCGGAGGCTAAAGAAACGAATGGCTGATGAGAAGTCAAAAGATGCTGGTTTAACAGCCAAGGAAGAAATGGAAAGGATCAAGAAGGGAGCACTTGACCGCCTTCACAGAGAAATGGATGAAAGGTTTGCTCGTTCGCATGACACTGATGCCAAGTTTGGGTTCCTTCTTGATGTCAAGAGCTTATGCTACAGTGCCGACAGCAACGACTTGAAAAAGAAGTGTGAACATTTGGGGGAATTGTACACTGTGTACAGCTCCGATGTTGATGGACACCAGCTACATGAGGAAATTTTGGATTGCAGAATGTTGTTATCAAGTCGGACCAATGTAAAAATCTCAAAACCTGAAGAACTCCTTGAATTCATTGTTCTGTACGGAGATGAAAGCGTATTTCTTAATCTTCGCATTGCTCTTCAGTTAATGCTTACCGTTGCAATTTCCATCACCAGCTGTGAGAGGTCATTCAGCAAATCAAAACTATTACTTTCATACTTGAGAGCCTTCATGGGTCAAGGCAGATTGTGTGATCTTGCTTTGCTCAGTGTAGAGAAAGAGGAAACTGAAAAAACTGACTTTGACCACACCATTGACCAATTTGCCTCAGTGAAAGCAAGGAAAGTTCTTTTTTAATTTTCCTGTTAACTTTTATATTTTACCTGGATTTACAGAATGAAGAAGTGCAATTATTCTTTTATTGCACTGCAAAGAACGTTATTTTTAAAATATGATTCTGAGAGCAAAAATATTTTCATCAAATATGTACCGTTAAATACAAAGGAAATGCTTATAAAATTCTCGTTTGCATTGCGTTATATTATTCTCTTACTCTCTCATATTACTCTCTTCGCCCCCCAAACCCCCAAGCTGCAAACGCTCGCTACGCTCGCGGCTGGCGACCCTCCCCCCCCCCCCCCATGAATCAGAGGCGCAATGCTAATTCTTGCCCTAGGCGCTGTTAACCCTAGATACGCCCCTGTTACTGAGGATCTTCCAGTACTATCTAACTAGGAAATTCCGCTTCTCAACATTATGGTGATGACATCTGTATGTACTCACACAGTCCTTTCATCATTTAATCCTCGTTAAGTCTGGTCAGGATTCCTCTGTTTATTGACTAATCATCAGTACTTCAAAATCTCTTCCCTCTCTCCCATCCACAGGACCGCTTCGGCCTACAGTCCACCGGGTTCTCGTCCAGATGAGCCAGGAACCACAGCAACAACAACGTTATATATATTCGTTTTCTTCCTAACTTAGCGTTTCTCTCTCCCTTCTCTCCGGTTCACTCAGCCGCTTGCCGTGCTACAAAATCGCTCCTGTGTCGGGTGCAACGAATTTCCGAATCGGAATGGGTGACTGAAATATGTTTTTTGCTGCAAATGCATACAGAGTACTTATACAACAAAAGAAAGCGATGATCTTCCCACATCCCTTCTTCAGCAGATACAGATACATGCAGTTAGTGGTTATAAATTCGTTGGTGTAGCCACACGCCCTTTAGTAAATATTAGCTATACTATTTGTTATAAAATGTAAAGGAATGTGTAAGGTATATTACATAGAAGAGTGAGAAGTAGCATCTGTTCAGCATAGAACTACAGCATATCAGTGTAGCGAACATATACTGTGCACCACATAACTTCCACTCATGATCACCACATTGCCTCCACACCTTGCACACGGCACCGCGGCAAGCAGGCCTGCGTGACCCTAGTGCCCTCCTAAAACCACCATGCCAAGCTGCAATCGTCGCTCATGCCGCAGCCAATCACAGGGCAACCAAACGACGCTTTGAGTGTGGAGACGTGCCTAAGCCAGTCACCTTCGTTCCCGCCTAGCACAAGGCACCAGGGCTTAGCTTAACTGGCAGGCGCATAAAACTCAGGCGTCCCTCTCCTTGCCCACTCCACTCCTCAGAGTCCTGACCACGACGGCACAGGTAGCCGGTCCTCTCGCCTGCGGCCGGTCCCCCATGCCCACGGCTGTCTGGACAGCAACACACACACACACACACACACACACACACACACACACACACACACACACACACACACACACACACACACACACACACACACCACGAATGCACTAAAACAATTATAACTACCTAACTCACAAACTACTGAGTTTGCGTATGCTCCCCTCTCTCAGTAATCGTAGTCGCTTTCCTTGTTCCTGCTCAGACACTATGTAATATTCCCCTGTGAACCAATTGTGAATGAGTGATACAGTGTTGATGACTTGTTAATACATCTTGCTAATACACTCCTTACTCTCCCAAACTGAGTGTACTGTCATCCCCAATTATGAGTATCGAACATTTAAAGTAGCGACCTATCTCACTCACTAAAGCACTACACAGGTAACTCACCACATACCTAAAGCACTACACACTAGCGACAAATTACAACTCCTTAAAATTCGCTACAACAGCATGAGCCCCAGCCAAAGACGATGACATAGCACCGCCGTATGGGGTCGGTGAGTGATGGCCCAAACACTCTCCAACACGACCTCTCTCTCTCTCTCTCTCTCTCTCTCTCTCTCTCTCTCTCTCTCTCTCTCTCTCTCTCTCTGACGAATGAATCAAAGATGATTTAATGTGGTAAAACAGCGTAATAAATTTACGTTGTTTGTGAAAGTAGTCAAAGGTGATTCTGGTGTTTAAATGTTACGCGGGTTGGGAAGATCACCTTTTTTATCAGCTATAATTATCTCTCTTAAGTATTTAATCAGACATTTCAGCAACAGTTTTCTTTTTGCCTTCTAATCATGCCCTTGTTTGGGGTTTCTGATGAGGCTATATGAATTCAGGCTCCTGGGACTCACTGTCAGCAGAGTTGTCCCGACCATTATAGGGTTCATGGTGACAGTGTAACATGTTCAGGTACAGCTTAATGTCGTGTGCTTAAACCTTAAATCACAGAGTGGAATCCAAACCCCTTAGTTCTGAAGTTATTAGGTATATAGAGTTAGCCTGCATCCTACATTACAGGATGCCTTCAACAACTATTTTGAAAGGTCAGATTTGTTCCATTTGGTCATGTGCATCAGAAATTGAAAAAAAAAAGAGAGAGAGAGAGGGTTTGCATTCCACTTCGCGATTTGAGGTTTTAGCAGACGACCAAATCTCCCAGCTGAATAAAATCGTTTGGCTTCAGGTCTGGCGTTACCTGAAGTAGTGTAGTAGTGGTAGTAGAGTAGTAGTGGTAGTAGGGTAGTATTAGTAGAGTAGTTGAGTAGTGGTAGGAGAGTAGTAATGGTAGTAGAGTAGTATTAGTAGAGTGGTAGAGTAGTGGTAGGATAGTAGTGGTAGTAGAGTAGTATTAATAGAGTGGTTGAGTAGTGGTAGTAGAGTTGTAGTGGTAGTAGAGGAGTAGTAGTAGAGTAGTAGTGGTAGTAGAGTAGTATTAGTACAGTAGTGATAGTAGAGTAGTAGTGGTAGTAGAGTAGTATTAGTAGAGTTGTAAGAAGTGGTAGAAGAGTAGTTTTAGTCGAGTAGTGGTAGTAGATCAGTGGTAGTGGAGTAGTGGGTGTCGAGTAGTGGTAGCAGAGTAGTGGTAGTAGACAGTGGTAGCAGAGTAGTGGTGGTAGAGCAGAGGTAGCATAGTAGTGGTAGTATAGTTGTGGTAGTAAAACAGGTAGTAGAGTAGTGGTAGTAAAGTAGTGCTAGTAAAGTAGATGTAGTAGTGGTAATAGTGTAGTAGTAGTAGTAGTTGTAGTAATGTTGTGGCAGTAGAGAAGTGGTAGTCGTGTAGTTGTAATAGTGGTAGTAAAGTAGTGGTGGTAGTGTAGCTGTAGTGCAGTAGTGGTAGTACAGTAGTGGTAGTACAGTAGTGGTAGTAATGTAGTGGTAGCAGAGTAGTAGAATAATGGTAGTAGAATAGTGGTAGTAGAGTAGCATTAGTTAGTAGTAGTGTAGTGGTAGTAGAGTAATAGTAGTAGAATAATGGCAGTAGAGTAGTTGAAGTATAGTAGAGTAGTGGTAGTAGAACAGTGGTGGTAGAATAGTGGTAGTAGAGTAGTATTAGTCGTGTAGCGGCAATAGAGTAGTGGTAGTAGAACAGTGGTAGTAGGGTAGTGGTAGTAGAGTAGAAAAGTAATGGTAGAAGAGTTGTAGTAGAGTAATTGTAGCAGAGTAGTGGTAGTTGAGTAGTAGTGGTAGAGTGGTGGTAGTAGAGTAGTGGTGGTAGAGTAGTGGTAGTAGTGGTAGTAGAGTAGTGGTAGTAGAGTAGTGGTAGTAGAGTAGTGGTGGTAGAGTAGTGGTAGTAGAATAGTGGTGGTAGAGTAGTGGTAGTAGAATAGTGGTGGTAGAGTGGTGGTAGTAGAGTAGTGGTGGTAGAGTAGTGGTAGTAGAGTAGTGATGGTAGAGTAGTGGTGGTAAAGTAGTGGTGGTAGAGTAGTGGTGGTAAAGTAGTGGTAGTGTAGTGGTAGTAGAGTAATGATGGTAGAGTAGTGGTAGTAGAGTAGTGGTAGAGTAGTGGTGGTAGTGTAGTGGTAGTAGAGTAGTGGTGGTAGAGTAGAGATTGTAAAGTAGTAGTAGTAGTAGTAGTAAGGAAGTGGTGGTATAGTAGTGGCAGTAAAACAGAGGTAGTAGAGTAGTAGTAGTAGTAGTAGTAGTAGTAAAGTTATATTAGTCGAGTTGTGGTAGTTGAACAATGGTAGTAGAGTAGTGGAAGTAATGATAGTAGAATAGTGGAGGTAGATTAGTGGTAGTAGAGTAGTGGTACAGTAAAACAGTGGTAGTAGAGTAGTGGTAGAAAAAGAGTGGTAGTAGAGTAGTGGTAGCAGAGTAGTGGTGGTAGAGTAGAGGTTGTAAAGTAGTAGTAGTAGTAGTTGTAAAGTGGTGGTAGTACAGTAGTGGCAGGAAAACAGAGGCAGTAGAGTAGTAGTAGTAAAGTAGTGGTAGTAAAGTAGTTGTAGTAAAGTAGTTGTAGTAAAGCAGATGTAATAAAGTAGAGGTAGTAGAGAAGTGGTAGTAAAGTAGTGGTAGTAATTTAGTGGTCGTACAGTAGTGGTAGTATAGTAGGGTATTGGTTGAACAGTGGTAGTAGAGTAGTGGTGGTAAAGTACGATAGTATTAGTCGAGTCGTGGTAGCAAAGTAATGGTAGTAGTGCAGTGGTAGTAAAGTAGTGGTAGTAAAGTAGATGTAACAGAGTAGAGGCAGTAAAGTTGTGGTGGTAATGTAGTGGTAGTAGTGCCGTGGTAGTAAAATTGTGGTAGTAAAGTTATGATAGTAAAGTTGTGGTAGTATAGTGGTAGTAAAATGTGGTATTAAAGTAGTGGTAGTAAAGTTATGGTAGTAAAGTAGTGGTATTAAAGTAGTGGTAGTGATGTTATGGTAGTAAAGTTGTGGTAGTAAAGTAGTGGTAGTAAATAAATGTACTAAAGTAGAGGTAGTATAGTAGTGGTAGTAAATTAGTGGTAGTAGTGCATTGGTAGTAAATTGTGGTAGTAATTTAGTGGTAGTACAGTAGTGGTAGTAAAGTTATGGTAGTAAAGTTGTGGTAGTAGTGTAGCCATAATAGAGTAGTGGTAGTAAAGTAGTGGTAATAATGTAGTGGTAGAAGAGTAGTTGTAGCAGAGTCGTAGAGGTGTGGCAGTATAATACCCTTTTCACGTTAGCTTGGCAAATGGCAGGAAATGACAGTGCCACACTTCAACAACCTTCCCACAACACTTCTTTGTGACTAGCATCATATTCTTGTGTTAATCCAATGTCCACAGCATTCAAGGTGGGGAGATGGCATTTATAGGCCAAGTTAGAGTAGAAAGGGTACCGGTAGAACATTGCCTTCAGTACCGACCCATAGTAATTTCAATCGCTCGGTGTTTCCTGGAAGCTGATTTCCGTTTTGCGTACCAATTTTTTTCCCTTTCTTCATCCAGGAAGGTCTAGCTTAGGTCAGGTTTGTTTTTTTTAGTGTCAGGCTTTAGTTTGTTGTTTAGGTTTATTTGTTAAGTTAGCTTAGGTTAGGACAGGTTTAGTTAAGTCAGAGTAAAAATATAAGTAAAAATAGCAAAAACTGTTATACAGAAGGTAAATCTGCAACCTGAAACAAAATACTGAGAGTTGTTCCGACCATGAGGTGGTTAAGTAGGTGAAGATGTTTGTACTTCTTGCAGCTCATTTCAGACAATTCGGTGGCAGAGTAAAATCATACGTCGTTTGCATATTACTTCTTTCTTACTAGTACAATGTTTTATTACAGCAATATCAGAACAAGACAATACTACCGTTCTCCATCCTTTTTATGGCACTTTTTCTTTACTAGTACCATATTCTAGCGTAATTCTTTGCAACAGTTCAGTGACAATATAGGTATGCTACCGCTCTGCATTCTTTATATTGCCCTTCTTTACAATTAGCACCATCTTCTTGTGTTAAACTCTTGTTATGGCTAATTGACAGAATAAGACCATATTGTTTATCGACGCTTTTCATAACACTTCATTGTGTGCTTCCTCTTTTAATGCTAATCTCTTGTTTCACCTCAGTATTAAAAATGGAGTGACGGCAATTTTAAGCCAAATTAATGTGAACAGAGTATGGTTATGTTGGGAGTCACATCTACCCCCTTCATCGCGGACATCATTGATGCCTTCTGTACCCAAATGATATTTTCAGCTTAGGGATGACGTAAAAAAAAGTTAGACATAGCCTTCATTAACCCCCCCTCACCAAACAGAACATTTTTTTTTTATTTGCTAACCTCGTGACACCACACTGCCGCTCTGTCCTTCCTAACTAAACATTCTCCAAATGCATTCCACAGGTGTCCAGATCCATTTGCTCCTAATTCCCTGACTCTTACTTCAACTTTAGTCCGATGTTCATCTGCCACTTCTTGGTTTCTCACCTTCTCTACTTTCAGTCTCTCACACTGACTGTTCCTCACTGTTTTTATCCGTTTCGCTTCTCTCAGCTTAATTTTGCATACAATAATCTGATCAGATAGCCCTCAGCATCGTCCTGGTAAAAACAACACTCCCAAGCATCGTTCTCTCTTTAAACACGTGGTCAGTTAGGCTCCTTTCAGCACTGCCTCCATTCCCTCTCTAACCACGTATATTTGTGTGCGTGTTTGTGCCAAATATATGAGTTACAGATACTTAACTTCTTTCCTGACACATGTCCTTCAGTCGCCTTCCATTTTTGTTCTTCCATGATACTCATAATGATTCATTACATCATTTACAAAACCAGTGTCAACTCATCCTATCACGTTACCCATCACAAGCACTATAATTCTTTGATATCTTTCCTGTTATTACATTAAGCTAGTCCCTGAACATATATATATTTTTTTACCTCACCCCTTACCATCACAAGGTACATAAACATGATCACTCCTACTTTCACGGATCCACCTGGTGAACAAGCCTACATCTTTTCTATCCTTAATGACCTAGAGCAGCTTGTACAGCACCCTACCCGTATCCCTGACCGCCTTGGAGAGAGCTCCAACAAACTTGACCTCTTCCTCACAACTAATCCTTCTGCTTACTCTGTTAATCTTTTCTCTCCGTTGGGCTCCTCCGATCACAACCTTATTACCTTAACCTGTCCTATCACTCCGGTACGGCCTGTGGACCCTCCAGGGAAACGTCGTCTGTGGCATTTTGGAGCCGCGAACTGGGAGGCCCTCAGGCAGTACTTCTTTGATTTTCCCTGGAATGATTATTGCTTCCATGGCCGTGAGCCATCTGAGTGTGCCTTGCGCATTACGGAGGTTATTCTCTCGGGCATGGAAGCATACATTCCTTTCTCATATCCTTTGACTAACGCAAGAAAGCCTTGGTTTAATCACGCTTGTTCTAATGCTGTCCGCAACAAGGAGAGGGCCTACAAAAGGTACTGGAGCCAACCCACCCCTGAATCACATCATCTTTACGTTTCTGCCCGGAATCGTGCTAAGTCTGTTCTTCGCTCTACTAAAAATAATTTCATCCATACTAAATGCTCTCAACTCTCCAACTCGAATTCTTCCCGCTCCTTCTGGCACCTTGCCAAAAATCTTTCTAACAACTTTACCTCATCATCCTTCCCTCCTCTTTTCTACTCTGATGGTTCTGTAGCTATTTCTTCTACTGATAACACAGATCTCTTCGCACAGACTTTCTCCTCCAATTCCACCTTAGACGATTCCGGTGCTGTTCCTCCATCACTTCTCCCCTCTGACTTCCTCATGGCTGACATTAAAATTTCTTCAGTTGATGTATTTTCTGCCATCACTGGCCTCAGTACTAACAAGGCATATGGGCCTGATGGGGTCCCTCCTGTTGTTCTCAAGAACTGTGCTTCTGTGCTTACACCCTGCCTAGGCAAACTCTTTCGCCTTTGTCTGTCAACTTGTACCTTTCCTTCTTGCTGGAAGTTTGCTCTCATTCAGCCAGTCCCAAAGAAGGGTGACCACTCCCAACCCTCCAACTATCGTCCAATTGCTTTAACGTCCTGTATTTCAAAAGTTTTCGAGTCAATTCTTAATAGAAAAATTTTAAGGCATCTTTCCTATCACAACCTTCTTTCCGATCGTCAGTATGGGTTCCGTCAGGGACGCTCCACTGGCGATCTTCTCACCTACCTTTCAGACTCCTGGTCATCCTCCTTTCGGGACTTCGGCGAAAGCTTTGCCATTGCACTTGACATCTCAAAGGCTTTCGATCGAGTCTGGCATAAATCTTTAATTTCCAAACTGCCCTCCTACGGTTTCTATCCTTCTATCTGTGCCTTCATCGCTAGCTTCCTTTCTGGTCGTTCTATAGCCACTGTTGTAGACGGCCATCGTTCTTCTCCTAGATCTATCAACAGTGGTGTTCCTCAGGGCTCTGTCCTGTCACCAACTCTCTTCCTTTTATTCATCAATGATCTTCTAAGCTGTACATCTAACCCTATCCACTCATACGCTGATGACTCCACCCTTCACCTTTCCATTCGGTTCCCGCAACGCCCATCTCAACAGTTACTTCAAGAAACAAGGGATGAGGCTATGGCACACCTAATGTCTGACGTGGCTCGTATCTCTGACTGGGGTAAAAATAATATGGTTGTCTTTAATGCATCTAAGACTCAGTTCTTACACCTATCAACCCGACAAAATCTTCCACAGGTATACCCATTAATGTTTAATAATATTCAGCTTAATCCTGCATCATCCTTGAACATGCTTGGGGTTTCATTTACTCGGGACTTATCTTGGAAAGATCATATTACATCTCTTGTAAAATCTGCTTCCAAAAGATTGGGTGTGCTAAGCCGACTCCGTTCTTTCTTTACCCCTGCACAATTGTTGTCTCTATACAGGGGTTTTATCCGCCCCTGTGTGGAGTACAACTCTCATGTGTGGGGAGGCTCCCCACACACAGCTCTTCTCAATAGGGTGGAGTCAAAGGCTTTTCGTCTCATTAACTCTCCTCCTCTTACTGACTCCCTTCAACCTCTGTCTCTTTGCCGCACTGTTGCATCTTTATCTCTTTTCTATCGCTACTTTAATGGTCACTGCTCCTCTGAACTGTCTGCTTGCATTCCTCCACCTCTACGAATGGCGCGTAGCACCCGTCTGGCAGCAAACTCTCATCCCTTTTCTGTCCAACTCTCTAATGCAAGAGTTAACCGTTACTCCCAGTCTTTCATTTATGCAACAGGTCAGCTCTGGAACTGTCTCCCTCTATCTGTATTTCCTGCTGCCTATGATCTCCAGTCTTTCAAACGCAGTGTGTCCAGGCATCTCAAAATGATCGGATCTTGAATTTGGCTCTCTATTGTATTTTGCTTTTCTCTTGGAGGGAACTGTTACTGCGGGCTCATGGCCTTTGATTCCTTCTTCCTCGCATAAAAAAAAAAAAAAAAAAAAAACTTTCATCTTCTCGAACTGGAACTCGAAATGCATACACATCGAGCTGACGTATTTATAATATTTCGTTCCCCCTCTGTCACTCATCAGCAACGCAGCTCTTTCCTTTCATCTCCCATGCACATTTATACCCGACCTTACATATCTCTTGGCGTCTCACTTTCCCATTTCACACCCTTTCATTCCATTTCACACACTCAGAGCACCTAGTACTGTTAAGCACGTTCACCACTTCCACCCTTTTATTATACTCATTCACACCTCACACATTCCACTTGGCCATATAAACCCGCCCATCTGTTTTGGGACCCTGAGCAAGTATTGAATCCTCCAAGGCTAACTGAATTTTTATCAGTAAAATAAGAGAGAGAGAGAGAGAGACAGAGAGAGAGACAGAGAGACTCTGTGGGAAGCTAACCTTGGCCAAACCACCTTCCTCTTTCTTGCTCCGACATGGAAGACCTGGTATGTGCTTAACACTCATAGCAGTACTTCATTTCCTGGTTTACAAGATGTCTTTAGCTTATTATTTAGCCCTGTGAATAACAATACAAACCTAAGAAAGGACCAAGTGGTGTGTAAGTTAGCTTGTTTAGTTTGCGTAAACAAGAACTTGGGTTCGATTTCACCGGGCAGGCTTTTTGACAAGGTTTGTTTCCCCTGTTTGTGTTCATTCAGCAGTACATTCGGGGAAACTGGATGGAAATTCAGCTTTTGCGTATTACAGGGAAAGATTGTAATAGAAAAAAACGATTGGTTTAATAACCCTGTGTAGTCAAGAAGATTATTATTATTATTATTATTAACATTATTATTATTATTATTATTAAAATGCCGGCGGTGACAACACAAGCCACCACCACACCCCCAGGAGGAGGACACGGAGGGCTGGACGGCGCGCGGATTGCTCCCGGGCAACAGGGCCATAAGATCACCCAGGCCGTGCGCCCCTATTCCTTAGAACTCGCCCTCCGCCACCACCTTAATCAAAGTGCACTACCTTCCGGGCGAGCTGACCACCGACAGGATCGAGGTGGAACTGGCCTAACAGTTCCAAGCAGCACCCCAGCCACGGCCTGTAGCCAGGCACATGAGACAGCCTGTAACCGCTTAGTTATTAAAGAGACGACCTGTAGTCGGGAACCAGAGATGGCCTGTAGCTGCTTACAAAAAAGGTCACTGCCTATAGCCAGACCACTAATTAGCAGACGGCCTGTAGCCACTCCGCCTAGTGCTGCTCACACCCCCTACAGAAACCAGCAACGGCCTGTAGCCATGCTGGGGAGAGACAGGTACTTCCCCTCTCCTTCTGTAGTTGCCTCAGAGGGCACGCCACTGTCGACAGCCTGTAGCTGTGCCCATAGGGAGGAGATGGCCTGTAGCCGCTTCTCTTCTGCATGGCGCCCTCCTTGCGGGACCTCAGTGACGGCCGGTAGCCACACTGACAGGCAGGCGAAGGCCTATAGCCACACCTCACCTGAGTGCCCGTTATGGAGTCGGGCCCCGGTGATGGCCTGTAGCCGCCCTCCGTCTGATGCCCAAGGGAACCTAGCGACAGCCTGTACCCGCGCCAGGGAGAGTCCCCAAAGTCTCGTCCCCTGTGACTCCGCAACGAAACAGTGAGCTGCGCTCAGTCCTGCCCTATGGCAGGAGCACAGGTTACGCTCCGGTCCACCCAGATCGAGGCAACCTCCAGGAGGAGGACCACTGCTCGGAGGATTGGTGGAGCGGCCCTGTACTGTCCCCGGGGTTGTTCTCCCTCCATCCGGAGGAAGAGGACGCCCACTTGACGGACTCTGGCCAAGAGTGACATCGCAGCCTAGCCCTGACGGCAGAGCCCTCAGCAGAAGACTGCAGCCAGCGTCCCTGCAAGGACGTCCCCTGGACCCCCAGGTGGGCCCACTCCTCACCCTGACGAAGGTGATGCCCGTCCTCCACCAGGTGCTTGAGTGAGCACCTCCAACGCCTGTTCGGCCCCAGTCCCGAGGGCCAGACCCCAGTCCCCAGCCCCGACGGTGAGGGGCCTTTCGTCACACACAGCCCGAGCCCCGGAAGAGAGAAGACACCCCTGAGAGTGATCCCGCGGCCACGGGACGAAGGGACTCCCACCGGGCCTCTGCCCACCCCGGGCCAAGAGTTTTGAGCCCTGGACCTTCCCTTCCCCCATTGAAACCAAGTGTGCACGAAAAGACAGTGAATTATAGTGAACAGTGAGATCGGCACTAAGAGTACAAAAGTGAGTTTACAGCGAATACAGTGAGGCCAGAAAAGACCGAGACAAGTGAATAAAGAAGAACAGGCGCCCTAGTGCATTCCAGCGTACAGTGGGGCCTAGTAAGACGCTAGAGTACAGAAGCATAGACAGCGAATATTACAAGCAGTGATATTGCTCTCGCCCCCTTGTAACGACACCTGTAACTATTTCCCTCCCTTGTGGAAGTCAGTAACACCCTCCCCAGTATTCAGCCTATAAACTCAGTGTCAGAACAGTGAACGCCTTACGACAGTGCCTGACCACCACGAACAGTGTACTAATGCCTTTGCCCTCCTGAACCAGACTTAGACTCCTGTGCATACAGTATCCTGTGCGATACTAGACCCATTAATGCCAGCCAATGTATTGATTTTTGTCTATGAAATTGTGTAAGATTGTCTACCAGTTGTCAATATACATGTAGTCCTACGCAATATCTAAATTATAATGATCCGATTTCTGTATGTTTGTTACTTTGTCAATATCCGTGTAAGGTTGTTGCTCTGTGTTTTTATGCCCTGCCCTCTCTTGTTCGTCTAAGCTCCGGTCTAGAAAGAGAACCCAGCTGCACTCTAGGCGTTCTAGGGACGGGAAGCCGCCACTTAAACACCTAGCATAACAATTTTTTTTTTCTTTTTCACCTTTCATCATCATCTTCTTCTTCTTCTTCTTCTTCTTAATTCTTTTACTTGTTAAATATTTATTTTTTCTTCCTTTTTCTTCTTCTTTCACTCCTCCATCTCCTACTTTTTCTACTTTTCCTCCTCCTCCTCCTCCTTCTTCTTCCAAACAAAGTATTTATTTATCAGGCCATTTAGCTATAACAGAGAACTCTTGTGAATGACAACTGTGCAAAAGGAGAAATAAGTAACAAATCAAATGGCCTCAGAGACTTTCCCACTGCATACCAAGGCAATGGCTTAGATTATTGTGCACTGATTAACGATGGCCATTATAGCAGACAATAAAGTTTTATGTTACGTATAATTTTTGTAAAGTTACGTTTATTTTTTTTACGTATAATTCTTAAGTTGCATATAATTTTTTTTAAGTTACGTATAACTTTTAAATTACGTATATTTTTTTGTTGTTGTTACATATAATCTTTGAGTTACTTATAATTTTTTGTCAAATTACGTAAAAATTTTAGGTTACGTATAATTTTTTAAGTTACGTATTTTTTTTTAAGTTACGCATAATTTTTTGTTACGTATAATTCTTTTAAGTTACGTATAATTTTTATTAAGTTAAGTATAATCTTTTTAAGTTACGCATAATTTTTTTAAGTTACGTATATATTTTTTTAAAGTTACGTATAATGTTTTAAGTTACGCATAATTTTTTATAGTTACGCATAATTTCTCTTAAGTTACATATAATTCTTAAGTTACGTATAATTTTTTAGTTACGCATATTTTTTTACTCATAATTTTTCTTCAGTTACGTATAATTTTTCTTAAGTTACGTATAATTTTTGTTAAGTTACGTGTAATTTTTAAGTTCCGTATAATCCTAAATTCGAATATGACAATCAGATTTACACCCGAGTCCCCAGGTGGATCACTAGAAGAACAGAGACACAGGGGAAACTACTTTGTTCCGAGGTCTGACCGGCACGGGAATCTCTCTCTCTCTCTCTCTCTCTAGTTGATTGATTGATGGAGTGATTGATTGCCTGATTGAGGGCTGGATGTAGTAACCATAACACCGCCCTCTCTCCAAGATTCATAGGTGATAGGCCAGTTTCCCCAGTTTCCTTACTGATTGGCCAGCTTCCTGTTTCATTGGTGAGAGACCAGTTTTCTTAGTTTCATTGCTAATAGACCAGTTTCCTCAGTTTCATTGCTAATAGACCACTTTCCCCAGTTTCCTTGGTGATAGGCCAGTTCACCGTTTCGTTGGTAACAGGCGTTTCCCCAGTTTCATTGCTGATGTGACGGCTTCACTACTTTCATTGGTGATAAGCCACTTCCTCTAGTTTCACTGTTGAAAGGCCAGTTTCCCTGCTGATAGGCCAGTTTCACCGCTGAAAGACCAGTTTCACTGCAGATAGGGTTTCATTTGGTACCAAGACCTTTGACCTTGAGTGACCTTGAAAGGTTAAACAATGTCACGGATATCCAGGGGCTGTAACTCCAAACTGGTTGAAGATAGATATTTATTTTTTATCAAGATATGGGAAGTCTCCTATGGGCTTTTATTTGGCACCGTGACCTTTGACCTTGAGTGACCTTGAAAGGTCAAATGCAAGATCACGCATTTTCAGAGGGCAATACTTGAAAACATGTGCTCCATTACCTTTGACTTCTACATGGCAGTATCGTTTCAGTACTGTACTTTTTTTTTTTTTTTACGTGTCCGACTCTGGGTAAAGGCTTCAGGGCCTATTTCTTGGGGGAAGTGACCTATCCCAAGGTCCAGTAGTCCTCCTACACCTCCACATGTCACCACTTCGGCGCTAACACAATCAATCAATCAATCAATCATTTCCTGTGGCACCCTCGGGGATGATGGGGCCTCGATGAACTCACACCACCACATCCTATCTTGTGCTAACTCCTCAAGATCTCCCCAACACTCATCTCCAGCTTCCCGTCTCATTGTCCTCACCCACGTCTCTTTTGGCCTTCCTCTACCTCTCCTACCAAGTGCCACCCACCCTGGTGTACCTCGTACTATTCCCTGTCTCCTATATACATGTCCTAGCCACTTCCATCGTGAGAACCTAACCTATTCATCGACCGGCTGCACTCCCGTTATTTCTCTAATTCTACTATTTGGTATCCTTTCCCACCACTTAACTCCTAATATTCTTCTAAGTGCTTTGTTTTCAAACACCAAGAATTTATTTTCCATAGTCACTGTGCTGTACCAAGACTCGTGTCCATAAATTAAGATACTCCTAACCATTACCTTATAAAGTTTGATTTTTGTATGCACAGAAAAATTGTTATTATTCCAAATATTTTTAAGCATTCCCATTGCCTGATTAGCCTTCTTTAACCTTTCCTCGAATTCAAAGTTCAAAGAACCATCCTTGGCTAAATAAGTACCTAAATATTTAAACCTATCAACTTGCTTTACAACCATACCTCCAATTACACATTCCTGCGCATTTTCCATATTCATATTGATTATTTCAGTTTTTCCACAATTAATAACCAAACCCACCTTGCGACCTTCACTCACCAAACAGTCCAACACTCTCTGCATCTCTTCTGGCCCATCACAAATCAAAACTATATCATCTGCATAATCTAAATCCAAAAGTTTCCTGTTCTCTCCCCAAAGTATACCTGCACCGGTTTCTGTTCCAACGCGTTTCATAATGTAATCAATGACCAATATAAATAGTAAAGGCGATAGAACACCACCTTGAATTACTTCGGACTTGACTTCAAACGAATCACTCAGACAACCATCAACCATCACTTTACAAAATGTGTCCTCATGCATGTTCATAATGACCCTCACAAACACACACACACCATCCATATTGAATACATGCTAGGGCTGTCTCAGACAATACAGGACTGGTGTATTGGTATTAGCAGGGGTATTTTTATGACATGTCGGCGGGTCATCACGTAGATCAGTAAAGTCTGCTTTTATGAAATTCAAATCCTTAAAGTGTTCCCTGCCACAGCCGGGATTCAATCCTGGGTCCATTAGGTCTGCAGGCCGCCTTTCTACCAATTCTGCCACCTTTTTCTCTAAGATTACCCCCGGATAATTATTTTATTCAAACTAGGAAGTACCTCTACCTCTTGTAGCAGAGGTGTGAATGAAGGTTCTATCTAACCCCTCTACTTCGAAAAGGCTTACCTAGGCTGACTAATACCGTGTAATGGCAGCAATAACTGAAGTGGTTCAGCCATTCAATCCCATGTTTTCATTTATATATTTAATTGGTTTACCCATTCAACCCCATATTTCCATTTATTTGTTTGTCTAAAGTGGCTAACCCGATAAAAGTGATAATTTCATCTTGAGTTTTGTTTATTTATATATTCATACTCAAACTACTACCAGAGAAACAAAAAAATGGCAGATGAATAACAGGCCAAAGGTGGAGAAGTTGGAGTCAATAAATTGGGAGCAAATGGATCTGGACACTTGTAGAAGCATTTGGGGAATATTTAGTAAGGACAGACAAAGCGGCAGTGTGGTGTCACGAGGTTAGCGAATTAAAAAAAAAAAGTTTAGTTTGGCGGGATGAAGAGGTTAAAAGACCAGTGGAGAAAAAGAGAAAGAAGCGGCTAGAGTGGATGTAGGTAAGGAGTTCAAGTGGAAGAAAAAGAGAATACATGGAGAGAAAGAATAGTGCAAAGAGACTAGTAAAGAGGAAAAAAAAGGAAGTAAAAGAAAAGCTCAAGGAATAGCAACGAATATAAACTGATGTAAAGTTGGAAACTCTTCTGGAAAGAGATGCAAAAATGTTGAGGAGAAAGTGGAGAGAAGTTTAGAAAGTGTGAGGGCTGAATGTGGAAGAAGAAAACCAATGGAGGTAAAGTAAAGAGCAGAAGGAAAGAATATTTTTTAAGGCCGATGAAACGGTAAGGTAAGAGCAGAGAGGCTGTAAAATATAATTGATTTTGGTGGCGTGCAAAGAAGGAATATAGTACCAGAAAAAGTGACATTTGCGAAAGTGAAGAATACTGTGATGCAGCCGAAGAATGGGAAAGCAGCAGATGTTGATGACACGTATGCACAGACGAGTAAGTTTAGTGGAGAGAGAGGAGTGAATTGTTTGTTCGAGATTGTGTAAGAAAGTTTAGATGAATGAAACTGTACCAGAAAGTGGAAAATTCTCTGACTACACCCCTTTACAAAAATAAAGGTAAGTGAAGTGAGTGCAAAAAACTATAGTAGCGCAAGTCTATTCAGTACTACAGAAAAGGTATTTGGAAGAATTACAGTGTCACAGAGAAAGTAAGGGATATATCAGAAGGTCTGATGATTTACGAACAGAGTGAGTGTAGGATTGGCAGAGGAGGCTTGGATCAGGTATTTGCAATGAAATACCGAGCAAAGATCGAATGCTTGTGAGAAAGATTTAAGAGTAGGCTATTTATGGATCTGGAAAAAGACTATAAGGTGAAAGGAGAGGGCTTATGGAAGGTTTTGCGTGTGTATTGTGTAGATGATAAGCTGCTGAAAGCCCATTAGAGTTTTTATTATGACAGTGAAACATTTTATCTATCTATCCATCTATCTATCTACCTATCTATCTACCTATATATCTATCTATCTATACATATATATATATATATATATATATATATATATATATATATATGTGTGTGTGTGTGTGTGTGTGTGTGTGTGCGTGTGTGTGTGTGTGCGTGTGTGTGTGCGTGTGCTACCCAAAATTCCAGTAATTTGAATATTGCAGGAAAATAGGTTACCTTTCCTCCTAGTTCTCACTGTTGCCTTCGAAGTAGTCCCCTTGGGCATGTATACAGTGGTCCCAGCGTTTTTTCCACTAGTCCATGCATCCCTGGAAGGCTACAGGCGTGATGGTCTTGAGTATCTCCTGCGATTCTGTAGGGATCTCCTCATTCGAGTCAAATCAATGCCCTTTCAGTCGTATTTTCAGCTTGGGAAACAGGAAAAAGTCGCAGGGGGCAAGGTCAGGAGAATAGGGTGGGTGGGGAATGACTACCGTGTTAGTGGAAGCCAGGAACTGCCGGACAACAATTGATGTGTGGGTGGGGGCATTGTCATGATGCAGGACCCAGTCCTTGTTCTTCCACTGTTCTGGACGTTCGCGGCGGATGTTCTCCCTCAGACGCTGCAAAACTTCACAGTAAAACTTTCCGCTGACAGATTGACCGGGTGGGACGAATTCCTTGTGAACAATCCTTTGGATATTGAAGAAAACGATCAACATCGACTTGACATTGCTGCGAACTTGACGTGTTTTTTTTGGCTTCAGTGAATTTGGGAGCCATCCATTGCAATGACTGCTGCTTTGTCTCTGGGTCATAACCATAAACCCATGATTCATCACAAGTTATGACCTTGGAGATGAAAGTGGCGTCATCATTGACCTGATTCTTGAGCTCTCTGCAAACTGCAATGCGATGTGCCTTTTGCTCGTCACTCAGCAATCTTGGCACAAAGTTTGCAGCAATGTGTCTCATGCCCAACACGTCCAGCAAAATGTGTTGCACTCTCCTGTACGACAGTCCAAAGATGTCACAAACATCATGGATAGTTCGTCTATGATCTGCAAGGATAGCCTGACAAACATTTCCAGCGTTTTCTGGTGTTGTTGCCGTTGACGGTCATCCAGAACAGTCATCGTTTTCGACGGACGGACGTCCTTCCTTGAACTGCTTGAACCAGAAAAATGTTCTGCTTTCGGACATGGCATTGTCACCAAAGGCTCGCTGAAGCAACCGGTGAGTTTCTGCAACCGTCTTGTTGATCTTGAAGCAGGACTTGATGCAGGTTCTTTGTTCCATGAGGTCCGCCATTGCAAAACCACCAAACATCCTACACACCAAGTTACAATAGTAAGCACAGATCAACAACACGTCCGCTCACAGACACGGCCGGGGCCACATATATATGGGTTATGAAGGAAGAAAAGCACAAGTCATGGAGAGAAGGGTGGCGATGGTAATGATTGGTGAAGGGTTTAGTATCTCAGATCTGATGATGCAGACGATGTTGTGCTCTTGGCAATCACTGACCAGAGCTTGGTAGGTTGGTAAAGAGAGGGAAAATAAATGTAGATCAGAGCAACTTGATGGCTGTTTAGCGAAAAAATGACTCTCAGTGTGATGATACAGGGAATGGGGAAAAAAAAAATGGATTTGTGAGAATTTACGTACCTGGGTGTAGTAACAACAAAGAGAGGTACGTACATTTGCAAAAGAAGTAGACAGTAGAGTGCAACAGGACAGAAACGTGGCTGGGAATATGAGGGCCTTGATCAGTGGAGTAGACTGAAGCACCAGTCGAGCAGGGCGGTACTCTGAAACCAGATGGAAAGCCGATGACAGGGAGAGCTGGAGCTCCCGATTCATCAGCCATCGGGACTAGCTTCTGACCATCCCCCTTTGCTGAACTTTTTAATTGTTTCAGAAAAGCAGACAGTAAGCCAGCATGCTGTCCAATCTCAGACTGTCAACTCCAAACTATTTGTACATTACACGCTGCACTTCCTATTCAAAATTTTACAAAAATGACGTCATATCACCAAGCCTCGGAGTCCCCAGAGGGGGAAGGGGGGACCATCAAAGTCCCCACTATCCGCCCCTTTCCCGGTGACGACAAAGGGAGATGTCTGGAACCACTGTCTGACTCTTTTCTTCATTTCTGCATGATTCACTGCCTTTTTTCTAACTTTCTCTCTGTTGAACACCACCTCTCCTCGTCTAAACCTCACCTTCTCTTCCCAACTTAGACTCAACTGTCTGAGACGACTGGTAGCACACCCATTTCTGCATCTTCCTACATTTTCTATACTCATTTCAAAGCCAAGGGTGGCTGTTGTGAATATGGTTGCAACAACATATCTTGCTCTAATGTTCCTGGATTCAAATGTTCTGAATTCCCTAGTCTCCAGCTTTGGCTTTCCCATCAGTGTCTGACTAAATATATCTGTGGTGTTTACTTATCCCCTGTTTCTGCTGACTATGAAAAATTCTTCCTTTACTTTATTTCTAAGATGGAACGCACCCTATCTATTCCTCCTCTCTCTGAAATCTCCATTCTAGGAGATTTCAGTGTTCACCACCACCTTTGGCTCTCCCCTTCTTTCACTGATCCACCTGGTGAACGAGCCTACACATAATTTACCCTTAACTCAGGGCAGCTTGTACAGCATCCTAACCGTATCCCTGACCGCCTTGGAGAGAGTTTACTTGACTTCTTCCTAAAAACTAATCCTTCTGCTTACCCTGTTAATCTTTCCTCTCTGTTGGGCTCCTCCAATCACAACCTTATCACCTTAACCTATCCTTTCGCTTCAGTAAGGCCTGTGGAGGCTCCAAGAAGCGACGTTGAGGAACTGTGGAACTGCGGATTGGGAGGCCCTCAGGCAGTACTTCTTTGAATTTCCCTGGAATGATTATTGCTTCCATGGCCGAGAGCCATCTGAGTGTGCCTTGCACATTATGGAGGTTATTCTCTTGGGCATGAAAGCATACATTCCTTTCTCATATCCTATGACTAATGCAAAATGCTTTGGTTTAATCACGCTTGTTCTAATGCTGCCCACCACAAGGAGACGGCCTACAGAAGATGCCGGAGACAACCCATCCCATCCCTGAATCTCGTCTCTTTTATGTTTCTGCCCGGAATGGTGCTAAGTCTGTTCTTTGCTCTGCCAAAAACAATTCCATTCGTACTAAATGCTCTGAACTCTCCAACTGGAAAACATGTCAAGTCTGCTCCTACTGGCACCTTGCTAAAAACCTTTCTAACAACTTTACCTCATCATCCCTTCCTCCTCTTTCCCACTCTAATGGCACTGTAGCTATTTCTTCTAAAAATGCTGAACTCTTTGCTCAGACTTTCTCCTTCAATTCCATCTTAGACGATTCCGGTGCTCTTCCTCCATCACTTCCCCCCTCTGACTTCCTCATGGCTGACATTAAACATTCTTCAATTGCTGTATATTCTGCCATTACTGACCTCAGTACTAACAAAGCGTATGGGCCTGATGGGGTCCCTCCTGTTGTCCTCAAGAACTATGCTTCTGTGCATACACCCTACCTAGGTAAACTCTTTTGCCTTTGTCTGGCAATTTGTACCTTTCCCTCTTGCTAGAAGTTTGCTCTCATTCAGCCTATCCCAATGAAGGGTGACCATTCCCATCCCTCTAACTATAGCCCAATTGCTTTAACATCCTGTGTTTCAAAAGTTTTCAAGTCTGTACTTAACAAAAAAAAAAAGCATTTTTCCTATCACAACCTTCTTTCTGATCGTCAGTATGGGCCCCGTCAGGGACGATCCACTGGCGATCTTGTTACCTACCTCGCAGACTACTGGTCATCCTCCTTTCGAGACTTTGGTGAAAGCTTTGCCATTGCACTTGACATCTCAAAGGCTTTCGATCGAGTCTAGCATAAATCTTTAATTTCCAAACTGCCCACTTACGGTTTCTATCCTTCTTTCTGTTCCTTCATCTCTAGCTTCCTTTCTATTCGTTCTATAACTGCTGTTGTAGATGGCCAACGTTCTTCTCCCAGACTCATCAATAGTGATGTTCCTCAGGGCTCTGTCCTATCACCAACTCTCTTCCTTTTATCAATAACCCTCTGAGCTGTACATGTACCCCTATCCACTCGTAAGCTGATAACTCCATCATTCACCTTTCCTTTCGCTTCCCACAGTGTCCATCTCAGCAATTACTTCAACAAACAAGGGATAAGGCTATGGCACACCTAATGTCTGACTTGGCTGATATATCTGATTGGGGTAAAAGTAATCTTGTTGTTTTTAATGCATCAAAAACTCAGTTCTTATATCTATCAACCCAATAAAATCTTATGCCGGAGTATATACCCCATAATCTTTAGCAATATCTAGTTAAATCCTGCATCTTCTGTAAACATACCTGGGGTTTCATTCACTCGGGATTGATCATAGAAAGAACATATTACCTCTCTCGTAAAATCTGCATCCAAGAGATTAGGTGTGCTAAGCAGACTCCATGCCTTCTTTATCCTAGCACAGTTGTTGACTTTACGCACGGGTTTTATTCGCCCCTGTGTGAAGTACAACTTTCACATGTGGGATGGGTCCCCACACAGCTGTTCTCAACAACGTGGAGTCAGAGGCTTTTTATCTCATTAACTCTCCTCCTCTTACTGGCTCCCTTCAACCTCTGTCTCTTCGTTGCACTGTTGCATCTTTATCTCTTCTCTGTCGCTACGTCAGTGGTCACTGCTCTTCTGAACGGTCTGCTTGCATCCCTCCACCACTACGGCTGGTGCGTATCACCTGTCTAGTAACAAACTCCATCCCTTTTCTGTCCAGCTCTCTAAAACAAGAGTTAACCATTACTCCAAGTCCTTTATGTATGCAACAGGTCAGCTCTGGAACAGTCTTCCTTTGTCTGTATTTTCTACTGCCTATGATCTCCAGTCTTTCAAAAGCAGTGTATCCAGGCATCTCGAAATGAACGGATCTTGAATTTGGCTCTTTGTTATTTTGTTACTGTTTTTTCTTGGAGCGAACAATTTGCATGCTCCTGGCCTTTGGCTCCGTCTTACTTGCATAAAAAAAAGCAAGTGAGAAAGGCCTGCATGAAGAAGTTTGAGTACCAGTCTAACAAACGGGTGTGAGACTATGGTGTGGCATGACTGAAAAGTCAAGGGTAAGAGGAAATGGGAATGTTGAGAAATGTGTGTGGAGTGCAGAGAATGGAAAGGATAAAAAAGGAAATAATGTGACGCGTGAAAAATGCAGGTTAAGGAAATCTGTGGACTCCAGAATCGAAGAAAATCTGCATAGAGTTCATATGGTCAAGTGGAGGGAATGGGTGTGAGCATAATGGTGAAAAGTGTATACCTGAGCGAGCTTGAAGTTTGAAAGGAGGCTTGGTAGGCAAAGAAAATGCATAGTTATGCTAAATTAGTGTGTGAGAAAGAGAGGTACGAAAGCTGACGACGAAAGGAAACTGATATTTTGTATGGAGTGTATGACCAGGGTTTGTTACCCTCTTTTTACTTGACAGTCATCCGATTGAAACAAGTAAATGTGAAGCTACGTGTGGACATGTGAACCTATTTGATGCTGCCACAATTTCGTGGTTTTGACAAATGAGTGAATGAGAGTTTGGTCAATTCAGTGGAGTAATCTTTGGTTAGTATCTCATTATGTCAAGATTTTTCTGACTCTCTGGAGCCTACCTAATCCCTTCCTAGGGTAAAAAAGGGGGTCTGATGATAATGATGATGATGATGATGATTACTCCTCTTACTTGATCACCCCAAATATAAACATTTCATTGTTTCTCATACTAACAGCTCTTTTTATACGTTGTGATCTAGTGGTTTGAACGTTCCTCCTGGAATGACTATCAAGCATAGATTTAATCCTCAAGAGACTCAGAGAAGTACAAAGGAATGCAAACAGCAACAGACCTGTTGATCCTTTCGAGGCTGTTAACCCTCCAGCCAAGGCCAGCAGAAAATGGCGAGGAGGACCTCATGCGGTATGAAAAGGCGGTCATGGAAATTTCACAGGAAAGGAAGACTGGAAACCATTTGCAACACTACTCGTAATCTGAACGGGTCAGTAACATTAATATAATTCACAAAATGTATCGATACTGTGTTCTGAGAGTAGGTCCTCCCGGCTTTGAACTATCAAAAAAAAAAAAAAAGTATTATGCAGGAGTGAACATATTTAGCTCAAGGTCAGAATATATCGTAAGTACTTCCCCAAGCGATTTTTATAGTTTAGTGCTGTGTTATAGTTTATTGCACCGGGGGAATTTTGGTCGATGTACCTGCAACTGTAAAGACTATTTGATCATTAAATACCATCAAAGAAAGTAGATTTGTATTATGCCCTTAAATATACTGACCTACGATTGTCATGCCACAACCCCTCCACCACCAAGAGATTAATATGGGAGTACTTGTTACCATTTTTATCTGTCTGCAGGCATGGTCCACGCCAGGGTTGATATTTAGAGTAGATACTAACCTACTTTTACGACAACCATGTCTCATTATTATCAGCACCATCATCATCTGCACCATCAGCATCATCATCATCATCATCAGCATCATCATCATCATCAGCACCATCATCATCAGCACCATCATCATCAGCATCATCATCATCAGCAGCAGCAGCAGTAATCCCGCTTTACCCCATACAAACAGGAACGTATAGGGCGTCGGGGGTAGGCTAATTAGTACTGGCAATTGAGGCAACGGTGACCAGCCTCACTGGCCACTTACTGCCATTACATGAGCATTAAAGCCACTCCTTAGATGGAACCCATACAAGTTTCACCAGCTGGAGCGCCGTGACCCATTAATCAGCCAGATGTCATTTGTTTTCATGGTTGTCACTCAGCGCAGTAAATGGTTTCATGGGATACAGGAAACCATTTGATTTGTCGGTCAGTATAGTCATCTGGAGAGAGAGAGAGAGAGAAAGAGAGAGAGAGAGAGGGAGAGAGAGAGAAAACAGTTTTTTTTTTTCTTTTATGTGCTCGACTCTAGGCATAGGCTTCTCACCCTGCTACCAAGGCCCAGTAGTCCTCCTACATATCGTACACCTCTACATGTCACCACTTCGGCGCTAACACCCACCGTCCATATTGAATACATGCTAGGGCTGTCTCATACAGGACTGGTGTATTGGTATTAGCGGGGGTATTTTTACGACATGTCGGCGGGTCTTCTGGTCGATCGGTAAAGTCTGCCGTAATGAAATTCAAATCCTTAAACTTGTCCCTGCCCCAGCGGAGATTTGAACCTGGGTCCAGTAGGACCGCAAGCCACCTCTCTACCGATTGAGCCACCGCCTTGTACCGTGTGAGTGGATGATGGGCAACCCCACGTACTACAGAGTATCCATAACATTTAACTACGAGCATTATTACCTGCCGCGATAGCGAAGCTGGTGTTGTTTTCAATTTGTGTGTGTGTGTGTGTGTGTGTGTGTGTGTGTGTGTGTGTGTGTGTGTGTGTGTGTGTGTGTGTGTGTGTGTGTGTGTGTGTGTGTGATAACTTTGCAACTGCTCAAGATATCATCAAAAATTTTTACAGGTGAATAGTAGGGAAAAAAATCGATCACGAGTTCGAAATTGGTGAAAGTAGGTCAAGATCTGTGTGTTTGTCACTGCGATAACTTCACAACAGCCCAAGATTTCATCACAAAATTTTACAGGTATGTATAGGTATGGAAATCTCCGAGTTCGAAATTAGTGAAAGTAGGTCAAGGTCAAGGTCATATTCCGAGCCGCGCTAGATATGTATCGACTTGCGGCTGGTGTGATTCTCCCCTTGGGAGGCCTCTAGTCATAGATTTGATTTTCATATTTTTCTCTATAATATTCCCTCTAATTTGAATACGAGGTATTTGACAGATGGCTGAATCGGTAGAGAGGTGGCCTGCCGTTCTAACGGACCCGGGTTCAAATCCCGCTGGGGCAGGGAACAGTTTAAGGATTTGAATTTCATTAAATCAGACTTTACTGATCTACTAGACCCGCCGACATGTCGTAAAAATACCCCCGCTAATACCAATACACCAGTCCTGTATGAGACAGCCCTAGCATGTATTCAATATGGGCGGTGGATGTTAACGCCAAAGTGGTGACATGTAGAGGTGTATGGTATGTAGGAGGACTGCTGGGCCTTGATAGCAGGCTGTGAAGCCTATGCCCAGAGTCGGACACATAAAAAAAACAAAAAAAAAACAAAGACAAAGGAAGCTATCTTACAAACAGGTTACATTTAGTAGAGTTTAGCAACATGAGTCCAGTTCTCTTACCGAAGCTACATCTTAAATTATGGATACGATGGGTATATTATAAGATGTCAAAGCAGCTCATGGATACATCGCTTCTCTTCATTAAATAATAGCGGAAGTATAAGATTTTGTTATTTTGCTAATGATGAATGAATTGCACTGTTTATGAATAGAAGGCCTTCCCCATAAGAAGACTGTCTACTGCATTGCATATCTCAACTTGCCACTAGAGCTTAAACGGACCAAGGATCATAATTACTCGGTTAAGGAGACTCCCTGGTACCTCTTCTTCACTAGCCGATTCTGCTGCATCACAATAGTATAACTTTGTGTGTTGTAAATGTAAACTTATCGATATTTACACAAATATAAATGACATAAAAGACAACAGTAAGGTGTAACAGGGCAGTATAAATAACGAAAAAGTTTAAGAACGCATCTTAAGATTACGAGGATAAAGGATCAGATGTTTCGGTGTGCCAGGAATGGAGCTACAAGATCATGTACTATACCTCTCGTACTAACTGTTCGAGTTACACAGTTAAAATTCGCAAAACTGCTCCTTTTAGTTCTTCCTTCGCTGCAGTGATTCATCCATCCCCCTCTGTTATACCTATTTCAATGATCACTCATTGAATGCTGCTCGCATCCTTCCTTCACTACAGCCTGCTCCCATTTCTCAACTAGCAACATTCTCTCACCTCTTTTCTGCCCGGTGTTCTTAGACTTTCATATGTGCGAGTGATTATCTTCCTTAGTCTTTAATTTCCTTTTAATAAGACCTCAAGTCTTGTATATACAATATGTTAGGACACCATGAAATGAGAGGATCATGATTTCGTCTCTTGCTGAATTTCTTCTGGGACAGACTACTTTCTGTAGGCTTTTTGCCTTTATGTATTTATACACTTATATATTTATTTATTTGTATAGAAAATACAGTCTCCTTGATTTCCTGGTAATTATTAATTGTCAACTAAAATCAAAACAACTCTTGGATGCATTGCTCTTCTCAGTTAAAGTGTTTATGAAATATAAGACTGTGTTGTTCTGCCACTGGCAGTTCTAATTGCATACATTTGTGATTCAGACCTGTTCTCCCCCATAACAAGATTGTCTATTCAAGTTGGAAAAATTCATAAACTAGGTGCGGCATGGAAGCGAACTGGAAGATTACGTTGTTTGTGCCAGTAGTATTTCTGATGGCACTGTAATCATTTACAAAGGTTCTCCCCCACCTAAGTAGATCGTCTTCTTAATTCTGTATCTTCCATTTGTGAAGTCGTGAAGCAGCTGCAAAGCTTGAGGAGTGGATCTGTGACGTTGTTTTATTTCTAATGTTTATGCTAGAAAACTGATGACCCATAAGACTTCTCTCTGAGGTAAAATGACTGAGTTCTGAATCCTGCATCTCTAGCCTGTGCCGTGGCGTACACTTTTAGAGGATGGAGGCACTTTGGGTATTTGCCTAACGTGTCCGTAGTGGCTTGTAAACTATAATATTATGTTGATTTATTCCTAATATTTCTGACAGCAGACTAAAGTTTCACAGGACTTCTCCACAGACACCATTAGTTTCCTAAATTGTTTTTCTCCAGCTGGCGTAGTGGTTAGGCATATTAAAAAATGAAGGAGGTGTTGTGGTGTGAGAAGATGTATACTATTAATTCAAGAAAACGATTACCATACAATGCCATTTGATCTCAGGCTAAGTTTTTCCCGGTAAAACTGTCGGGGTATTGCTAGGGGTATGACGATCACTATTTTTCTTCCTCGATCTGTGGTAGGTGGGGGCGCTCACCATCCTCTCACTCGATGTAGTGCTGCTCTCGGGTGTCTGCCCTTTCCTCTCCTCCATCCTTCTTTCCTTCCATCCTCTTCTGTCTTTCTTTCCTTCATTCTTTAGTTGTCCTTCTGCCTATAGGTGACTTTACACTCCCTCTTCTGTCCTTCTTTCGTTCATTCTTTCCTCTTCCTTCTGCCTGTGGGTGATTCTACACTGAGTGACAAGCCAAATGGTTTCCTGTACATCACGAAACCATTTACTACGCTGCGTGGTAACCATATAACCAAATTTTGGTGCCTGCTGGTTTAGTGGGTAATTATTGTGCTCCAGTCGGATTGAGCCGGTGAAGGTTTATATCCAAGGGTTGGTTGGGGTTGATTGCTCATGGAATGCCACTCAGGGATGAGTGAGGCTGGTCAATCTTATCTACCAACTGCCAAGTCCCGGGCTCCTACCCTCTTCATGGGGCAATGTAGGACTGGATGATGGATGGATGGATGTCTAATTCAAAATAAGTATTGCTTTCATATGCCATACAGGATTATAGTATTTTCCTTCTTAGCTTCGACGTGGCTGATAATCACATCTATTAACAAAGTGAATATTATCTTCTTAAAACCGAAATGTTCTCATCCTCTTCCAGCTTATATCCCTTCACAACTTGCTTCCTTCCTTCCTGATTCTGCATTTTCTACTCCTACCCTTCCCTCCCTCACATACAGCTCCCTCTTCCTCGTCCCCACTTCACTTCAGCACCCACTCCTTCAACAGCCCCTTCTCTCTCTCTCTCTCTCTCTCTCTCTCTCTCTCTCTCTCTCTCTCTCTCTCTCTCTCTCTCTCTCTCTCTCTCTCTCTCTCCACAACTGTATCACCACACTAGAGATACATATGCAAGAAGTATCGGGACCTACCGCACCGACTTAAGGTGATTCTTGGCCTAAGTCTGAGTAAAAAAAAAAAAGAAGATAAATTAACATAAGTTCAGTTCTCATTTGAAACAGAATTACAGTTACTCATGAGCTCAGGAGTCAAATTGGTTCCTCTCATGATTAACCCATTAGGTCGTCATCAGTAAATGTACGAGTAACTAAAAAACTGTTGAGAATTGTATTCATGATGGTACAGTATTTCTTAATTCAAAATCATCCATAGAAGCACTTCAGGTTAGTGTGTGAAGTCCCAGGACACACCTTATAGACTGATAGATAGATGGATAGACATAGAGATAGATAGATAGATAAATACAGCCCATATTCGTGCTCCTGAAGGCATATTTTATTGGATGTGTGTGTGTGTGTGTGTGTGTGTGTGTGTGTGTGTGTGTGTGTGTGTGTGTGTGTGTGTGTGTGTGTGTGTGTGTGTGTGTGTGTGTAAAATAACTCAAAAGGATTCATCTTATTTCACCCATACTTGGTGAAAATATCGAGGGTCTGATATGGGGTTAAACTTTTGTTTTTTCACAACAGGGCGATGATGTGGTCACAGGGCTAGGTCAAACTTTCACCCAGCAAGGTTAACTTAAACAGTCTTTACCCAATTTAGACCATGCTTAGCAGAAGTAATGAGGGTAAGACAAGAACAAAGGGATCCGATGCTGAGAACAATTAATCAAAGATAAAGGTCACAGGGCAAAGTCAGTTCATTTTTTTTTTTTCTTTTATGAGAAGCAAAGTTCATGAAAACCCTAAGAGTCAGTGAAGAAATAAGTAATTCATTGTGGGAACAATTAGTCAGATGTCAGGGTCACAGGGCAGACTGACAGTCTGACCCTTATATCAGTATTATTGGTGGATGTGGTTATTGCACTCTTAGGGCTCTTTCTTGGTGTGTGTGTATATAGACAGATAGATAGACAGGTAGATAGACAGATAGATTGATTGATAGATAGATAGATGGTATTTATAATCACAGAAGTGATTACTATGTAGTGGTAAGATTGTGTTCTATTCATAATATATAAGGAAGCACACACCAAAATGCTTGCAAACCTCAGTTTTAAACTTGTGGACTTAAAATTCTTCGCTGTTTAAGGGTGTAGTCTACCACCTTGAGGTAAAAATAAAAAAAAAAATTGACCACTGAGGAGTTTTGGGATAAAGACATCCTGAAATACAATATCCATCTAGCAACACACAGAAAAAATTCTTTTTAAGTGTATAACAATGAAGAAAATACTTTCCCTTAATGAGGGGAAAAGAGCTTTTTTGTGTGCAAACGTTTCACTCAGTGCAGAATCATACTTTTTTTTTTTTTTTTAACCCAGGAAGGCAAAGTTTCTCAGGGTATTAGACTTCCACTCAGGTCAAGTATTAGCCTGGCTAGGATCACTAGGGGAAACGTGGTTCCTGAGGGTTGTGGGTAGTGTTGTTATGCACAACCATAGTTTATGCAGGAAGATGAATTTTGCAGAGTGGTATACCTCCACCCGGACTAAGATTTAGGTAGGCTGGAACACCCAGGTACTGTGCAGTTGGAGGTGACCTCCAGAGGTGCTGGCCTACATATAGCATATTACAGAATATTGACAGAGAACATAAGCAAATACTAAAAATATATGGCGCTCAATTTCTGATTCCATTTACTGTAAATGAGCAAATATCTTTATGGGCCATCTTCATTTAGCTCATGAGGGCTATATTTTAAAGCAAAAACGTGGAAGAACAATGTGACCAATGGAAATTTTGCCTATGTCGTCTAGATTTTGCACTGTACAGGTTTCTTCTGATATTTGAAAAAAAAAAAAAAAAAAAAAAAAAAGATTCAATAAGGAAAATATTCATAGTGACATTTTTTATTAGTTTTGGCAGAAATGAAGTATCGACGGACAACAGAAGTGTAAAAATCAAGTAACGAGTCCTTATAGTAGGGTAATAAAATAAAATCCCAGCCCACCAGTTATATTTTTCAGAATACTGTCTAGGGAATTATGAAAAAATGTTAAATTTTGGTGGAAGAAGAGTAAACCCCATTAATTTATTAATAGATATCTGTAGCTTACACAGTGTGTTACATTATAGCCGTCTCCGCCCCAGAGGGGTTCAGGGACGGGTTTTGTTTTCAGCCGGTTTGACTGTTTGTTTGTCTGTCTGTTAACAACTTTACTGTGAAAACTACTGGTGTAATTTTGACTAAATTAGCAGCTATGATGGGCTATGACCCTCTTATCACCTGGCTAAATTTTGGGCCAAATCGGGCCTAGGCCGAGGCTGTAAGTCCAAAAAATGTAAAAAGTTTTAAAAATCATTTTTTTCACCATAACTCCTTTCAAATTCATGATATTGACATGAAATGACAACCTAAAGGTGCATCTTTCAACTGTGCATCCTATAACATGCCTCATTACATCAGCTGGCTCACCTCCGAGTTACTGGTAGGGAGGTCAATGTCAGGTGGGTCGGGCCTAAAATTTCAAATGGGCATAAAATCGTCAATTTTCACCCGATTTACTCCAAATTTGACATGTGTCATCTTTGACTAGATATCCTGTTGTTTTTATACATCAGCACGAAAATGACTGCCGGGGACGGGTTTGCTATGCCTTGGCACCGCTTCCCAGTTGAAATGATTTTAAACAATACAGAAATTTTCCTCCCTTTCCCCCCAAAATATAGATTATGCCGTTAAGTGAAAAGCTACACCCATCGCCTCTTTAACCTTGGGTTGTAAAAATGTCGATTTGGATCTTTTTTTTTTTTTCTTCCTCAGTCATAACTCCAAAACTCGAAAGTGTACACAATTGTTTTATGAATCAAAACGCCTCTTATCAACTGAGGATTTTTTTCCTCATACATACAGCACCATTAGAGCTACAGCATGCCAGTTACAGTCTAAAACAAGTGGTGCCAGGCATAACAAACCTCACCCAACAACAGTTATGTATTGCTGTTAAATACTGACTCGTTTCTGCCATTCAGTGTCAGTGCACAATAAAAGTCTAAGATAATGGCGCAGATGTTTTCAACTTACACCCTCTGAATATCCATGATCTTGCATTTGACCTTTCAAGGTCACTAAAGGTCAAAAGTCATGCTGCCATACGAAAGCCAACGTGAAACTTCCTTTATTCTGGTAATAGTAAATATCTTTAACAAGTTTCGAGTTATATCCCCCTGAATATGCATGACCTTGAGTTTGACCTTTCAAGGTCACCTATGGTCAAAGGTCAAAGTGCCAATTAAAAATCCATATGGGATTTTCGATATGCTGATAATAGTAAATACCTCTCTATCTTCAACCAGTTTTGAGTTATAGTCCCCTGAATATCCCTGACCTTTAGTCTGACCTTTTAAGATCATTCAAGGTCAAAGGTCTTGGTGTCAAATGAAAGCCCATATTACGAGTTCTTTATGTTTCTATAGCAAATATCTCTATCTTCAACCGTTTTCAAGTTAGAGCCCTCTGAAAATCCGTGACCTTGATTTAGACCTTTCAAGGTGACTTTATTACCTCCAATATTTAATCACTTTCTTTTGGGTCCAGTGCCTGAAAGTTTCATGTAATTTGATTCTGCCGTTTCTCTGTAATGTTGCTAACAAACAAAGAAGCAAACAAACAAACCCGATCAAAAACAATACCTTGCGGACTACATCCGGACGAGGTAAACATTCCCTAGCACTCAGGCCTCTTCTCAGATTTTGTTAAAAACTCCACGGATTCGCGTTGCCCCATTCCACGTGTGCATTTTGCAGATACTGTACCAGAGTGTGCGGTAGTGATTATCAAACCGTTAAACATCGTTTTATAGTACGCATATAGTGTATTTCCTAGCCAGTTTTCAAAGATCAATCATAACTTAGAACATAAAAACTTTAATCTAAAATGACTGAAGATGTAGGGATTGAAAGTGTGCAAAGCGATGACTAAAACAATGAAATAAGATAGCATTTGGGATGGGAGTAGGTTCAGAGTTCTCTACCAATTACTACGTTCCACCCGCTACAAACGCTTTCTGAGTACGGTGTGGAAAATTGTAATGGGTAAAGAATTCTTAATCTCCTCCCATCCTGAATGTTTTTTTTTTTTTTTCAGTGCTTCATTCATCTCTTGTTCTCACTAATTTTAACTCCATATCTTAATCATTTATATATATATATATATATATATATATATATATATATATATACTGTATATATGGCGTCCTGAGAGAGCAGACAAGGATGAAGGTATGTTGGTGAAGGTGATGGCCACACCTGGTACAGCATATTAGGCCAGGTCAGGTAGATTCAGATCATGGATCACCACTACTCTTTTCGCCCCAGACACAGGATATACACTTACACAAATATATGCACTTACATATGTACATGTGCACACACATATAAATATGAACTTTAGTACTTACATAATACCGATCGCGTCAAGATGTATATTTAAAGTTATTTATGTTTCTCCTTTCGACCACGTTGCTATGGAGTTATTCCAGGTTATATACAACTGAGAAGGTGAAGAAGTTTCTGTCTGTATCAAGATTAGCCTTCCTTGCTTCCAGCTTCATGCCGTTTCCTCGAATTGTTGTCTCGGTAATAACTTATATTATATTGTTTGATTCGATATTAATAAAACCTTTGAGCATTTTAAAACATTCAGTTAGTTGACTCCTGATTTTTCGTTGTCTGATAGAGAATAAATTTAGTTCCATAATCTTTTCGAGATATGGTTTCTTCTTCCAGGAGTCATTACCTTAGTGGCCCAACTGTGTACAGCTTTGAGTTTCTCAATAATCTTTGACCAGATTCTTTGAGCCCCAGATTCAAAGTGTGGCCAAACTATGCTTTTGTTTAAAGGGATCACAGTAACTTTGCTTCTATAGGTATAATGCCTTTTGATTAATCCTAGGGCATTACTGGCTTCATTCACGGCAAGGATAAACTTGCTGAAAATTTGAGAATATCCAAAATTGCTATTCCTAAGTCTGTACAGTTTATAATTTGTGAGGACATGCTAACTCTCTGGCCTTGTTTTCGTAATTGTACTTTTTTGTTTTTTGCCGCACATTGCAGTACCTGACATTTACTTACATTGAAAGACATTCGTCATTTTTCTGACCATACAGCAGTTTTGTAGGTCATTATTTAGGCATATTTTGTCCTCTACAGTCAAGACCGTGTGCCATCCGCGTAATTAGAAATGAAATTGTTTAGCCTAATATCAATATCGTTAATATACATTATTAACAAAACTGGTCCAAACACTGATCCCTGAGGAACACCACTTGTCACGGAGGCCCAGTATGAGTCAACTCCATCTATTTCAACAAGTTTTCTGACACTTAACCAGCTACCTATCCACCTGTGAATGTTTCTGTCGATTTCAACTAATCTTAGGTTTACTAGGTATATATATTTTTTAATCATTCGTGACAACGGCACATTCGGGGCTAATGACTGGGCCAATATCGGTCTTATGACATTTATTGCTGTTTATGTATCTATAAAATGTCTTAGGATCCGTGATGCTCGTTTGAGCTATGTGGATTTCAAATTGTCTTTTAGCTGTTCTCACTTTTTTTTTTTTTAAATGTTCCTTGTAGTATTGTTAAAATGTCTCCTGATACATCGCTGGTGTGGCTTTTAAGTAAAATGTGGAGACGATTTATTTCTTTGATTTCTTTGCTAACATATACATTAAACAAGGATGCTTTGTTGAGCCAGGTAGACAAAGTCGATGGTCATTATTATTGTGCGAAATGTACAGTATCTGTGTGTGTCTGTGTCGAAAACTCAAATCTCAGAAAGTATTGACTGTAGAAGGAAAAGTTATTAATAAATGTTATTTAGTCACAACTTGAGTTCACATGTCACTCAACCAGCACTGGGAATCATCCACTACGAACTATTGATACATAATAGTCAAGTTTTTATCTAACATTATTATTACAGCATACTTGGCTCACAGGTGATGGGTAGTCTTGTTTTTACGTTTGTCCTGTTTTGATTTCATCGGTACATACTTGTTTTGAGCAGACATTAATATATGCATAAATTCTGCCCATATGCCATGTACATCATCAATTCTTTCTAGGTGTTCAGACAGTGAACAAAGGGCCTTAATAAGGCCATCAAAATCGGCGTTTTTATAGTCAAACATCTTTATTTTACTTTTATACATAATATGTGAAAGTTTCATGGTAAATTTGAGATTATGGTCACCCGAGGCTAAGTTTTGATCCACCGGTTTGATATTAAATCTTCGTTTGTGGTAATGACAGGATCTAAGATAATCATTACCACATCTAATCGGTTCTGTGACACACTGATGTAATAAGTTATTCTCAGTAAAACCCGTCATCCCTCTGTCGTCAATACTTCTTCCACAGACTGTATTCCAGGTAACTGTTGGCGGGTTAAAGTCGCCATTTATGAACATTTCGCCCCCATAGATAATTTCCTGCAGGATATTATATAACTCTGTAACTTCCTCTGCAGTTTGAGTGGGGCGACGATTGATCATGACAACATAAACATTCATATTATTAAAATGTACTCTTACACAAACAGTTTCGGTGCCATTGTTTCTGGGGGTAATCTCTGTTGGGGTCAAGTGGGATTTGAAATATACTCGTAGTCCAACGCCACTTCCTAAATGTCTATTAGTTCTACATCTATAGTGACATTTATTCGATTCTAAATGATATTCTGATAATAAATCCCCGTTACATATGTTAAAATGCATTTCTGTTACTGTTATTGTATGGAATTCCTAGTTACTCAGGAGGCTACGAGCATTGAATGACAACACTTTGAATTTTGCTACGTAGTTGGCTTTGGCTGTGCGGCCAAGAGAGAGAGAGAGAGAGAGAGAGAGAGAGGAGGGGGAGGGGTTGTTGACGGTGTGGGTACTGGATGAAATGAAGTGGGAATGAGGAAGGGGGAACTGTCTGGGAGGGAAGGAGGGAAGGGGAGAGGTGGAAAGTGCAGAATGGGGAAGGAAGCAAGTTGTGAAGGGGTGTGAGTTGGACGAGGATGGGAAAATTTCATATTTAAGAAAGCAACATTCACTTTGTTTATGGACGGTAATTATCAGACACACCGAAGCTATGAAGGAAAATACTATAATCCTCTATGGCAGGTGAAAGCAGTCCTTACTTTGAATTAGACGAGGAAGAAAAACATTGATCGTCATACCCTTAGCAATACCCCGACAGTGTTACCAGGAAAAGCATAGCCTGAGACCAAATAGCATGGTAATGGTTTCTGGAATGAATAATACAATGTCTGGAGTGTGTCGTCGAAAGGAACTACATTATTAAATTGTACTCCTCCTTATTTGACTGTCTAATTCAAGTTATGATTTACATAACATGTCTCAAAACTATCAGAGGTAATATTTACAATGGAGCCTAACCTAATTACGCCACAAACAGATCCCCATATCAGCTAACTGTAATCACACTTGGTTTTGTTCTTTTTTGTTTTTTCGTTTTGATGTACTCCGAAGTTTGGTTGTGAAATGTTATGTACCTGCTTGAGTGAAGAAATATGTATATACAGTCATAATATACACCGTAAGATTAGGAGAGTTTATAAATTCTGGCCCAGATCGTACCCTGAATTGCTCATCCAGCCTGCATAGTGGTGAAAAGGGTTGATGTGTTGGGGTGTAAACGTCAATTGCTTTGGGTGGCGTGTTGTCGAAAACAACTATAATATTAGTCTAGATTTCTATTTACGATTCTAATAACCCACTCACGATTCAAATGACTTCTCACTCCGTAAACAGATCGCTTCCTGAATCGTGCAACTCCTTCCTGCGCAAAGCTAAAGCTAAAAAGGTCGCTGCGTCTGGTTATAAAGGCAGTGTTTATGCTGTGAGTGTTGTGCGGCTGCCTCACTCACCATGTGGCCTGCCTTCACACCACACAGCTGCCTAATCCTCCCACTGTACCTCACTGTCGCCACCACTGTTGCTGTTGCTCGGCTTCGCCAGTCTTCGTCCTCGTCTTCAGGTGAGAACAAAGACTGAATTCTGGGGCACGCATTATCTTCAGTTAAGGGGACCTGCTAACACTCTTTCCTTACACGTGTATTTTGGTTTCTGGTTAATCAGTATATTCATGTTTGGTGTTCAAGAAACCTGTACCGATGAAAAGAAAAAATATACGAGAGAATAATAAGGTGTAGAAAGTACGACCTGAGACCAACCAGACTGCGAACTTTTTTTTTTTTCTGGTTGAGTTGCATTGTTGTTATTTTGTGTTTTTCGTGGCTGTTCTCGTTTTGTAATGATTACGTTGTGTTTTGTTTGCGTTTTGTTGTGATTCGTGTTAATTTTTCAATTTGTTTTTGTTGAGATGTTTTGTTGCTTGCGTTGTTTTGTTGTGTTGTGTTGTGTTTGATTTGTTTGTTAGGTTAGTCTTGTTTTGTTATGTTTGTTTTCTTTTTGCTTTGTTTGTGATGTTTTATGTATGTGTTGTTACGTTTCTGTTGTTTTGTTAGGTGATGTTTTGTTGTGTTTGTGTAGTTTTGTTTTGTTTGTGTAGTTTTGTTGTGTGTGTGAAGGTTTGTTATGTTTGTGTTGTTTTCTTGTGTTTGTGATGTTTTCTTGTGTTTGTGATGTTTTCTTGTGTTTGTGTTGTTTTCTTGTGTTTGTGATGTTTTCTTGTGTTTGTTTTGTTCTGTTGTGGTTTTGTTGTTTTGAGTTTGTGATTTTTCTTGTTTGTGTTGTTTTGTTGTGTTGTGTTGTTTTGTTGTGTTTTTGTTGTTTTGTGTTTGTGTTGTTTAGTTGTTCGTGTTGTTTTGTTGTGTTCGTGCAGTTTTATTACCCGTCCACTCCCCGGAGGGGCTCGGAGATGGGTATTGTGGCCCCCCCCCCCTGTTAGCGGTAGGAGGGTCGGGCCTAAAATCTCAAATGGGCATAAAATCGTCAGTTTTCATCCGATTTACTCCAAATTTTATATGTGACACCTTTGACTAGATATCCTGTTGTGTTTATACGTCAGCACTAAAATGACTGCCGGGGACGGGTTGGCTGTGCCTTGGCATCGCTTCTTGTTGTGTGTGTGTGTGTGTGTGTGTGTGTGTGTGTGTGTGTGTGTGTGTGTGTGTGTGTGTGTGTGTGTGTGTGTGTGTTTAATGCAAGGAGGAAGGAACCAAAGGCCAGAAGCCCGCAAACCATTCCTTCCAATAAAAAAAACAAAAACAATACAAAAGAGAGCCAAATTCAAGATCCGTTCATTTCGAGATGCCTGGACACACTGCGTTTGAAAGATCATAGGAAGTAGGAAATACAGACAGAGGGAGACAGTTCCAGAGTTGACCTGTTGCATAAATGAAGGAAAATCGTTGACTGTAGGAGGAGGACAGCTTCAGCCTGCAGTCCAGGGGGTTGACACTCAGATAAGCCTGGGTCCTGTGTCTCTTCAAGTGTGTAAGACTGGCTGGATGTAGGGAGAACGTTAACCACTTCCCTCCCTGGAGTTTTCCACTATTTTACTCTAACTACCAAACAGATGCTTTGATTCCATTTAGACTCGGCCTCTTGTGCAGTAGTTAATGAAGGCTGTTACTACCCCCATTAATTGGGAATAAAATTAGTGAAATGACGTATTTTTTATTTATTTTTATTTTTGTAACTATCCACCTGTCTACATCTGTCCATCCATCTATTTTTCTATCTATCAGTCTGTCTGTCTCTCTGTCTATCAATAGCCAGAAAACGAAATCCCATAAAGGAGGGGAGGGAACTAACAAATCGTTACGTATTTATTCCGCTTTGGAGAACGCCACAGTAATCCAGGGGTTCGTGAAGGCTGTATCGATCCCCCGTACCTTGAAGTCTTTCCTGGGCTGAATTAAATTGTCTGAAGGTAATAAAGACTAAAATGAAAAAGACATAATGCATGACAATCGTAAAGAATATCTGAGTTTATCTTTTAAGTAAAAACAGTCAGTATTTCGGTACTGGAATCTGGAGTCCCTGTCCTTGTTGAGATAACTACTGTCCCTGTTTATATTACTAATGTCCTTGTTTATATTACTACTGTCCCTGTTTATATTACTACTGTCCCTGTTTATATTGCTACTGTCCCTATTTATATTCCTACTCTCCCTGTTTATATTATACCTGTCCCTGTTTATGTTCATACTGTCCCTGTTTATATTACTACTGTCCCTGTTTATATTACTACTGTCCCTATTTATATTACTACTGTCCCTGTTTATATTACTACTGTCCCTGTTTATATTACTACTGTCCCTGTTTATATTATTACTGTCCCTGTTTATATTACTACTGTCCCTGTTTATATTACTACTGTCCCTGTTTATATTACTACTGTCCCTGTTTATATTACTACTGTCCCTGTTCATATTACTACTGTCTTTTTTTAGCTAACTAGTGTCCCTTTATAAATATTTAGTGTATTTTTTGATAATTAATATCCTACTATAAATAATTAGTCCCTTTTTATATAATTAGTATCTCTTTTTAGATAATTAGTGTCCCTTTTTTCATGGTGTCACTATAAGAACATGAGTATCGCTTTTTATATAACTAGTGGGCATTTCTAGATGACTGGTGCCTCTTTCAGATAAGCAGTGTCCCTTTTTGGATAAACAGTATCCCTCGTTTGATTATTGTCCTTTTTAAAATTACTAGTGTCCGTTCTATATATTTTAATGCGTCTTTTTGAATTGCGAGTGTTCTTTTCCATATTATTAGTTTCCCCATTTAGATGATTAGAGTCCATTCTTTTATTTAAAAAAATAGTTTCCATTTTTTTTTTTAGCATATTCGAGTCAGCTTTACATAACTGACGTGCGTTCTTAAGAACATCAGTTAACTTATTAATGATAAAAGTCAGGTATTTAGTAAGTTTGCCATATTTTGAACACTGGATTGAAACTGGACATCATTAGTAGCCTTTATTTACTATAAAAACGTCTTTTGCATATTACTCCCTTATAGTTTCCTTTAAATATTCCTTCGTTTGTATTTTGTGCCTGTGGAAACTATTTTCCCCCAGAGGGAGGTATCCTGTGTGTAGCGGTATACGTGCACCACTTAACATAGCTGGCCATGTGCAAAGCAGAGGAATTTTCCAGAGAAGGTATAGTGCTAGTTCAGCGGTAATAAGCCTAATAACCCATGGATTTGCTTTAGTTTTCTGATTAAGTCTTTATTATTAATAAATTAAATGCTACTGTGTTTAACCTTTTATGGATAATTACAATGTAAATACTTGTTTGACTACCTATAATGAGAGGAATTTTCCATGTACATTTCAAGAATACTCCCCCAGTATCCCTGCTTGTCGTATGAGGCGACTAAAAGGGTTGGTGGTGGGTTAGTGCCCCACCCCGTAAAAAGAACTAACTAAACAAGCAAATAAAGCGCCTCGGACCAGGACGGACCATACGTTGACGACTAAGGAACGGACAAAGGACATTCTGAGGGTGGGGGCATGGAATGTGACAGGAGTGAATGATGAGGTGAAAGAGAGAGAGATTGTTCAGGTGCTTGAGGATACAAGAGTGGATGTATGTCGATTGACTGAAACTAAATGGGAAGGTGAAAGGGTGAGAGAATGGGAATACGGTTCAGGAATATGTGCGGGAGTTAATGAGAATGAGAGGGCAAAAGAGGGAGTACGTCTAATGATAGGCAAGATGTGGAAAGAGAGTATAAGAGAGTATGGAACAGTGGGTGCAAGGACTGCATGGGTGAGGATGAAAGTAGGTACACAAGCTTGGGCGATTGTATGTGCTTATGCGCCGACAGAGGACCGAGTGGCAAGAGTGAAAGATGAGTTTTGGGCAAATGTAGAAACATGTATGGACAACTCTGAGAGGAGCGAGAGAGTGTTTTTGATTGGAGACATGAATGGCAAAGTTGGGAATGTACGAGTTGATGGAGTGGGGTGTGCCAGCTGAAGTAGATGGGAATGGTAGTGCTTTGGTGGACATCTGTGCTGGTAATGGGTTGGCAGTTACAAACACCTTCTTTCGGCATAAGATGATCCACTGGTATACATGGAGAGTCATGAGGAGGATGGACGGTGAACTTGTTGAACGAAAGACAATGATAGATTACGTGTGTGTGGATGAGCGAATGACAAGACAGGTGTTGGATGCAAGAGTGTAGAGAGGGTGGGGGAATGGAATCTCGGACCATCACTTAGTGATGGCCAAGGTAAGGCTGCAAAGATAATGGGTGAAGAGAAGAAGGGGAAGACAGGAGGAAACAGCTCCTGTGAGAAGAGTGGAGAAGTTGCAAGATAGTGAGAAAATGGCAGAGTATAAGAGCATAGTGGAAGAAAGATTGGGAAGGTATGAGATACAGCAGATGGAAGGGGTGGAAGATGTACGTAAGATATTCACGGAAGAGATAGGCGCAGCGTGTGAGGTGGTTTGTGGAGTTAGGAAGAGATGCAGGGGTGTGCAAGGGACAGCATAGTGGAATGATGAGGTGAAACGAGCTGTGGAACAAAAGAAGAAGGCATATAGTGAATGGCTAGCGAGTAGAGGTAGGGGAGAAGATGAGAGAGAGAAGAGAGAGGTAAAGGTGAGTAGGAGAAGGGAGGTGAAGAGATTGGTGAAGGAGAGTAAGAAGAAAGTAGATGAAGAGTTTGGGAGGAATCTGAGTGTAAAATGGAGGGAGAGTAAGAAATTGTTTTGAAAGGAGGTAAAGAAAGTAAGACAGTGTGAAAGGGGAAATAGTAGGGGAGTGAAAGATGGGAATAATAGATTGTTGGTGGAGAAGAGAGAGAATTGAGGAGATGGAAGGAGCATTTTGAGGATTTGTTGAATGTAGAGAGTGAGAGCAGTGCAAGTATAAGTGGTTGGGGAATGGCTGGGAGAAGAAGAGATGAGAGGAGGGAGGAAGAGATCAAGAGGGCAGAAGTAGTGGAAGCAATGAAGAAGATCAATATGGGAAAGGACCCAGGAATTGATGGAGTGTGTGGTGACATGCTGAAGTATGGGGGTGAGATTGTTGTGGAGTGGATATGGAAGTTATGTAGATTGGCTTAGGAAAAGGGAAGGGTTCCAGAGGACTGGAAATCAGGTATAATTGTTCCTTTATACAAAGGAAAAGGGGAGAGAGAAGTATGTGGTAACCATAGGGGTATCTGCCTTCTTAATGTGACTGGAAAAATATATGGTAGAATACTCATTGATAGGGTTAGGCATATAACATAGGAGCTAGCTGGAAAAGAACAAGGGGGATTTAGGAAGGGAAAAGGGTGTGTAGATCGATATTTGTTCTAAGATATTTAGTGGAGAAGTATCTAAAGAAGGGAAAGAAAGTGTATGCTGCCTTCATGGACTTGGAGAAACCTTATGACAGAATAGACAGGCAAGATATGCGGAAGGTATTAAGAATATATGGAGTGGAGGGGAAATTGTTGAGTGCCGTGAAGAGTATGTACGAAGGCGCTAGGGCTACGGTGCGAGTGGATGGTGAGCAGAGTTCGTTCTTTGATCTAAATGTGGGACTAAAACAGGGATGTGTGATGTCTCCATGGCTGTTTAATATATACTTGGATGGGATTGTAAAGGAGGTGCAAGGTAGTGGATGTGGGGGTGGCTCTAATTAATGAGGGTGAGATGTGGAAGATTCTGGTGTTTCTGTTTGCTGATGATGCAGTATTGTTGTGAAGATGAATGGGAGTTGCAATGTTTGGTGAACGAATCTGGGACAGTGTGTGGGAAGAGGATTCTGAAAGTTAATGTAAACAAGAATAAAGTGGTGGCGTTTGAGAGGAATGAAGACACAGAATGCACAGTGAGATTGGATAGTGAGGATATGAAGAATGTGAGTGCATTCAAGTACTTGGGTAGAGTGATGAGTAAGGATGGAACTTCTGGGGATGAAGTGCTTGAAACGGTACAGCAGGGAAGGAAGGTTGTTGGTTCACTGAAAGCAGTGATAAGTAGGGAGGTGAGTATGGAAGTTAAGAAGTCACTGCATGATAGTACTGTGATCCCTACCCTGACGTATGGAAGCGAGACATGGACCTTGCTAGAGGGGAACAAGTCAAGAGTGAGAGAAGTGGAAACGAGTTACTTGAGAGGAGCATGTGGAGTGACATGGAGGGACAGGTTGACGAATGAAGAAGTGAAGGAACGTTGTGGGGTGGATGTGGATGTGGTTGAGAAAATTAGGAGAAACACACTGAGGTGGTTTGGACATGTGGAGAGAATGCAGAATGAAAGACTGACTAAGAGGGTGTATGTAGGTGAAGTGGAGGGAGGGGAAGACCGAGGATGAGGTGGAGGGATGGAGTTGAGAGGTATATGAGGGAGGGGGAAGTGAGTTGGGGGGAGAGCAGTCAAATGGTGGGTGACAGAGCGACTGGAAGGCGTTTTGTTTGCAGCCACCCTTTGCTGGATTAGGGCGTCGGGCTATAGATAGATAGATAGATGACTGCGCATGCGTGGTAGGATGTTGTGCAAAACGGAAGAAGGTCTTATATACCTTAATGTAGATAAAGTGAATATTTAGCTTTTGTTTTTATTTAAAACTAAGATTATCTTGTTAAGTTAAACCTTCCCTGTAAATTTCATGACGTAATTCCTTGTATTTAGGTAATTGTACTTAAATAACATTTGGCATCTCTGAATCCAATGAAGGATGAGATACGTCATTTTTCAATTAGTTCCCAAGTCTCGTTCAAGTAGCACATTGTTCATAGACGGCACTAGGACGCTTGGATAGACCCACGCAACCCAACCAAGACCACAAGCCCGTCATTATCTGTCATTCCGATTTGTCTAGCTAAGTATCCTTTAAGATCTGGCCAAACTGAGGGGACTTGGCTAGGATATAAGGAGATAATAATCGATGAGTTAGGGTGTTAGTTATACTCCACTCATTCAAAAAGACTCCTGTTATTTAATTTTAACGTATGGTGTTTGATAGAAGAATACCCTCAAAACAGAAGAAAAGTTTTGATAGTGCCATTATCTTTTTGTATATTATGCCGTTATCTTTTTATATACTGTGCCCTTATGTGTTTGGATATTGTTTCCTTAACTACATACGATGTCTTCAGCTTTGGGGGCACTTTTCGATATGGAAGGCTTAGGGATTGCCTTCACTAACTCACTCATTAAGAGAGACCCATCCTAAGTGCACGTCCACACCAAATGCTTTCTGGTGCAGGCGGGAGCTTCGGGCCTGTATTCTCGTCAGGTAAGGAGCTCCCTAGCACCTCTTCCTTAGCAAATTATTTTTGGATATGGCCATTTAATATCCTTTTGTACGTTATTTATGCAGAGACTGGCTATAGAGGAAGGACATATGTAACACAGAATAGGACAGTAAGGTGTAATAAGCAAAATAAATCACTTAGGAAAAGGTGTTGGGGAGCTTTCTTAAATTAACCGATGAGAATACGGGCCTGGCATCACTAGTCCATAGATCTCGCCCGCACCAGCCCGCGTCCAGTGAGGCCGCATATTTGGGATACAGTGTTACAGTACTCCGGCTCGCACCCACCCGCGGCAGCAACTATTTGGTATAGACGCGGCCTAAGTTAAATAAAACTTTGTGTTGGTGGGTAGAGTGAGATGTATAAACAGTGACATTACTTAAGACATCTTATACATGTGGTTCTTGGTATATCCAGATGAGTTTATTCGATTTGACAGAATTATAGAACTGAAGAGGTTAAATATGTTTCATCATCTTCTATACAACTTTTTTTTTATTATTATTATTATTATTGAGGCGAAGATGCACTTGTCAAGTTGGTGATGATTGGCTTAATGCAACATGTCTGAATATCTTTTACCGTACTAACCCAAATTCTCCCCTCAGATATATGTTGTCAATTAATAATGCTAACGAGTAAAGAGATTATAAAGTAATGTTGCATTTAGCCAATCATCACCAGCCTGCCAAGTGCATCTTCGCCTCGTTGAAAAATATAAATGAGTATGGGGGTTCTCCTAACTGTAGGTGTAGAAAAAGAAGAGGAAGAGGAGGTGGAGGAGGAGGTGGAGGCTTAGTATTAATGGCTATCAACTACACGCGGGTCATGAAGGTAGATAATAAATTTTCTATAAGGTTAAATCTTCCCTTAGAATAAAAACACGCAACCATCAAATTTACTTTCACGTCCCTAGTTGCAATGATGGGTGAACACGGACAAGGGAGAAACAATCTTCCAAGAGTCTGATAGGCCCCAGGATCGAGCCCGAGGTGGTTCAGAGAGTTGGTTACGCCACTACTCCAATACCGGCGTTCCGTAAAATAAATACAGCAGTCTAACTTTGTCTAGAAAAGAGAGAGGGAAAATGAATGATGTTATCGTGTGAAAGTGGCCAAGACTGACGGCCATATTCTAAGAGGCAATGCAGATTTCGGAACACCTTTTTCTTAGCGATTTATTCATTGTATAGTGCGTTTTATCATCGTCTTGAACCGTCAGCATCAGTAGTCCTGTCAGCTCTCCTGTTTTTCTCAGCTTTGGCAGCCAGTGTGGTGGCTGCCACAGCAGGCAACACTGATGAATCTGTTCTGTGGCACAATAAAATAACGTGTCAGTTGCTGTCAGTTCGCCGCACTGATATTCAGGGATGCAGTTCTCAGACATACTCACGGTTGATTCCCCATCGTAACTTAAATATGTTTTTAGATAAGGGAAGAATATGTGCTCCTTTCCCTGATCTTCCTGCAGAAAACAGTTATAACCTACATTAACTTTGTTTTGTAATTAAGATTCAATTATGAAGTTAGAGCAGGAGACAGAGGAAGATTCAACAACTATTGTCCCTCCTGCAAATCAAAACTTGAGTTACGACATGGAATTATTTGTGTGTTGCGTATCCTGGTCCAATGTACAAGGTGAGAAATACAGATGTGACAGGATATTCGTGCTGACAGTACCTTTACTGTTCTGATAACGACAGGCTTTGTACCGGTAACACACAGGAGGATATTGAGGTGGAAAGTGCAACACAAATAGGTAAGGATGAGGTGTTACAAAAGTTCCACAGCAACTTGGAATACTGCCCTGCTAGATTCCCAGTGTACAATCAAAGAAGGAACATGTCAGTCCCATCTGAAGAAAATTTACTGCTGGCGAAATGCAATGAACACATTTTCTCTACTATAATCTCTCTCTCTCTCTCTCTCTCTCTCTCTCTCTCTCTCTCTCTCTCTCTCTCTCTCTCTCTCTCTCTCTCTCTCTCTTGGCCCAGATCATTTCATATAGCTCAGTGGCAGAACACGATACATCATTTTCATTGCACTCTTCGTGACTAGCATCATACTCTAGTGTTTACCTTTTGCTAGAGTTCAATATTCTGGGTGAAGAGAGGGTAATTTTAGGCCAAATTAAGGTAACAAGGATGTATAGCGTGTTGAGACGGTTCAGTTTTTTCGCTATATATTGGTCACACTTTTGAAGATACTTGTGTCTCTCAGGGATGAAAATTTCTCACGCCCTTAAAAGTTACTGGATACTTTAGCCTTTCAGCCCTTCAGTCCACTGCCGTGTTTTGCTATTATATTCCATTTACAACCAGATGACCTTATGCAACTTAACACGGACCCATAGTGTAGGGAAAGGAGTTAACGAAATGAATATCTAACACCTCCACTTCAAAAAGTCTCTTAAACTGAATAAAACTATCTGAAGTGGCGAGAATAAAGCAAAAATGCGTCACCGATCTCAAGGTATTATGGACGTCAAGCCAGTCCTCCATCCAATCTTAGGGCACGTCCACACCAGATGCTTGCTGCGAAGGCCGAATTCTGCATCGCTGTTACCCATTGACGTTCTCGCCAGGAGCAGTAGGCATTTGAGCCCGTATTCTCGTCAGCTAATGAAGGAAGCTCCCTAACACCTCTTCCTTAGCGACATGTTTTTGGATGTGGAGGGTTAACATCCTTTAGTACGATATTGATGCAGAGTACGGCGAGGTTGGAAGGATTAATGTAACAGAGAAGAGGACAGTAAAGTGTAATAAACAAAGTAAATCGCTCAGGGAAAGAAGTTAGGAAGCTTTCTTAACCGACGAGAACAGGGGCCTTGGTGTGATCGGCACCTTACATTGCCCCAACAAGATCGTAGGAGTCCGGATATAGGACAAGCTCGGCTAAATAGACTGGTAGTAGCAGTAAGATAACTGAAATTCCTTACTACCTGACTATACTAAAAACCTCTTCTTATGTTTCCCTCAGTCTGATGTCTAAATTTTCCATAATGTTCTTGCAATATTTAGGCGATTTTACTCAGCGTGAAGGAGGAGGTTGCTGATGCTTCAGGGATTAGATACTCCTACAGCTTCATTAACCCTTCCACTAATGAGATTCTTCCCAGGCTCTGTCAAATCGTCTGAGGGTAGCTACAACAAAACACAACTTCCCTTATCGGATGGAAGTGGTTAAAACAGACAGATTTATGCGTTTTAAAGGTAAACCAGAGTTAAAAGAAATCAGGAAAAAAAATACCCGTCTTCCTATGATGTCACTGTAATGAAAGAGGTAGCTGGTTCTCCCCGATGGCGTAAGAGTAATATGAGTTAATGGTTTTGTTCCTGCCGCCATCGAACGAATTTTTTCAGTTTCGGGTAGACCTTTCACGCTGGGGGTTAGATATCACCTTCACTGACTCCTTCACAACTAATGGTTTGTCTTGGGTTGAATGCAGTCGTCAGGGGGTAGCAAAAATTAACTATGAATATTGTTCACCGGATCGAAAGGGCTAAGTGGGGATATTTTTTACGCCTTGTTGAGAGAGAGAGAGAGAGAGAGAGGAGACACGTCAATACCACTGTAAGGAGTAACTGTCTGTAGTCTATACATACGTTCTAATGATATTTTCAGTAATCATCATCATCATCATCATCATCATCATCATAATATGTTCTGACACCCTGTTGGTATATCGCGTTTGTTTTGCCCCGACGCAGATCCATAACCCATGTCACATTAGTCGATGGCCAAACGTTGCCGGGAAGGAAGGTTGATTTGACTATAGTGCCTTTGTTCAACCTGTCAAAGATCCTTAACGCTTTTCAGCCCAGTTAATGGTCGAGTGTAGTCGGAGTAGATGATTGTTTTTATCTGTGACCAAGGAGAGCCAATTCTTCCCCACAAGTAGGGTGTCGTGAACGTCAAGCAACGACCATTGTAAGTGCAGTTGAGGGAGTGCCCCATATAGTCTGTCAGAGGCAAACATATCTACCATACTGCTTTTACTCTAACTCGGTCTAATACTGCCACTTCTTCATCTTGAATGCTGAGTTTTGATAATATATTAAAGCTAGAATATTATGCCTGTCATGAAGAGGCGTTGTGAACCGGATGTAGAGCCGTAACATTGACTTTTTTCTGTAATTCAACTATGTGAAATATTCAGCCAAGTTATGGTACAAAGGATATAGTTATTTTACTTTTGAGTTTTCATTTCTTTGTCGGGGGGGAAGAGGGGGGAATCGGCGCTGGAGATGGAGAGAGGGATCCTTGCCAGTCCATGTATTAATGGGAAAAAAGTTTGATGATGATGATGATGATGATGATGATGGGAAAAAGGGTTGGTGTTGCAGATGCTGATGACAATGATGATGGTAATGATGATGGTAATGATGATGATGGTGATGACATTTGGAGGGAAATATGGCTGGAATGATGAATGGGTGGGTAATGGTGATGATACTGATTATGATGACTGAGTCTCTTGTTCTGATGATGAGAGCAAATGCGAAATGAAAACTACGACCATATTCTAAGTGCACTTCGGGATTTCATAACAACTCTTCCTTAGCCATTTGTTCTGGATATCACACCTCAGTATCCTTATGCATCTTTCTGATGTATACTTTGTCGATATATAACGATATAATTAGCATATATTAGAATGTTAAGGTGTAATGCACTAAATAAATCGCTAGGGAAGAGGAGCTACGAAGCTCCCTGTGCTTCTTGGATTACGGTTCTAAACTCCACCTGACTTCATGTGATCCTCTTACTACACACAGCCGGAGAGGGTCTGGTCCAGCATGTCGTCTCCCTGTTGATATCAGGACCGCTACGGGGTGACAACCTCCTCCTGATCACGGACATCACTCCGGAACTGAATCGTGTCGTGGCTACGGCAGGAGCGACCCTCACTCCCGTACTCTTATCAACCTTCACTTCGGTAGTAGACGACCCTCCCCCTCCGCACAGCACCAAAGGCACCAAGCTCACTGCTACCTTTCTCTTCCACCAGGACCCCACACCACATCTTCTGAAACTGGCTAACAATAGATACTGGAACCCCTCTTACCTGATCCTCCTTTGCCTCGATCCACACCTCAATACCACGTCTGTCCTCGCCTTGCCCGTTGTGCAGCGCTCACAGTTCATCCTGCTCTTACAACCATTTGTCGAATCTGGTGGTCGATGGGTCCTTAACGCTTATACCAGCCTACCAATGATGATTAGCGCAAGCGGCAACGCACTCTATAAGTCCAAACTTGGGAGGTGGAACCCTAACAAGTTTCTCAGCCGTGCATCACTTTTCCCACCTCGTTTCAACGACTTTGGGGGCTATGTGTTGGAGCTCCCTGTGATTTGCATTGACGAACCTTTTCTCTACGTCAGACACATTGATGGCGTAGTACATTGCATCGGGGGTAACATTGACGCCTTACGCATAATTGCAGAGAAACTTAACTTTGACTTCAAGATAATTGCACTCACCAATATGAATGAGTGGTCGAGCAAAGTAAACGGGACGTGGAGGGGGATTTTGGCCAATTTGCTATACGAAGGAAAAGACATGACCATGGCATCACTGAGGATGGATCCGGATAGAGGGGGTGACTTCGACTTCACCTATCCCCACTGGGACTCAGCATATGCTTTCATCCTGTCCATTCCCCCGACCCTGCCACGGTGGAGTAACGTCCTGTACCCGTTCTCCTCCCTGATGTGGGGCCTCATCGTCACCACCTCACTATCAACAGCATCAGCTTTGGCTCTTCTCCTCAGTCGTTTCCACCATATCAAGGATCCCGCCAATACTGCTTTTAAGGTGATGTTTGATAAGTATTTCAGCTTCAGTTCGCTTCTTATAGTTGTAGTCTTGCTGGTATTGGATATCGTGGTGTTTATCAGGAAACTGAGGAAGTTTAGTACAAGAAAGGCGTTACTCAGGTTATGTTCATTCAGGTAAATATTTTAGCATATAACTTTGCGATTAAAATATTGTATTTTGTTATTACTGGTAAAAAGTTTCATAAAAAGAAGCATAGCAATGCTATTAATTGCACTTAATAGGATAGTTTAAGACTGCAGTTACCCCACTCTCACTTTCAATAGCCTCAGTCTTGGTCTTCCCCACCAGCCGCTTCCACCATGTCAGTGATTCCGTCAATTCACTCTTAGGGTGACAAACCACATGGATGTTGTTTGTGGGCCTTATTTTAAGTGTCACACAAGACTTCGTAGTACTTCTTCCTCAGCGATTTATTTTGCATAACACACCATTTTGTCTTTCTGTATTTCGGTGCTAACAACATGTGAATTACTTACAAGATAATAAGGTATAATATGCATAATAATTAACTATGTAAGGGGCGCTAAAAAGCCGTCAGTGTCAACAAGAATATGGCCTCAACTCCTTTTTATTTTTTCTTCTGCCACATGAGTTTAAACAACTTAGCGTTATCTTTCTAACTATAGCCAGACCCCATAATCCCGAAAGAGGTGGCCACAAACAAATCTCACACATGTCGCCCTGTCTTCTGCTATTTCGCTGCCCTCCCCCCATCTTACACCCCCCTCTATCATACCTCTCTACTCCATCCCTCCATCTCATCCTCGGTCTCCCCCTCCCTTCCCCTCCTCCACCTCACTCACAAACTCTCCTAACTAATCTCTCTTTCCATCCTCTCCACATGGCCAAACCACCTCAGTACATTTCTCCTGGCACTTTCTATCACATCCACAACCATGCCACAACACTCCTTCACATCCTTATTTGTCAGTTTGTCTGTCCATGGAACTCCACATGCTCCCCTCAAATAACTCATTTCCACTGCTCTCATTCCTGACTTGTGTCCTTCAAACAAGGTCCAAGTTTCGCTCCCATACGTTAGAGTGGAGGTCATAATACTGTCATGCAGCAACTTTTATACTTCTATGCTCACTTCCGTATTTCTTATCACAGCTTTCAGTGAACCAGCAGCATTTTTTCTCTGCTGTATTCTTTCAAGAATTGCATCCTCCAAATTATTCATCCTTAATCATCACACTACCCAAGTACTTAAATTCGTTAACATTTTCCGTTTCCTCACTATCCAGCTGCACTGTGCATTCACTGACTTCACTTCTCTCGAAGACCACAGCTTTACTCCTCCCTACATTTACCTTTAGATTCCGTTTCTTACACACTCTCCCAAACTCATCCACCAAGCCTTGCAGCTCCCCTTCGTCTTCACTTAACAACATCTTTCTGCCTCAAACATCAGAGTGCATCAGGCCGCCCTCTTTACACAACACACACATCTACATTATATCACATTGCCTTAAACCAGCTGTCATCTCTCCATAAAACACCAATCTTGTCATTACATATCATACACATTTCACAACACATCTCTGCTCTCCCCCCCATTAAAAGAACCATGGCTGCTGCTATACTGAGAATTAGTGCGGTGGTTTCTCGGGTGACCACCACCGGCAGGGCTGGGTCGTCTGCACAGGGCCCACCCGGTCGTCATCAAGCGACTGTGCCACGTCCAGTGTTGCGGCGCCCTAAATATGCTTGTCAGTGCAGTAAAATTTTCTTTTGCAATATTGGGTGACTTCACTCCAACATCAACTCCGTTCAAAAGTTCCTACAGTTTGAATCCCCTGATCTGCTATTTTTGACAGAGACACAAGTAAGCTCCACCTCTGATTTAGCTAGATTTAATATTCCTGGTTATATCTTGATTCAAAATTTCAGACCCAAAGGAGGCGTATGTTGCCTTGCTAAATCAGAAATTGCCCTGGAGGAGATTACTAAATTTAATTTTGACTATTCCATATATAAATTAATTTTTTTTGGTAAAATTAAGTATTTCTGTTGTTTATCGTTCCCCTAATGCCCCTCCAGAGCCGAGTTTATTTGACTCTGTCTTCACAACTAAGTGTCCTCAGCATTAATACTGCATCAGAAATTATTATTCTGGGTGATTTTAATGTCCATAATGTTGAATGGCTCACCTATTCAGCCAGAACTGATGACTCTGGTCTAGAATGTGAGCTATTTGCAGACTTATTTAATCTCACCCAGTTAGTCAGTCAACCCACCCGTGTACCAGACAACCCCCGCCTATTGGACTTGTTTCCAACAACCAATTCAGATAATTATAGTGTCGAAGTGAAGTCCCCCCTCGGATCCTCGGATCATTGTCTGATTCAGGCCACCAGTTTAACACCTACCACACCCTCCTGCTCTGAACAGGTCGTGGTGACTAAATGGCACTACGAAAGGGCAGACTGGGAGAGACTCCATAATTTTTTCATGGATGTTCCTTGGACCTCCTTTTTCTCCCAAGATGTAAATTCCACATTGGGCCACATACAGGATTTCATTAAAGTCCGCATGGAAACATTCATTCCCCATCATAGTTATAGAAAAAGATGTAATTCTCCTAAATGGTTTGCTCACAATTGTGCTAGAGTAACAGAACATAAAACAATAGCCTGTAACACTTATACAAGGACCAAAACCAAAGAAGCCTTTAACTATTATAGAAATATCAGAAACCATGCCAAAACTATCATCAATCTTTCTAAATCAAACTTTCTGAATAGGCAGGCAAAGAAACTACTAAACAACCCAAATGATAACAAAATATTCTGGTCAACCCTTAATTCATTCAAAACTAACTTCACTACCTCCTCTTCCATTCCACCTTTACAGTCCCCCAATGGAAATCTAGTAAGTGACCCACATGGAAAAGCCAAACTTCTTGTTGACATTTTTTCAACAAACTCAACCCTAAATACAGAAAATTACAATATTCGTGTACTTGATTTTGATTCCCCTCAAATACCTCCTTTCATGATTCACACCAGATACGTACAAGCTGTATTACAGAATCTCTCAGCAGACAAAGCTACTGGTCCAGATGAAATTCCTTCAATAGTACTTAAAAATTGCTCCTCTGTGTTGGCCCCTGTATTGGCAAAATTTTTCCGCTTATGCATTCGTGCCTCAATTTTTCCAGCCTCTTGGAAAGAAGCAAATATCCATCCTGTTCCTAAAAAGGAGGAAACTTCTGAGCCATCAAACTATAGACCAACTGCAATAACTTCCATTGTCGGTAAAGGTTTTGAGACACTAATCAACAAACACATAGTCAAGCATCTAGAAATCAATGAATTAATCAATGATCGGCAGTATGGATTTAGACAAGAACGTTCAACTGCAGACATTCTTTGCCTTCTTACCCATCAGATTAACAAAACAATAGACCAACACGGTGAAACATACACAATAGCACTTGATCTATCAAAAGCATTTGACAGAGTATGGCACTGGGCCTTATTGTCAAAGATGACACACTGTGGCCTTGCATCATTGGATCCTCTAATTTCTTCTTACCTTCATAACTGAATAATACGGGTCATGGTAGATGGAATTTATTCTCAGTTTCATTCCATAAATGCTGGCGTACCTCAGGGATCAGTTTTGGCGCCAACCCTCTTTCTCATACATATAAATGACCTCCTATCTGTCACTCACAACCCAATACACTCTTATGCTGATGACTCGACCTTTCATAGTTCTCTCAAATTTAGTACCTCCTTTACACAATTTAATATTATAAATTCCCAATTAAAAACGGCAATTTCTCTGAACCAGGACCTTTCTAAAATTAATCAATGGGGACAAACAAATCTGGTCTCATTTAATGCTCAGAAAACTAAATACATTAATTTCTCCAACAGAAAGAATCCCTCAGACTCTCACACAATTTTAAATGATGTCAATATTCCTATATCCACTACAATTGATATCCTAGGTATTACTCTAAACCCCAACCTAAGCTGGACAGCTTATGTTAAATCCCTTGCTAAAAATGCTTCCAAAAAAATTGGAACTTATGTACAGAGTTCGTGAGTTCTTCATTGACGAGCAGATGGCCACAATATACAAAAGTCATGTGCGTTCTCAGATCGAATACTGTTCACCACTGTGGAGTGGATGTTGAGCGGTTGCACTGAGGCAGTTGGACAAAATTGAAAATAAAGCTATTACATTAATCAATAATCCTGCCATCACGCTAGACCTTCCTCCATTATCAGTACGTAGAGATGTTGCTTCTTTAGCATTATTTTATAGATATTTTACCGTAAGTATTCAGACGAACTGACATCAATTGTTCCTCCCCTTCACATTTTCTCCCGAAATACTTGGGCAGCTGGGAGCGCCCGTGAATTCACACTCTCTCCCCCGCAATGCAGAACCTCTGCTTATCAAAATTCATTTATCCCCAGAACTACTACTCTCTGGAATTCACTTCCTGGGAGTAGTTTCCCACAAACATTTAATCCACTTCAATTCAAATTCAGTTGTTATAAATATTTTATGAATGGAGGATGCCTTTAGGCACATGGACTTATTTTTTTTCCCCCTTTGTTTTTCCTTCCTCCATTCATTATCTATTTAAAAAAAAAAAAAAACAGTATCATCTGCAAACAACAGTACAGGGAGTTTCCAAACACTACCCTCTCTCACTAGGGCCACTCCAACATCCATTTTCCTTTGTACAGTGGAATAATTATACCTGACTTCCAATCCTCTGGGATGCTACCTTCTTCCCAGGCCAGTCTGCACATCTTCCATATCCATTCCACTACTCTCCCCCATGCTTCAGCATTTCACCACACACTCCATCAAATCCTAGGGCTTTCCCTAGTTTGATTTTCTTCGTTGCTTCCAATACGTCCATCCTACTGATTTCTTCCTCTCTTCTCCCCTCCCTCCCTCCTTCCCTCTCCCAGCCATTCCCCGTCCACTTATACTCGCATTACTTTCATTCTATGTTCAGCAGTTCCTTAAAGTGTTCTCTCCATCTGCTCACATTTTCTCCCTTCTCAACTAGCAATCTACCATTTTTACCTTCCCTGACTAACATCTTTATCACCCTAACACTCTTTACCTCCTTCCAGAACGTTTTCTTACATTCCCACCACTTTATACTCAGATTCCTGCCATATCCCTCATCCACTTTCTTGTTACTCTCCCTTATAAAGCTTATCACCTCTGTCTTGCTCTTAAGTATAACTCTGTTCCATCTCACAACTTCCTCCACGCCCCTCTACTCATCCACTCACTATATTCTTTCTTATTTTGCGCCACAGCTTGTCTCATCCCTTCATTCCATCATACTGTTCCTTGCATCCCCATTCATTTTCTCTTCATCCCACACACCATCTCACATGCCGGCAAATTTCTTCTATGAATATAGTGCACACACATTCCACCTCCCTCATCTGCTCCGGATCATATGTACCCAGTCACTCCTCAACTTCTTTCTTATATTCTGCCTTTTTTCCATCCTCTTGCAACTCCTCTACCCATTTTCAATGGACTAATTCCTTCTGTTCTTTCCTTCATCTATTCCTCCATTGCATTTGAACCTTGACTTTTACCACCACCAAGTGGTGATCAGAAAGTCCACTTCCCCAACCTCTGTATCCTATTACATCCATTACACACCTTCTCAGTCTGACATCAACACACACATAGTCAATCATTGCCTTCCGTTCCTTCAGTTCACCATCCAATCTTCTCATCACTCTCCAAGTATACCTGTGGATCATTTTGTGCCTGACGAGGGTACTGGCTCTCACTAACCCCCTCCCGGCACAAATGTCCACTAGAGCACTGCCATTCTCATCCACTTCTGCAGGCACACCCCACTCATCAACTACTCCATCCACATTCGCATTCCCTACTTTACCATTCATTTCTCTAATGAAAAACACCCTCTCATTCCTTCCAAATTATTCCATGCACGTTTCCACATTTGTCCAGAACTTTTCTTTCACTCTACTTGCACGATCTAGCATTAATGCATACACACACATAATCGTCCATATTTGTAGTCCTACTTTCAATCTTACCCACACAATCCTTGAACCAACTGACCCATACTCTCTTATATTCTCCTTCCATCTCCTGCACACAACAATACATACTGCTGCTTTTGCCCTCTCATTCTCGCCTATTGCTGCACATAGACTCCATCCATACTCTCACTTTCTCACACTCTTACCTCTCCATTTGGTCTCACTCATTCCACATGTTTGTAACCATTTGTAATAATATGTAGTGTGTAAGTATAGTTTGTAAGTAGTTGTAAGTAGGATCCAAGTAGGGCGCCACTGAGCGCTTGCTATGGCTTGCTATGTCTGTGAGCGCTTGCTATGTCTGGCTTGATTCAAACTTTGCTGAACCATGAGTTTTGTGGCCGCACCACCGCCCCAGCCGGTGAGGGTCGAGCAGTAGCTGTCTGTAATGGTCTCGAGTTGGACACAGGTGGTGCCAATGGCTGCTGTGTGAAGATATAAGGCGGTGCTTAATATATTATCAGAAAACTAGTCCGAGACTTTGACTTCACCTACGACTGGCGTCAAGGTGTTATAACAAACCATTACATTTGGTGGAATGCGAGGAGTGGGATAATAGTGATTTCACGTCTTCTGTGGGCAATCTTGGCTGTGTCTGTTTTCCCACGCTGCTGTTCTTCCCATGACGACACACAGTCTATTGCCACCCCAGCATCCAGCCCTTTTTGCAGTCTTGGTGTGGAATCATCCTAGCAGCTTTGATGTGGTTTTGGGATTTTCCTCCACACCAACACCCCACTTACCACCACACCACTGCAGCCACGTAAGCCTCCTGCTCCTATCAACCTACAACCTGCCTTTGCCTGCCAGTCCTGTGTGACCTGTTATATTATCAAGCTGTGCGGGTTAGTTTCAGCCCCCATAAACTCCAACCCAGACCCCACTCCAGGAAGTAACCCCCAACCACAGCCCGACGCCGTTACGTCATCGTTTCGCCACCCACCACACAGACCGACGTCACCCAGGGAGCGTAGCCACTCACACCGAGCCACGTCACAGTCTCCTGCTCCTATCAGCTTCTCGTTCTGCCCACTGGCGGGGGAAGGAGACACTACAATACGAGAGTTCACTCAACATGAAGTTTTTGCATAGAACACATATTACTACAAGTATTTTTCTATTTGCATTTTCATGCATTTTCTCATTCCATCACATTAATCGATTCCTTTCTACAGAGAAGCCAAGCTGTCTCTGTAGATTGTGATACTTTCACCATTTACTCTTATCCATTCATTGCATTTTTGTCCCTCATTTTTCATTCATTCTGAATTTTTCGTTCACTCACTCCTGCTTCATCCCATTTTCTCCCAATTATACTCAGGGTCAGCTGTAAATAACGCATTCATTTGCACTCATATTCACTGTGTATAAATCATTTCTTTACATATTATAAATATTTATTTATTTATTCTTTCATTTATTCATCTATTTGTTCATTTATTTTCATTTCCTATTCTGTTAATGTCCTTTTCTAAAAAGGTAGATCTCTCCCCTATTGAATCTGATAGTGACACAGATGACTCTGTATGTGGTGATAATGTAACTCTTCGTAGTGGCAGATATTAAAGTAAACAAACCGTAAGTTCCCTACCTACTTCTACTACGACCACTTTTGTTACTCCTCCCACACCTACAACCACCTATATTAACTCTACTACTCCTACCCTAAATCAAGATATATCAACACCAGATACTTTATCATCTTCCCCAACTGATTCTCTTAAAGTCACTCAGCGTTCTCCACAGCTCTTGTCCTTACCTTCTACTACAATACACCACCACTAACCACGACACACACCACTACCACCACGACACTTCCTTCTCACACACCGTCTCAGTTTACTACTGTGCCTACTTCCTCACCTTCGCGGTCTCACCCCCTTCCTACGATGGCGAATCAGAATCCTCCACCTCCCCAGTCCATATATTTGGATGATAATAACAGACCCAAATTTACAGGAAAGGATAGTACAGTTTCCATTTATGACTTCCTCAGAGAGGTCGAAAATGACATTCGTAATCGGCAAATCACAACTGAACCCTTGAAAGTTTCTTATCTGATGAGTCGACTCCATCAGGGCAGGTCACTAATAGGAGCCGCTATTCATGCGGGGTGCTTCGAAGATTGCCAAACGTTTGACACGTGTCGCCAACAGTTAATTAAACTTTGTTGCCGACATTCCAATGCTGCATCTCTTATAGGGTTGACAAACCTTCTCAAGCAAATGGAGGAGGATATGAAGGTACCTCCCCAACATGCAAAGGTAATTGAGGCATCCACTACTATGAGGGCGACGAGTTCAGAGCTGCGCCAATTGTTCCGTGGTACTCAATGGGTAGCCGAAATTAATGGAGTGCTTGTGGTTTCACTAAATAATTCTGCAGATTTATTCGGTTACTTGAGATTTCTTAACTGGCTTTCTGACAACCAAAAACAAACAGCACTACAACTTGGCTTGAACCCCGGAGACAAAATCGTTAACATCTCCAAGGCCATAATAGAAATGTCAGGATCAGACATCACTCGCCAGGCCGGTTCTTACACCTCAGCCTCTCACTCTGCAGGTGGTACTGCGAGAGTACTTCATACCAGCATTACTTCATTTGATTCCTCTCGTTCGCGGCCAACTACAAAAACCAAATCTAGTAATCGATCTCACTCACACTATTGCTCACCTTCTAGTGGTCGTGACAAATCAACTGTGCGACGAAGCAAACAATCCTCAATTGTTTGCTGGCACTGCGGTAATGTAGGTCATCGAGAGTCTAGCTGTGCACGTAAAGAAAGATGTTTCCGCTCACGGGAACGACAGCACACACCCTCTCGGTCCCATCATCTAACATGCAAATATCACAAGAATAGCACAACTCACTGCACTGACAAATGTCATTACCTTCAGAGCCGTCAGTTGGGGGAGGAGGAGCGCTCGGATTGGAGAAATGTAACCTAATAGCGGAAGATCCGCCGGTGTCTGAAAATAAGGTAATAGAAAATCAACTCCCCATTCGCCAGGTAGGACCTATAACATCTTTAGGCCTAGTCATTTTAGGATGGGTTAAGGGGTACAAAGCTCTTTCTTTATGGACACAGGATCTAAGGTAAACCTGATCTCAGATACCTCTTTAAACAACATTAGGGAAACAACTAAAAGAGTTGGGCTCCTCGAACCACCTGACATTCGCCTATGCGGCGTGGATGGCTCAGAATTTCAGGTCAAAGGAAAGATCACACTAGAAGTACAACTTGATAAAGCCTTAAGACCTTTTGATGTGGAGTTTCATGTCACTAATGATCTTAAATATCCAGCAGACACTCTCATTGGCTTTTCGACAATGGCTCAACAAGCTATTGCTCTCCTCCCTGCTTCTCGCACCATAGATATCAATGGTTTCTCAGTATCTAGCATGGAATATCCTCGTCAGGTACTTTCCCAAACAAACTCAGTTATTCACTCTCACGTGATTCCAACATTACTCGAGAGTAAATAGGTACACACACCATTACTTGAACAGCCAAGTACACTACCATCTAGTACTTCACCTTCTGAGCATTCAACTGTGGATCGTATGAACCCCTCTAACAGTGGCACATTTGCCAACTCAGACACGTCTCATTTAACTACCTCACATAGTGTGAATGATGTTTTACAACACTGAGAGACAAGGTGTGCAGTAACAAATCAGTGCACAATTTTGTTGCCGCACAAATTTACCAAAGTCTCTGTTCGTGTTGTGTGAAAGCAGGAGTGGATGTACTAACCTTACCTGAGACGTGTCGTGTGAATGGCTTAGCTTATGAGTCGGCGTTGTGTACGGTGCTAGAAGATGGTTTATGCTACTTGTATTTAGCCAAGTGTACTAATGCTCCATTTAAATTACGAACAGGAACACAGATTGGTGACTTCTTGGTATACCCAGCGGCCGTGCATGTGTGCCAAGATTTCCCACGCTCTGTTGCCGATGTGTGCTCAGTTACTCAGTCCAAGTGAATCTCACGTGAAACAGAGTGATTACCCAGAATACAAAAGTCACTTACTTAATCTCTTGCGAGACTATCGCGAAGTCGTAGCCCTTCCCGGTGAGAATATGGGCGAGACATTTAATAAAGTGTCAAATTACATTACAGCCCAGAGCTCAGCCAGTATATATACCTGCCTACCGTTTACCACACAGCCAACATCAACAAGCTGATCGTCTTATTCAGGACATGTTGGATAATGAGGTCATTGAACACTCTGATAGTCCGTGGAACAGCCCACTATTTCTGGCTCCAAAGAAAGGTGGTGAGTTACGACCAGTGATAGATTACAGATGCGTGAATGCACTGACTGTCCCGGACAGATTTCCAATTCCTGTACTCACTAATTTGGTGGAATCCTTAGGCGAAAACAATTGTGTTTTCTCCTCCCTAGATCTTTTAAGTGGTTACTGACAAGTGGAAATGAAGGAATCATCTCGTCCTATCACTGCCTTCAGTACTCCATCCGGGCATTACCAATTCCGTAGACTTCCATTCGGTTTGAGAAATGCACCATCACCGCTCATGCGGCTAATTCATAGTTTTTGCCGGCATGATAGGTCACTCAGTTTTTGCTTATCTAGATGATGTCATAATCGCTAGTCACTCGGTGGAGGAACTCTAGGAAAAATTGGCTGGTGTTCACTAGACTCAAACAAGCTGGACTTAACCCCTCCGTGGCCGAAGGCCCGGAAATTTCCGTGCACCCCAAGCCGACTCCGGGGCCATTTTTTGAAGATTCGAAAATTGATTTTTTTTTCTTGCCATATTGAAGAGAAAGTTCAGATACACCTAACAGTGCAAATCCCAGCTTCCTAGACGTATTTTATGGAATGCAATGAAGGGCGGAAGTTGCAGAAATATCGGCAACTGATATGCCGCCGAGGGGCTCTGCCGCAACGCAACTGGGCAGGTGTTATTTTTTTTTTTTACTTCCCAAAACAATGCGAATGGTGCTGAAATGCTGTGCATATATGATGATATCGAATGATTTCAGTTTATAATCTGTTAGGAATGGCTGGAAAAAAAAAAAAAAAGTTATGAATACATTTTCACCTTTTTGATATAAAATATGTTTATCGTAGTTTTGAATTATTTTTTACGTTATCGTTGTGCCCATGCTTGGAAAAGGGAGCGAAAGAGTTGAATTTTCAGTCCTAAATGAGAAAACTGCACGTCCTCCAAGGCTAGACTCTGCCACGGGAGAATAAAGTGGAGGGTCATATCCGATTAGCAATACCTGAGTCGCAACTTCGTGCTCCCACACCACGAGCATGGCTAAAAATAGAAGCATAGTTCAGTTTCAGAACTATGAATAAGTCTAATTATTAAGAACAGATACAAAGCAGAAGTAAATACGTTTACAGACAGGGGAAAAGTAGTTTTTCCGTCATAACATGTTCATCTTTCGCTGTCACTTTACGTTCATCTTTATCATTTTACCTTGTTATTTTCGCAATATATATTGCTGTCTCGTAAACAGGGTGGTTGTATGTGTTTTGCAAAGGAGGAAAAAGATTGTATTTTCTGTCTGGGTCGAGATAATGGATGTAACTATATGTGTTTAGGCATGGCCACGAGCGAAATCGTACATCCACCCGTCACGACAGCAGGTGGTGAACTGACAGATGATACATGACAGTGTTGCCACTTTCGTCTAAGACGCCACCCACAAATACGGAACGTTTTACCCACAAAATACCCACAAATTTTGATGGTATGCCCACAAATATACCCATAAATATTTTTTTTACGTTCTGATATTATATATCAGCTTCAAGGTGGCTTATGTTCAAGTAATTCAACAACATATATACATGTGAATTTATTCTTGTATCACTGTTTGACATATGAATAGTAATAAAAAAAAAACGAGTCTTCATCAAAAGAACATATTTAGGTAGCAGTAGCCAAAAATATACAGCACAAGAAAACTTGAGACAAAAAATATCTTTCTTGCATCATATATATATATATAGGTATATAATTTTTCCTTCGTAGAAAAATCAATATAAACGTAGATGAATGTATTTCGTGTATGTCCACAAGAACACTCAATACCCACAAAATTTACCCACAGATTTGAAGTAAAATAGCTTCACCCACAAAAGCACCCACAAACAGGCACCTTACCCACACATTTGTGGGTAAAAACCCACAAAGTGGCAACACTGATACATGAGAGGGTGAAGTCAAGGTCAGTCTCACGTCCCAGATTTTCGTTCACTTCCCGAAGGTTTTCACAGTTTTCTACAAGTTGCACTGCATCAAATGATCCAAATCATTACAACAAACCTGAGCAAATAGGTAAAGATACCAAGACAAAAATGTATTTTTCTCTTATTATCATGTCTTTTTTTTATGTGCCTGTATTACTTCATAATCGTAAACAGGTGGTTGTGTGTTTTGCAAGAGAGGACAAAAATGATACGTTCTGCCTGGGTCGAAATAATGGGTGGAGTTGTGCTTGTTTAGGCATGGCCAGAAGTGAAATAATCAAAAATCCACTCATCACAGCAGTGGGCTCTGAACTGCTTGATGGGGTGTATGGAAGTGTAGTGTAGGTCAGTGTGAAGACGTTCAGAACGTTCATTCACTTCCCAAAAATTTTTGCAGTTTTTTACAGGCTGCACTCAAACGACTCCGGCTGCCATTTGTCGGCTAAACGTCATTTGACGCCGGCGGCCACAGAGGGGTTAAGATCAAACTATCAAAATGTGACTTTTTACGTAAGAAACTCCAATTCCTAGGACATGTTGTTGACGCTCACGGAGTTCATACATCATATGACAAGGTCAAAGCCGTGACAAATTTCCCAACTCCAACCAACATCGATGCTGTATGCAGTTTCCTCGATCTTAGTGGCTATTACCGGAGATTCATTAAGGGGTACGCCCAGATAGCTGCACCTTTAACGGAATTGCTAAAGAAGGATGCGTCTTTTGTGTGGGCTAATGAACAGGCAACTGCATTTACAACACTGAAAATGCCCTAGCACAACCCCCAGTTTTGGCATTCCCTGACTACTGAAAACCATTTCTCCTCTGTACTGATGCTTCCAGAGTAGGCCTAGGTGCCGTTCTCATGCAAAATGACTCCGAAGAGAAGAAACATGTCATGCCTATGCCTGCCGTGTGCTAAACTCCGCAGAAAAGAATTACAGTGTAACTCACTGGGAAGCACTTGCTGTGGTCTGGTCTCTAAAACATTTCTGCGACATCATCTACAGTTATCCTGTTCACATCCAAACAGACCATCTTCCCTTATGTGACCTGTTTTGGGGACGTAACCTTACCGGTCAACTTGCACGCTAGGCAGTCACTGTGAATGACTATAATCCGACATTTGAATACGTTCCTGGGAAGTCCAATGTCGTAGCCGATGCCCTCTTGCAGCATGTAGCCACAATCTCAACCGGTTGCGATGTAAACTTGGCTTTCAGTTATAACACGCACCACATGGGTTCCAGCGTATGGATCCTATATGGTCACAGTTCATATATTTTCTAGAGTCAGGTGATGATTCTTCCCTGCCAAAGTTACCAGTCCCTGTATCTGATTTCTTCCTCAACAATGAATTGTTCTATAAACACTCAGCACTGAAAGGTAACAACATACCTCATCACGAAGTTAAGCAACTAGTCATTCCAACAGACTTAATTCCTGCTGCCCTTCATTTAATCCATGACTCCCCTCATGCATCACACCCTGGCAAAGACAGAAGCTTACGGCAAGCACGTCTGTCATATTATTGGCCCACTATGCGAAAGGATATAGAAGCAAACTGTGATGCATGTTTATCATGTGCCTGTCATAAGGGGACAATCTGTCAACCTGCTCCTATATTGCAGTACCCAGTACCATCAAAACCTTGGCAAACTGTCTCTCTTGATCTTCTGAAGCTGCCTCATACAGAATCTGGCTTCGTCTATCTATTAGTGGTAGTCGATCATTTCTCTAGATTTGTTATCTTAGTTCCATTGCGTGAAAAATCTGCTAACGCAGTGGCACATGCATTTATTAATTCAGTAATTTGCCCTTTCATAACACCAGAAGTAATTTTAACTGATAACAGGTCAGAGTTCAACAATTCAGTACTGGAAGAAATTTGTCTTCGATACGGAATTAAGAAATGCAATATAGTGGCCCATCATCCAGCCTCGAATGGCCTAGTACAGCGCCAGAATAGGAAGATATTGGAGAGTCTGCGTCACATAGTGGGAGATCAGACTTCCACCTGGGACGAGTGGATTCCGCAGGTAGCTGCTTCAATTAATTCATCCATCAATAAGTCAATTGGTGAAACACCATTCTTTGTCATCTATGGCTTTGACAAAAGACTACCTTAGTCACTGTCGCAATCCAAACCGGATCCGATCTACAACTACGATAACTACGTGCAAGTCCACTTATCCAACTTCCAGAAAATTCATAAATATGTTCAGGAGAATCTGGCCTTTACAAATGAGGAGATGGTACGTAACCAACATGCCGCTGCAACAGATGTTACCATCCAAGTAGGTGACTTAGTTTTTGCCCTAGATCATGACTGAGATTCAAAACTAAAGAGTAAATTCTTGGGTCCCTTCCGTGTCATATCTCGTAAAGGTAATAAATTCGAATTAAGAGATCCGTACAAGGCAGAGACACATGGGTGCATGCAGATGATCTCAAACGTGCATCAAAACGCATAATCTTGGAGGAGCCACTAAGAGAGACCACATCTGCTCCACAACAAACTCCTACTCAACCTTCTTCCTCTTCTCTAAGTGCTCCTTCTGACACTACTATACAACCTTGCCCTACTGTTAATAACTATCGTGCCAGATTGCGTTCTGCCACTAAGTCTCTTGCATAACGCTGTCATCTCACACTGTCGTTACCATCTTCATTAACATCACCTCTAACATCAATTCATTTTATGGGAAAGATGCTGTGGGTCTACTTGCTGGCAGTGCTGACTCTGGTCGGGTCTGGATCGGGCGAGGACGATGGTGTCATACGGCCCTGGGCCTTGGTTGGCGCAGGAGGCGAGGTAATGTTAGTGAAAGATGTAGTTTCCTTGCGCTGCGACCTAGAGCCGCTGGCTGCCGTGACCATCGCCCTGCCTGACTCCGCATCAGCTAGAGGACCTGCAGGGACTCCTGTCAGATATTAAAAATCAACATCCCACAGACACATTTTGGTACCCACTTTACCTGCCCATCTGCTGGAAGTTAGATTATCTTCTTTTCAGTTCAACCATCTCCAAGATTCCTACCCTAAACGAACGCCTGTGGGCCTCTTAGGAGTGAAACGTGGACTTTTTGATCTTGAAGGAGAAATTCTGAGCGGATTATTTGGTGTAGCGAGTGTCCGTGACCTTTCTGGATTTAAGGAAGACTTATTTCAATTAGCAAATGCCCTAGAGTCCCAGGAAAAGGTGTTAAATGTTCAACATTCTATGCTACAAGAGATGACACACCATTTAAATGATGTTACAAGTACCTTAAATAATTTTACATCAATTCTTAAGCGTGAAGTATCGAAGGTAAATATTGTATCAGAGTTGATGTATGTAAAATTACATGTAGATAATTTGCAGGTTTCTCTGGACTCGCTTGTCTCCCAAGTTTCTAGCCTAATTTGTATTCTAGTCAGTTCTGTTGATGGTCGTGTCACCTTAGATTTAGTACCTCTCTCTGACCTTCGCTCTACCTTGGAATGGGCTCACTCAACCTTCGGCTTGTCTCCTGTGATTTCATTTTCCTCTTTAGAACACTACTACCTAATCCTAGAGGCCACATTCCTTACTAAAGATGTAATTGTTCATATTCCTCTTCATTCTTCCATCACATTCGATCTCTTTCACATTATTCCTTTTCCCTTCTGGTACAATAACTCCCTGGTACAAGCCTCTGTCTCTTCAGAGTACTTTCTTCTCTCCAGTGATTATCTCTATATTGCCTTCATCTCAAGTGACCTCGGCAGATGTGCCGTTCTCACACCCAACTCTCGAGTTTGCGCTGCGTACCTCCTAACAATTTTTCCTGGCAGCGTTGCTCCTTGCGAATCTACCTTAGTCCGTAACTTCTCAGTACAACCTGTCTGTACCTTTGTTCCGGCCCCCAAAAGCCAGGTACACCATGCTCGTCTATATCACATCCGCTATTTCTTCTTTAGTGCCTCAATTCCTGTCAGTCTTATTTGTCCAGGAACCCCTGTCCGTTCACTATCCGCAGTTGGTTTATATAAGGCCCCTGATTACTGTACAGTAAAGTCTGAGTCTATACTAGCCCATGCTACACATTATCACTTCGCACTTCGCTCCCACAAATATGACATCTTCAAACCTATTAATACTACCTTTCATCTACCAACAGACAATCTTTCCATCACGTCAGACAACCTACGTATGTTGAACTTTTTGAATTAGTCTAATTTCATTATGAACCAGTTCTCTTCAGCTTTTAACCGCTCCTGGGTACATCCAGTCTTTGTATTTCTTCCAGTGGTCTTATATCTTCTAGGTTTTATTGCAATTGTATGTATCCTGTACTGTTGTGTCAAGCGAATGGACAAAAGGTTGCATGAGATCCGTGTAGCAACAAGGTTAGTGCGACAACCAAAAGACCTGGAAACTGGTAGTTCTAAGTAACACTCATTATGATTGGTGAAGATGTGAAGATCATACTGAAGAAAAGGAAAGACAAGAAATCCCGGTGCAAAATCGAAATTTGAGCTACTTGAAACAAAATGTAATAATATTCCTATAATTACTACACAGTGAGTGAAGGGTATGAAAACTAGTGAAATAAAAATGAAATAATGGACGTGAATATCTGACAGTGCATTCTATGTAAGATAAAATGGAGTGTATAAAGTGGTGCATTCTGTTACTATATTTCTCATAAAGGTATCATTGCGATTACTAGTACTTACTATATATATATATATATATATATATATATATATATATATATATATATATATATATAGAAAGATAGATAGATAGATTGATTGATATATATATATATATAGACATATATATATATATATTTATATATATATATATAGATATAGACATATATATATATATATATATATATATATATTGAGATATCCATTTGTAAGTTGACCAAATCTATATGTATGCTATCAGTACGCTTGTCATATACCTTGTGCCTGGTTAATTCGTGGCCTATACCACGATAGTGCATTATTTACATTCTGCTTTTGTATTTACTAGTACTTATAACCTTCCCTACCTTTCTAACATGGCCATGTCCTGTAAATATATTTCTCTCTTGTTACATTCAACTTCTTGAATTATATTATAATATCCCATTTATTATTATACTCCCATGTAGTCCCGGTTGACTGTATACTCTGTCCACTTGCATTCTTGCCACATTATGACTTAATGCCTCCACCACTGTGTCAGGAGACACACTTTTTCATGAGGGGGAAAATTGTTTGTAACCATTTGCAATAATATGTAGCGTGTAAGTATAGTATGTAAGTACTTGTAAGTAGGATCCAAGTAGGGCGCCACTGAGCGCTTGCTATGGCTTGCTATGTCTGTGAGCGCTTGCTATGTCTGGCTTGATTCAAACTTTGCTGAACCATGAGTTTTGTGGCCGCACCACCGCCCCAGCCGGTGAGAGTCGAGCAGTAGCTGTCTGTAACGGTCTCGGGTTGGACACGGGTGGTGTTAACGGCTGCTGTGTGAAGATGCTCATCATTCGCATCCTTTCCATTCCATGTCGCAATATATATATATATATATATATATATATATATATATATATATATATATATATATATATATATATATATATATACAGTAAAGTATATACACACACACACACACACACACACAGTAAAATGTAGCACCAGTCGAACAGGGCAGTACTCTGAAGGTGGCTGGATAGCTGATGATAAAGAGACCTTGACCTTCCGTTTCATCAGCCCTCAGGACTAACTTCTGACCATCCCCCTTTTCTGAAGTTTTTCAGTGTTTCAGTAACATATAGAGTAGGCCAGCATGCTCTCCTATATAATCTCCTCCAACTGTCAACACCAAACTACCTGCACATTACACACCATACTTCTTTTCTATATTTAAAGAAAAATAGAAGCCATCTCAAAATGGGATCTCACCACCTGTGTAGCCGGTCAGCTTTTCTTAGGCATGTATTTTTGCCCCTCCATTTCTGATTTGACGAAAATTCAGGATGTAAAACACACAAAGCCAGGCAGCCAACCTCACAACTGAGAACATTACCACTGTCCTCGCTTGTCAACGTGAGTGGTAAGCAAGCGGAGTGGTAATATTTTCATTTCAGTTGGGAGGTTGGATGGTCAACTACTTGACCTATGGCAGCCATTTTGGTGACATTGACCTTGACCTTGAGAGCCCATTTTCGAACTCGTCCAAGATTTTGGCCATATCTTGATACCCTGAAAGTTTATGTTGATAGCTCAAGCCGTCCATGAGATATCGGCATCTCAGCACCTAGCCTCGGAGTCCCCGGGAGAGGGGGGGCATGAAAGCCCGCACCATCAGCCCCTCTCCTAGTGATGGCCAAGAGAGATGCCCAGAACCACTGTCTGGCTCACTCCTTCGTTTCTCGAACACTTGCGGCCTTTCCTCTAATTTTCTCTCTGTTGAACACCACCTCTCTTCCACTAAACCCTACCTTCTCCTTCTTACTGAGACTTAGCCATCTGAGGCAACTAACAGCATACCGTTCTCTGAGTCATCCAACTTTCTCTGTACTTACTTCAAAGCCAGAAGTGGCTCCTGTGTATATGTGTGCAACAGCATAATTTATCTAGTTCTAAAGTTCCTGAACTTGAATCTTCTGAATTCTCTACTCTCTGACTTCGGCTATCTTCTCATTCTCTGATTAAATATGTCTGTGCTGTTTACTTATCCCCTAACTCTACTACGAAAAATCCGTTGACCATCTTTCTTATAAGATGAAACACATCCTATCAATTTCTCCTTTCACTGAGAGCTCCATTCTAGGTGATTTCAATGTTCACCACCAGCTTTGGCTCTCCTCTCCTATCAGTGATCCACCTGGTGAACTAATACTTCTGCCTATGTCGTGAATCCTTCTATCCGTTGGGTTCCTCTGATCACAACCTTGTCACCTTAACCTGTCCTTTCACTCCAGTAAAGCCTGTGGACCATCCCAAGAAGCAGCGGCTTTGGCACCTTGGAGCTGCCTGTTGCAAGGCCTTCAGTCAGTGCTTCATTCATTTGCCCTGAAATGATTATTGCATCCATTACCGAGAGCCATCTGAGTGTGCCTTGCACATTACGGATGTTATTTTCTAGGGAATGGAGGTATACATTCCTTTCTATTTTCCCGTGACTAATTAAAAAAAAAATGGTTTAATCACGCTTATTCTAATGCACTCCAGAACAAGGAGAGGGTCTTCCAAAGGTTCTGGAGCCAACCCACCCCTGAATCTCATCTTTTTTATATTTCTTCCCATAATCGTGCAAAGTCTGTCCTTCGCTGTGATAAAAATAATTTCATCCATACTAAATGCTCTGAACTCACCAACTCAAATTCCTCCTGCTCCTTCTGGCACCTTGTCAAAAACCCTTCTAACAGTTTTGGTTCATTATCCTTCCTTCCTCTTTTCCGCTCCGAAGACTCTGTAGTTGTTTTTTTCAACTGTTGAATCAGGAATCTTATCTCAGACTTTCTCCACCAATTCAGCCTTAGACAGTTTTGGTGCTGTTCCTTCATACCTTCCTCTCTCTGACTTCCTCATGGCTGACATTAAAATTTCGTCAATTGATGTGTTTTCTGCCATCACTGGCCTAAATACTAACAAGGCATATGGGCCTGACGGGGTTTCTCCTTTTGGCCCCATGAACAGCGTTTCTGTGCTTACACCCTACCTAGGTATGATGTTTTGCCTTTGTCAACTTGTGCCTTTCCTTCTTGCTGGAATTTTGCTCTCCTTCAGCCTGTCGTAAAAAAGGGTGACCATTCCCAGTCCTCTAACTGTCGCGTAATTGTTTTAACATCCTATATTTCTGAAGTTATTTTAATCCACTGAAAAAAAAACAAAAACAAAAACACCTTTCCTATTATAGCCTTCTTTCTGATCAGCAGTATGGGTTCAGGCAGAGAAGCTCCACTGACGATCTTCTCACATCATTTCAGACTCCTGGTCATCATCCTTTCGGGGCTTTGGCGAAAGCTTTGCCATTGCACTTTACATCTCAAAAGCTTTTGATCGAGCCTGACATAAATCTTTAATTACCAAACTGCCCTCTTACGGTTTCCATCCTTCTATCTGTGCCATCATCTCTATCTTTCTGTCTTGCTGTCCTAGAGCTGCTGTTGTAGTGGTGTTCCTCAGGTTTTTGTCCTATTACCAACTCCTTTCCTTCATTTCATCAATGACCTTCTAAGCTGTACATCTAACCCTATCCTCTCATATGCTGATGACTCCATCTGTCACCTTTCTATCTCTTTCCCGCAGCGTCCATCTCAGCAGTTACTTCAGCAGACAAGGGATGAGGCTATGGCACACTTATTGTCTGATTAGGTTCACAAAACTAATTAGGGTACAAGTAATCTTGTCGTTTTTAATGCATCGAGAACTCAGTCCTTAGATCTTTATACCCATCAAAATCTACCGCAGGAAGATCCTGTAGTTTTTAACAACACCCATCTCAAACCTGCATTATCTTTGGAATACTTGGGGTTTCATTCTCTCGGGATTTATCTTGGAAAGATCATTTTACCTCATAAAATTTGCTTCCAAGAGATTAAACATGCTAAGCCGACTCCATGCCTTCCTTACCCCTGCACAATTGATGACTTTATATATCGTACAGGTTTTATTCGCTCCCCTTCCCTGTGTAGAATACAAGTCTCTTGTGTGGGGAGGCTCAACCACATACAGCTCTTATCAACAAGGTGGAGTCAAATGTTTTTCGTCTCTTTAACTCTCCTACTCTTACTGGCTCCCTTGAACCTCTATCTCTTCCCCTCACTGTTGCTTCTTTATTTCTTTTCGAATACTACATCAGTGATCACTGCTTCTCTGAGCTGTCTGCTTGCATCCTTCCACCACAACGGAGACCGTGTAACACTTGTTCAGCAATAAACTCATGCTTTTTCTGTCCAGCTCTCTAAAGCGAGAGTTAACCGTTACTCCCAGTCCTTCATTTATACATCCGCTCACCTCTGGAACCATTTTCCTCTGTATTTCCTACTAGCTACGCTCGCTGTGTGTCCAAGCATTTCGAAATGTGCGGATCTTGTATTTGGCTCTCTTTTGTTTTATTTTTTGTCTTTTCTCATCAT